>NC_141541.1:106415833-106739166 GCF_021556685.1 Rattus norvegicus | reverse complement strand
TCATTTCTAAGCATGTCTCTGAAGTGAGTTTTCTCAGCTTCCACCTTGAACTCAACAAAAGCAGGCTGAACAAGCCATGAGGAACAAGTCAGTAAGCAGCACCCCTCCATGGCCTCTGCATCAGTTCTTGCTTCTGTGGTCAAGCTGTATCTGGACCTGACCCATAGACACTATGGGACTACAAAGCCATGATAATAAATAAATGAATACATTTATCACTTGTTGTTTGAAGCTGCTACATTTTGGGGGGTTGTAGGATGATGTCACAGGTGAGGCAGGTACAGGATAGAAGGAGGCCTGTCATTGGAGGAGAAGGAAGGATGGGCGGGAGAGAAGTCTGAAGGAAGAGGAGGAGACTAGGGTAGAGAGGAGAGACAGAGAGGAGAGAGGGGCTGAGAAGCCGTGGCAGGACAAGATGGCAGGTGATGTTAAGATTCTGCTCAGTGTATTTACAGGTTGTTATTAATGTTCTCAAGGGATGGATAGTACTGGGCTTTGTATGTTTAAGTGGGCAATTATATCTTACCAATTGGATCTAAGGTTACTGTGTTGTGTGTTCTTTTATGTGAGGGTTGGAGTGTAGGAAAACATGTGGCTGGGATGTGTTTCCGCCAAGATATCTAGCGGATATCTTAGAGCACCGCGGTGCGGACCTAGCGGGGTAAAAGACCAATCCGTACCTTTCTGTTTTATATATTTTTACAACAACAGGGGGTAATTAACAGCACCTGAGGCTTGTGTGTAACCTGGGCCCTGCTGTCCACCTTTCCTGGCTTCTACCCAAGCATCACCTATCAGCTGCTTTTTTTTTTTTTTTTTATCACAGCAACAGTGAACTTTATGTCATTGGTTTTTGTCAGCTCCCTGTGATGCCTTCCTTTAAAGTTTGCAGATTAAAGCTATTTCAGTTTCCCCCAAATCAGGACACCCCCCAGCATACCTGTTAGTATTCAGCACCCAGGACTTTCTCCCTGTTTACTGACTACCTCCCGGGGAGCTAGAGGCACACTGGACTCCAAGTCATGGAGGGCAACTGGTGCCTGAAACAAATGGAGGGTGTTTGGTGTCTTTCAGGGCAGAAAACCTAGAGGAAGCATGAATCTGGGTGATGTGCTAGATCGAGGGCTCCATGAGGACCTGCAGGTATTTCTCTTGGCTTTTCCCTCATGGCCACAAGACTGCAGTTACAGCTACTGCTGTGACCTCAGGTCTAGGAGACCTAAAGGAGCAAGGAGTAGAATGGCCATTCCTCTGATTCAGAACATGGCCCCTTTTCCCTGTATTTTCCTTGTAGACGTTTCCTCCATGCCCTTGGTCCTCTAGCCATGAGGGAGACTGCAGAAGTAGGCAGTTAGCCTCAAGGCCTTCTCAGTAGGAATCATCAAGGGAGGGTTGGGATGGGGTGAGTTAAGCCACAGAGGCTGAGACAGAGCTGATAAACAACTGCCCAGCTGCTGAGAGGGATGAGAGTTAAGATGGCTTTTTCTGTCTGGTGTTTGCTCAGCTGTTCTGGGACATACCTTTAAGTAAGTCACATGCCTCATTGCTGAAGAGAAGGAGGAGGAAGAAGAGGAGGAGGAGTGGGAGGAGGAGGAAAAAGAGGAGGAGGAAGAGGAAGAGGAGGAAGATGAGGAAGAGGAGGAAGATGAGGAAGAGGAGGAAGAGGAGGAAGATGAGGAAGAGGAGGAAGATGAGGAAGAGGAGGAAGAGGATGAAGAGGAGGAAGAGGAGGAGGAAGAGGAGGAGGAGGAAGAGGAGGAGGAGGAGGAAGAAGAGGAGGAAGAGGAGGAAGAGGAGGAAGAAGAGGAGGAAGAGGAGGAAGAGGAGGAAGAAGAGGAGGAAGAGGAGGAGGAGAAAGAAGAGGAGGAAGAGGAGGAGGAGGAAGAAGAGGAGGAAGAGGAGGAAGAGGAGAAAGAAGAGGAGGAAGAGGAGGAGGAGGAAGAAGAGGAGGAAGAGGAGGAAGAAGAGGAGGAAGAAGAGGAAGAGGAGTGGGAGGAGGAGGACTTTAGTGTGCTTCCTGCTTCCCAGATACTATGCCCTATGTGAACAGGCACAGCCTTTCATCTTTGGACCTCATCTCCAAGCAGTCTGATGGCAATAGGGCTTGGTGAATGTTGAAGAGGAAGGGTTCTGATGTCTAGCCAGGGGGGCTGCCTCTAGCCATGAGAAGGCCTTGTGTGCCCTGAAATGCAGGAAAGATGGTCCTGATGTTTTCTGAGCTAAGTGTGAGGATGCAGCCTCAGAGCCCAGGTGTAGCACAGCTGGCTCTCCAAGCCTCCTTTAAGCAGCAGCAATATTCCCTACTGTGTGCAAAGAACCGCTGGCTACAGGCTGCAGCTGGCTTCTTCCCAGGGGAGTGGAGTGGTTTAATGAGGTTTTTTGCAGAGTGGACCAGCTATCCACACGAGCAGCCTCATGATTAGTGTGTCTGGAAAGGACGGCTGTTTTTCACAACCACCTTGAAGCCTTTCTTTCAGTATCTTACTTCATTTTGACAAAGCATAAATGTTTAGAGCCACCAAAATGCAACCACACATCTCAGGTTACCTGGGGTTTTTCAAAGGTAAATTATTACATTTGCTTGGAAGGCAGCACCAGTGGTGGAAGAGTGTCACGCTGAGAACAAATGGCTTTTACAAAGGGCCCCTCTTCCTTTTCTTTCCTTGCCACCTGTATTGAGCAGCATCTCTCCAACAGTGACTCCACTCTGCCAGGTCTTGGTGGGAGGACAGAGCTACCACAGGGCCAGCCACACTTGACCCCGGTTGTCCCGCAGGCTCAAGGACATAGTCAGCACACTCCACATCCCTTGTGAATGCCTCCCCGCTTCAGGTGAGCTCTTTACCAAGTAACCTCAGAGGAAAACACACATCGGGTGAAAATGACTCACTCCATGGGTCAGGCAATAGAACACACTTGGCTCTGATTTGAGAGCAAGCCTCGTCCGATGATAGAAAACCCACCCGCCCTCATTTCTAATGGTGTTTGCTGGGGTGAAGAAGTGAGGGAGATTTCTCTGATTGGGAAACGACTGCTCATCAATAAGCACTCAGCGGAGGCCTGCAGAGTGAGCAGTAATTGCTGCTGGAGGATTAAACACCTTGAGGGTTCCTTCCCAGAATTCATCATTAACTGGGGACAGGGTGGATTCCACCTCTGCCCCCCTTCCCCCCTACCTCATAGTTAGAGAGTGATTCATCTGCCTGTCAATTACAACCTGCTGCTCCTCTAATGAGCTTAAGGCCCCCTGAAATGCTCTCCTCACCCCATCACTCTGTGGGTCCCCCTTACAGGTGTTCCTGGGCCCTCCTCCACCTAATGAAGGTGCACCTGCAGGCATTTCCACTTTCTCAGCCACAGAATCATGGAGGCCTCACTGCCTTTTCTCCTGTGGCTCTTCACCAGGGAAGGGAGGTCCTAGAGTGTGGTTTCCATCCGTCTCCACCCTTTTACCTTCCAGTACTGTACCCAGGGACATCACAGGGACACAGGAAATGCCTGTAACATCAGTGAGGGCCAATTTCTGATCAAGTCATTTTGTTAAATGGTTAACTCATGGTGGCGGTGTTGTTTGATTTTATTATCTTGCAAACTATTATTGAACTGTGCCTTCCTTAGTCAGAAACAGAACTTTCTGATCTCCTAGAGGTTACTGAACACCCCCCCCCCCATTTTCAACATAATGACCCTGTCAACAGGGATACTATTCCCCCACAACCTTCTCCTGAGCGTGTGCACCCGCGACTCTGGAGTCACTCCTCTGCTTTGAAGAAGTGGAAACTGATGGTGGTCACTGTGCCCCACTGTTCCAGACTCCCTTATGTCCCAGATCATTTTCTCCCATGCTGCCCCAACACTCTGAAGGAACATCACTACAAGCTTTGGAGACTATCCCGTTTTCATAACATGCTCGGGTCTCTGGCACTGCCCACCTTCCACACTTCCACCAGACGACCATATTCAGCATCTGCTGCTGTTGGGACAGGGCATCAGGTACAACAGAGGGCAAAGCAGATAAAGCCCCTGTCCTCACAGAGCTCTGGGGCATGGGTGGAAGTGACCGTTCAAGATCACTAGGGAAGGGCTTAGAGTTTAACAGCTCAACACCAGAGGCGGAAGAGCATTCCCCTGATGCCCACATTCTAATCCTTGAACATATGTTGTGTTACATGGTGTGGGATTTTGTGAAAGAGATTAATAACAAGGCCATTGTCTTAGGATTTCTATTGCTATGAAGAGACACCATGACCATGGCAACTCTTACAAAAGAAACCATTTAATGAGGGCTGGCTTAGAATTCTGAGGCTTAGTCCATATCATCATGGCAGCCTATAGGCAGACACGGTGCTGGAGGGGCTGAGAGTTCTACATCTGGATCAGCAGTTAGTTGAAGACCTCAAAGCCCATCCCCAGTGACATACTTCCTGTTATAATGCCATACCTACTCCATCAAGGCCACCCAACCTAATTCTTCAAATAATGCCACTCTATGAGCCTGTGGGTGGCCATTTTCATTCAAACCACCAAAGCCATGAAACGAGGTGAAAGTTGTCCACTTTCATCAGGATAATTCTTA
Organism: Rattus norvegicus; assembly: GCF_021556685.1. NCBI lineage: Eukaryota > Metazoa > Chordata > Mammalia > Rodentia > Muridae > Rattus > Rattus norvegicus. Next base: position 106,734,590 of record NC_141541.1, on the reverse strand, counting down.
CTACAAGGTATAGTAGGAGAAAGATGATATATGGATGAAACAGTGGCCAAGAAGTGAGGGAGTCTTTAGGAAGGGGCCCACACCAAACACTGTAAGTGGCCTCCAGATTACAAGGAAACCTGGTCCTCAGAAGTTTTGGAGGGGACTCAGGGGGCTCAGGCCTGCTTCTGCTTTCCCAGCACACTGTAGACTTCAGGAATTACTGTTTGTGGTGAAATGTCACAGCAGCCATAGGAAATCTGCCCTCTCGCTGTCTAGGGGCAGCTTGCTCATGAGCTCAAAGCTGAGGAAGAAGAGAACAGGAACCCAGGAGGAGGGTATAGCCTGGGTGAGGCAGAGACATACTATTACAGAAAATACAAGGTAACCAGAGGCAGGAAGGAGCAAAGTGTTGGTACCACTCGAATGTAGGGGTAGGTTGCTATGAGGGGACAACAAGAGGCTGCAGTGGCGAGAGAATTCTGTAGGCTCAGGGACATGGGAATTCCTGATAAATAGATTTTATCTTATTGGCAAAGAGAAACCCCTACAAGATTTTAAACCAAGAATGACTTGCTCAGACTTCAGGTTCATGTGTTCTAGAAAGGGCCTTCAGGGGATTCTGGGAGGGCCCCACCTTGCTCTGGTCCTCTGGTTTTGTGATGGTCAGGTAGTCCCCTTCATCCAGGAAGATAGCCTTTGTTGCTACACACATCTGACCTCACTTGCTAGGTAACTGAAGGTTGGCCAGTGTCCCCCACATACTCAGTTCTAACCCAGCATGCGCCCTGTGGCCATTTGTCTCAGGCCCTCACAGAGACATGGGAAGGAAAGTGAGCCAGGCAGGTTAAGAGTCCTCACTGCAGACGTAATGTGTTAATGCTCGGCTTGGGAGGCTGTCGATTTCCCCTTCTCTGCAGTGAGCGCCTCTGACAGCGGACCCTCGAACGGGAATGCAAACATCCTGTTTATTACGACACAGAACAGAGAGCTTTGGGCAGAATGAAAATGGATTCACCAAGCATCTCCCACGTCTTTCATTACACAGACCTCTTGACCAGGCGCCCATCTTAAAGAAAACAAGAAACAAAGTTTGTATTTGGGGGTGGGGGGCACAGTAGGGAGACTGGCAACCACATTTTTCAGGACCCTGGGTGATTTTTATCTGTGTCAATGTGTCAACTTCTCTGGGGCAATCAACCTTCATGAGAACTCCACTATTGTTTTTCTTTTTAACTTGGTTGGCTCTTCCCGTTGTTGCTATGGGCACCCAGCGCAGCTAAGAACAAAAGCAACAAAGGCCTTGTATGTCTCTGTGAAGATCTTGTGCCAACCTTCCCTTGGAGGAAACAAACATGCCAATTAAGCACTCGTCCTAATTCCAGAGATTCGGAGGAGCATGAGGAACGGAAGGAGGTCCCTTGCCATGCCTCGAGTGTGAGTCTGGGAACGATTTCAGTGCTGCTGTAGGCAGAGTTGAGTAATAGCTACTGGGTTTATTGAGCAACAGGCCCCACACTGCGCTAAAAATGCTGCACACATTGAGGCTAATTTTCAACACACCTGGAAGGGAAAGGTTAGCGCTTACACTCAGGTAAACAGCCTAATTCGATTCTCCAAGCCTCAGTGAGCTTCATAGAAAGTAGAGATGATTACAGCCCACTCCCTAACCCTCCCCAAACTCTCATGAGAACTAGGGCCAACCCCTGCACAGTACCTGGCCCATACAGGGGATGTCATGTAGGGATCTTAGTTACGGTCCTATTGCTATGAAAAGACACCGGGACCAAGGCAACTTTAAAAGAAAGCATTAGACTGGGGGTATGCTTACAGTTTCAGAGTTAGCCCGTTACCACCACTGTGGGAAGTGGACGTGGCCCTGGAGCAGTAGCTGGGAGTTTGACATCCTGATCCACAGGCAGCAGGCAGAGAGATACTGCACGGGGTGTGGGCCTCTGAAACCTCAAAGGAACACATATACTCCAAGGCCACACCTCCTAATCCTTCCAAACAGGCCAACTGGGAACCAAGCATTCAAATGTGTGTGAACCAAAGGGGGGCTCACTCTCATTCAAACCAGCACAGGGTCCTTCTTCCCGGAATACAGTATAACAAGATGAGACGTCTAGAGACACAACTCAGTCAAGATTTATTAGAGTAAAAGTAACTCTGCACAGGACAGCACACGGAGTCCTGGGGAAGGAAGCAGAGTAGTGCCCATCTACCCCCTGGATAGCCCGTGGGTTTATATCATTAAATTTAATTCTCTTTAAGTTTCTGGAAGGTCCCCTCATGATTCTGGGGACCATTCTATTTGGTTAAGACCTTTGGCCTAAGCCTTCTTGAGAACTTCATAAAGAGGCTTAGCCAGCTCTGTTTATCCAGGAACCCAAATCCTATAACATCCCAACTCCCCAAAAAGCTCTCAATTGGGAGTATGGGGGAAGGGAAGGGTCAAGATTGTGTGGATTCATTCTGGTCCCAGGGCAACAGTTTCTTGTGACAAAACTAGACCTAAGTTTGAGACCTTTGTCTGATGTACTTAAGCCTTCTCCTGTGAAACCTTGTAGTTTCCATCATCTAGAGAGTTAAGGAGAATTCTGTCTCTCAAGAGATGGTCCTTTAAGTTGCCCCCATAGCAGGAGGTCACGGACACACAGGGTTAGGGTGGTTTGAGGATATGTCCATTTCATTAAATACTGGGTAAGGGTTGGGTACAGTAGATGAGGACAGTCCATGTAGCCTAGCTTTCTAAGTAAGGTGAGTGTCAAATGCAAATGGCATTTGGCTCGATTAGGATGAAGTAGAGTGTAAAAACAGGTACCCTTAAGATCAAACACTGAGCCAGGAGCACTCAGGAGGCAGAGACAGGTGGATCTCTGTAAGTTTGAAGCCAGCCTGGTCTACAAAGTGAGTTCTAGGACAGCCATGGCTGTTACATACAGAAACCCTGTCTGGGGGTGGGCACTGGATAGTGGGCTATACTGGGGGTGGGGTGGGTTCTGAAGATCTAGGGGTTAGTAACCACCAGCAGGAGGGATCATTACCTCACCGGAGGTCTGGGATTAACCTCCATTTGTTGAGACACTCTGGATGCCTAAGGTTGGAGTGTTGTAGGGGCTACAACATGTTGAGGGGAGATATCTGGAACCCAGCCTGTTCTCAGAACACTGAATCTTCTAATGATCCCCTTGAAATTGGGGCAACATCCTGGCAGGAGCCTGTGTCTTTGCAGACTTCCCTTCAAAGTGGACTTCTTGTCTACAGAGCAAGCACAGCTCTAGGCTTATGGGTTTCTGGCGGGCACCCTTTGTCAGTCAGAGTCTCATAGCAGTATCAACTCTCCATGCTGCTTATCTCCTCTCCTGGCCTTCTGTCCAGGACTGTAACACTCTGTCTGGGTCCGGACTAAGACAGCTTGGAACTTACTTCCAGTCAAGGAGGAACAGACATGTGACTTCCTGGCCCACCCAGGTGGTTTGAAGCTGACTCAATCCTGAGCATGGAAGGTTGATTGGAATATTCTCCCTCCTGGAGATGGGCCACGGGATGGATCGTCCCCTGGATTAAAGCATAGTGCCGTGAGGGCCTGGAAGTGTACTCTGTTTTCTCTGCTAGTTCAGGGTGGTTCTGGAGGAAGAAGAAAAGCAGACAGGGCGGGTGCAGACTGCTCACTTTCCTACCTACAGAACAGGCTAACTGGAGAACAGGATGATAATTCTTGGTCCACCTGGTGGCCATTTTCTTTAATTATTCTTTTCTAGTTTTATTTTAATTCTGGAGCTGCAGGGCTGTTTTGAATGGACTGGCAGGATGCAGTCACTGACTGGACGACTTGTTTTAAAGTAGGAATCTGACTGGGTATTTCAGAGATGAAAAGTTTAAAATCTCCACCTTCCAGGACCCTCCTGGTAGGCAAAAGGGATTCACTAAAGACAAGAACACAGAAGTAAGCCATCTTGTGAAAGCAGAAGTGACTCCATTTCTCACTATCTGCCTAATTTGAGTCTGGTTACCTCCTGGTGCCCTTTACTGGGTTCTCGGGAGCCTTAGCCTGCTCCCTGCATGGTGCTTAACCCATAATTCCCCATTTCTGCAGTTGCCTCTAGGTACTTGTCTATTCAAGGTTCCAGCTGCCTATGGGTAAAACTTGGCAGCCACTGGGCATATAACTTGCATCCTCCGGCTATCATACAGGCACTCAGACTTGCTGCCTGGTGACAACGGGCAGGTGGGGAGTCGGCTATGAAGTATCCGAGGAATGCTGCAGTTGGTAGTCGTGTCTTCTGGCCCTTTTTGTCCTTAAACATCCTTGAAGCTTCAGGTTGGTTCCTCCTGATGTATCTAAAACTAAGCACCAGGGCACTTACCCAATTACCACATACGTGTACTAATGAAGGGGCTGCACCCTCAGAGGACCCTGACCTCATTATAGTACCATTTTGATTGTGGTTTGACCCCCTTGCCATGGGCTGTCCTAGAGGATCATGGGAACAAATACCCTAAAGGGAGCTCTGATCTACAGTGATCAGGCTGGAAAGCGGTCACCTTATTTCACAATTTGCCACTCACTTCATAGTCATACACACCTGTAGAAACCACACTGCAGAACCCACTGAGCTGTTCCCCACTTTGAGGGCAGCTCACTCCATTAGAACATCTGCTATGCTTTGCTAAGTAAACTCCTGCTTAAACTGTCTATGTCTGGCCAGGGGTGGCACCATGGGCCTTTAATCCCAGTGTTCAGGAGGCAAGGGCAAGTAGATCTCTGTGAGTTCTAAGCCAACCTTGTCTAATTGCAAGTTCTAGGACAGCCAGAGCTACATAGTGAGACCATGGCTTGAAACAAACAAACAAACAAAAAATAAAACAACACAAACTGTCTCTGCCTCTTGGGATTGAATTCAGGACCCTGTGCTTGCTAGGCAAGCGGTCTACCACTGAACTCCACATCTTTAGTCTGTGTCTCTTAACTAATTTTTTCCTACCAGAAGACATGAAGCAAGAGGCCCCCATAATAGCAAGATGGTACCATGCACAGTCTGCTCTTGCCGTCCAGAGGAGAACAAACAGTGCTGACATCAGGTAGAGTGGCGTCTTCTGGTCACTGCCTGAGACTCATTCTCTTTCCTGTCAGTCACTGGATCCTTCCCACTGACTGGACAACCACTACCTTTCCCAGTTGCCTTGGCAGCAAGGGGAGGCTGGACTGCTGACTGGGACACCTCCAGGGATACTCTTTTGGGGGTTGGAAGAGAAAGATTGAATGTGATTTGCTGAGCACAGTGACCCATGCCTGTAATCCCAGCACTCAGAAGGCTGAGGCAGTGGGATGATAGGTTTGAGGCTACTTAGACAACATTGCAAGATCTAGGCTGGCTTCAGTTACACAGGGAGACCTTGTCACTATATAAAGCAAAGCAAAGCAAAGCCAATAAACGCCCCTCCTTTCCTTTATTCTCACTGCCTGCCACAGGATGGCCAGAGTGTGACTGCTATCCTGGATGCTGAGGACAAGGGCCAACTCCAGTTGGGCAGAGAACAGACTAAGGAAAAACAGGAACTTAATGACCATAGTAGCCTGAGGTGCCTTCCACCTGAAGGAGAAATACTTTCCTAAGCAACCACGTTTTCTTCCTTTTTCCTGTTACATGCTACGGAACATGATTCTAACTGAGGGATCGCTAAAGAATGTTGATCTAAGTAGCATAGAATTTCACAAGTTTCTGTGGCCTCAGTTAAATTCATTTTATATGCAGTAACTCAAGTGCATATCATTTGAAAAGAAAAATACACCGACCGGGTGGGGGAGGATCTACTGTAACTTAATTTTTTATATGAATTTTTCATGGATGCAAAAGTCCTTACGCAGGACTATGGAAACCTGAGTTACTCAGAGGCAAGTCTGTTTCTGAGTGCATTGCAGAAACCAGACGCTGTTCCACTGACTCCCCCAAAGCAGACTCATTACACAGGGCCATTGCTCTCTGGTTCGAGTGGGCATTTGCCATATGGCTCGGTGGTTTAATCATTTCCTGGTACTTGACAAAAATGAAGCACAATCATTTTGCAAGGAGTTTGTGCTCCTAGATGGGTCTTTTCCAAATAACAGCTGTGCCTCGAAATTGAGTTACTCAATTTGCAATTTGTGGACACGACACTCAAACATTTACAAGTGAGCAAAACCTCAAGTCACTTGGGCTATTTCCAGACATCAGAGACTATGAAGGTTTTAGCAATGTTCTGAGGGTTCAGCTGTCCACAAACTCCAGCCAAAAATCTTAGAACCACCAGGGCCTGTGGGCAGTAGTCATTTCTGATAGGAGGCCATGTAGAGGTTACCATCAACTGAGGGAGAGAAAGAATACCAGAAAAATCTGGCTTCAAAGCTTGCAGAATAAACCCATATGCCTTTCTATCTACTGTTAGTGACATTTATGCAGGATCCACATCTCTGGACTTAATCCTGCTTACAAGTACTTACCGGTCCATACCAACTTGATAACTAGCTAGACAGACACAGACTCAAAGTGAACAACTTTCTGGTTGAGCTACTTTGAACGACTGTCTAGTAAGAGAAGACAGGTAAGTTCTATTAGCAAACACCCCCAGATTTTAAGATAAAATTTGTTTCTTATTTATACACTCATTCCATGCAGCTTGGAACTCTGCTCTGTACACAGTCCTCAAGCCAGGGCTCAAGATAGGACTACTACCTTGAGTAGAGCCAGCCCCTAGCACACAAAGAGGCCTCTGGGAAGTCCCTTACCAGAAAGTGTACTGTGGTCACAAATCGACACGTCACTTCCATGAGGGCATCCTAAGAGGATGACAGGAAACGTCTAATTAGTTTGTTCATACTACAGTGGACTCATCAATTATCCCAAGTCTCAGTGACACACAGAACAAATAGAGACAATCAGAGACCTCTGGAAATTGTCTTGAGGGTCATCAGCAGGGATGATGATGAATACTCAGAAGAAAGCTGGCTCATAGAAGGTTCTGTAGAAAGTTCTTTTCCCTTTCTCTGTGTTTAAAACTTCCAGCCTTGTTCTGGTTATTTGTACCCTTTGCCTGAAAAAGCCCCAACCATTTTGTTAGTTGTCTATGATCAAAACCTACCAGTTTGCTATGATAGCTCCCCATTTTATTTGTGTGTGCATGCATACATATGTGCATGTGTTCATGTGTGTGCATGTGCATGCACATGTATATGTGTGTGTGTTGGTGCACATTTATGAAAGAAAATATTTAGTTGGAGCTTGCTTATAGTTCTGATGTGTGAGTCCATGATCATCATGGTTGGAAGCATAGCAACAGGCAGGCAGGAAATGCACTGGAACAGTGGTTTAAAGGTTACATGTTATCCACAACTCGAAAGCAGAGAAAAAGTAATAGGAATGTCATGGTAAAAGCCCACCCCCAGTGACACACGTCCAACAAGGCTACATTTCCCAATCCTTCCCAAACAGTTCCACCAGCTAAGGACCAAACATTCAAACATATGAGCTGATGGGGGCCATTCTCAGCAAACCACCACACTCAGGTACAATATAGCTTTGGTTGTTTTGAGATGTTCCCTAACTGGCCTGAGACTTGACAAAGCTGGCTAGTCAGTCAGCCCGAGAGATCTACCTGTCTCTACTCATTAGAGCTGGCATGACGCTTGTGTCTTCTTATGTAGGTTTTGGAAATCAAACTTTCCTTGCCTGGGAAACATTTTTCTGACTGAGCCTGGCCCCACATCTCCCCTCCTGTCATCTCAGCGCTTACTCCAACACAGCCAGACTTCAGGGATGGCCAGCGTCCTTATAGAAACCTTTCACTTTTTGCTCCTTTGGAGAGCTGCTTTACTTCAGGAGTCCATTATCTTACTCTATCAGAGGGTTTTAATAGCCACCAAGAGAAAAGAACAAATTCTGGTTCCCTGAGTCCCCAACTCCACTTAAGACAAAGCAGACAAGGAACATGGTCAGTCACCGGAAGGCCACCTCAAGGAAAAAAGAGTTGGCTGTGTGCTCTCAGGTAAGGCAAGGGGCATGGCAATGACATGGTCTCAGCAGGGATAAGCTCTCATGAGGTAGACACGGAAAGTGGGGCCCCACCACATACAAAGCTGTTCCCAGAGAGGAGCAGACAGCCCTCCTCTTTCCAAAGAAGCCTTCCACACCTGTTAAGGTGACAGAAACTCTGTATTAGTCATTGCTATGGATTTGACCCTAGTTCAATATGCCAAGCAGATGACCCAGTCCTGAAGCTCAGTTACTCACCCAGACATTATGAACTTGAATGTTGGCCATGTGTGTGACCCTATGTCTACCTCACCAGGTACAGTCTCATGGACACTAATTTGGTCGGCCACATCCTCTTCCTGGCCTGTCTTTTGGAAACTTAGGTTTCATTCTGTGTCTACCACTTGTCTCTGAGCTACCCGTTGTTGCCCACATGTTCTCCACTTCCTTACCAAGTTGTGATTACCTGACGTTGGTTTTGAGCATCCCTGCTTCTTGGGCTCCTATTCACTCTCCTTCGTCTGAAGAACTGCCTCTCCCTTGGCATCTCTCCTGGTCAGCGTCTCTGCAGCCTACCTAGAGGTCAGTCTCCCCTTCTGACCTAATGAAGCACATGGTCTGTGCTACACTGGGAGGTGCCACCCTTCCCTTGCCTGCTACACTGAATCTCCGGGGGCAAAGGTGCATAATGGAGAGAAACTATTTTCTGAAAGAAGAGGTTAAAATCAGATCAAACGTGAGCCAGGGAGCAACAGCCCATTCTGGAAGGGTCCAGACTGGAGCAGCAGGAGCCACCAAAGAAGAAATATACCACAGTGAAAACAGCAGAGCCCCAGGCTTAGCTACCATTCATACCTGTCTCTATTCTAGCTTTCAACACAGGCACAGGCTGCCCAGGAGTCTGAAGTATTCTTTCCTCTTTAGCTGGGGGCCAGCTCCCTCCTGAACCTACATTTTCTTCCCACTTTATAAACATGTCATGGCTTGTGTAGCCCTATCCCAGGACCTTGATTCCCAGGCCTTAGAGTCTGTCTCTGCTGCCTGTGGCCGTGTCTAACTTGGGTTTGTGCACAGGGCCTCTGCTCTGGTCTGGCAGTGGGCACAAACCTACATTCACTATTAGGAAAGCAGTCCCACGCTGCTATTGCTCTGGGGTTTTCTCTTCATGGCAGAGAAGTGCAGGAGTTATTTTGTGACAGTGGGGAAAGGTACCATTGGCCAGTTAGCACCCAACTGGAATAGTCAGACACCTCTCTTCCCACGCACTGGCCTTGACATCCTACCAGCTTACTACATGCCCTGAGCACTGGGCTCACTCTCAAATGTTCAGCTAGAGTAATGACCACGGCATTAAGGGCCCATCTCCACTAGGTGATTCCTTCCAGGCTGAGGTGGGTCTCCTCCTCTGGTCTTCATCCCCTTGAATAAGCATTCAATTTATTCATTTAGAGCCAATCCCACTTTACTCTCTATCCGTTATCTGGAAAGTATATTCCTTGAGGGCAGAGAATGTGTTTTACTCTTATCCCCCAGCTCCAAACACAGGGCATGCTCAGGTGTAAAACATGTGCTAGTTAGCTTTAGCTGTCTACCTGGCACAGCCTAGAGTCATCTGAGGAAGTCTCAGCTGAGGAATTGCTCAGCTCAGTCTGGCCTGTGGCCATGTCTGTGTGGGATTATCTTGACTGATGATCCAGTCTACTGTGGGTGGTGCTATCCTTAGGTAGGGGCCTCTTTGTATAAGAACCCCATCTAAACAAGAGCCAGGGAGTGAACCAGTAAGCAGCATTCCTTGTGGTTTCTGCTCCACCTCAGTTCCTGCCCAACTTCTCTTAACAATAGGCTATGGCCTGGAAATATAAACCAAACAAACCCATTCCTTCTCAAGTTGCTTTTGGTTAGTGTTTCATCTCAGCCATAGAGAGGCAAAGGAGAACAGCATGTATGGACTATTAGATTGTATGGCTAAGTTCAGACAAGGACAGCACTAAGGGCCAGTTTTCCAGGGAACACTTGCACTTCTGCTTGTCTTAGAAGCAGAGCATCAAATGTTCAGTGTTCTGGACTAACGTCTTAAAGATACTGTGCAGTGAGCAGGAGCCTTGGAAGGGGGAGATTGTGTCATCTTCTGGGACAGAAGCAGGTGAGCTTGCTGAATAGTGTAATAAAGGTGATGCCTGTCTTTGGAACAAAGGACAGGCAGGTTTGTCACTCATAAAATCTTTGGACTTTCTAAGCATATGGCCTGTCTTGGTCAGGGTTACCATCCCTGTGATGAAACACCATGACCAAAGCAACTTGGAAAAGACAAGGTTTATTTCAGCTTACTTCAGTTAAGTCTATGACTGAGGGAATCAAGGCAGGAACCCTAACAGAGCAGGAACCCAGAGCTCGTGCAGAGGCCATGGAGAACTGCTGATTTCTGGCTTGCTCCTCATGGTTTACTCACCTGCTTTCTTATAGAACCCAGGACCAACAGCCCAGGGAAGGCACCACCCATAATCGGCTGGGCCTTCCCCATCAATCGCCAATTACAAAAATGCCCTGTAGGCTTGCCTTCAACCTGGAGGCATTTTCTCAATTGAAGTTCTATCTCAGATGACTGTAGCTTGTGTCAAGTTGACATAAAACCAGCCAGGACAGGTTCCTCTCTCTTATAACTACACCCACTGCTTATGAAGTTCTCTTGACCCTGGGGAGCTGCAGCCCAGGGTGGTGGCTCAAGAAAATCCTGATGTTGGTACAGCTGCAATATCCTTGCCTCTGGCCAAGATTCCTTTGTCTTCTCCAGTATTCCTGAGACTGCCGCATGCCAATTTAGTAATTTGTAAGGAGGGTGACCTCTCAGCTTCTTTAGCATTCTTGAGAAAAGGGAAAATAAATTCTGGGCTGCCCCGATGACCCATGGAATACTACAGGGGAGGATGTCAGGAATATGTTCCCAGCCCTGACCTCATGTGCTCCATACTCCACACAAATCTATTACTTCTGACAGAAAGAGACTCAGACCAAGGAGACTGTGTGTGCACGTGTGGCCCGGCTGTCCTTGTGTGGAAGATGACTAGGGAATCCTGAGGCGAGTGTGAAGAACCTGTGATGAGACTGGGGATGAGGGACATGGTAGGGCTCCCAGAGCTGTGCTTGATTGTAGGACCTCAAAAGCTTCCAGGAGTTTTAGCAATAGGTTATTGGGTTGCAGGCAACCACGTGGAGCCAAGCAGAAGGAGTTGGTGACCATGTCTGTCCCATGAACTCATAGATCAGCTAGGCTTCTTTTTGTTTAGAGGAATGAAGATTCTGGCAACGAAGAGACAAAACTTGCCAAAAAATATGGTATGACAGCTGTCTTTCTTATATGATCTCAAATCCTCTTAGACTGGTTATTTTTAACAGGCTACAAAATGAAATATAAGAATTCTAACATAGAGGGGCCGAGGAGATTGTTCAGTAAGCGAAGTGCTTAATACATTAGTATGGGTCCTGAGTTCAAATCTGCAGAACCTGCCTAAAAGCCAGATCCCAAAGTGTGGGTCTGTAATCCCAGCACTCGAACAGGGAGATGGGGAGGACAGAACAGAATTCCTAGAAAGCTTGCAGGCCGGCTAGCCTGGTGCACACAGATGTAAGCAAGCAAGGGAAACTGTCTCAAAACAAAGTGGACAGTGAGAGCCAAGGATCTGCGTCCAAGACTGTTCTCTAGCCTCACACATGTGCTATGGTGTGAGAGCACCCACACTTACACGCACATCATAAACACATATACACCATACATCACACACAGCATATACACTTACTCACTGTACATCACACAGCATGTACACTTACTGTACATCACACAGCATATGCACATGCACACTGTATATCACACAGCATATACGCTTACACACTGTACATCACAAAGCATATACACTTACATACTATACACTACACACAGCATATATACTTACTGTACATCACACAGCATATACACTTACATACTGTACATTCCACACAGCATATACATTTACCATACATCACACACAGCATATGCACACACATGGATTCTAAAAAGAACATCTGTTTCTGTTTATTCATTCTTTCACTTGCCCCAATATAAAACAAGTTGCTGCTGCTGCTGCCAAACTTCTTGAGGCTACAAGAGGACACTATGAGGACCTCAAAATACCAGGGAGGTAGAAACTCAGCCAGGCTCTCCACAAAGGCAGAACAGAGCATCACACACAGTGGGGGAGAAGTGGGAAACCATAGGTTGAGCTTTGCTGGGGACAACATAACCAAGTATAGAGCCATTCTCTCTGGCCTCATGCAGTACCATTTCCTCTAGCCACTAGAAGCCCAGCAGCCTCCCTTCTCTTTATTGAGCTATGAGCAGCCTGTCATGCTGGTGAACAGACGGCTACAAATCCAAGCAACGGTCTATGAAATCAAAGTCCTGAACCAGGTTTGAGGCTGTGATTAATTAACGACTTTAACTGTGTTCACCCTAAACCTATTTAATGGGATGTGTAATGGCTGCTGCGTTGTGCAGAGATGAGGCCTGGCTGCTGGGCAGTCCACAGTCATGGCCGAAGCCTCTCTGAGGAGGAAGCAGAGCGGTTGAGCTTCTTCCTTATCTATTCTTTGGGACTCACTAGCAATACTCTCAGAGTGTACCCTTGACCTCCCTGAGATTACAAACCTACACTTGACACCAACAAACCCTAGGGGGAGACTCATGTTTCTTGTGAGTGCAATGGTACTGTCCCTTTGACAGGCAGAAGTGTTCATTTTCAAGCCCCCGCTCCCCCTAGCCTCTACAAGCTTGTCGCAGCTGATACAGTAGCATCCCTGCAGCTCAGCCTTACACTCAAGGTCCTTTAGGGGTCCCCGTGTACAACAGCCTCTGAAATAACATGGCCAGCATCTCTCTCCATTCCTCTGATCATTCCGATGTGGCTGGGGAGCGCTTCAGGGAACCGTGCTCTGGCACCTGCCTTACAGGCTCCTGAACTGCTGTCCTAATGTCTCTAATATATTAACAAGCCATGGCCAGAGGGAGTTCTGCTGAAATAGGCAGTAGTCGAGCCATTTGGACCAATTCCTAGAATCTACACTGTGTACTGAGCCTCACGGTTTAGGAGCATGTGTGTCTGCTGTGAAGTCGAGAAATGGGAGCAAAAGACATTAGCTTCCTCGTGACCAGGGCAGGGCTGAGCCCGAACCGTTAACAAGCCTTTCGTGGGGGAGGATCAGAGTTAGAAAGTTCGGACAAGGAGCCCTGCCAGACCAGTGCGTGCTCACGAGCTCATCCTGTGTTTCAGTGGTGCTTCCTGCCTGACAGGCATGTGCTTCTCCTGGCCTTCTGCCCTTACCATTGTCCAAGGCCTTGCATTGTTTTTTAGCAACAGGAGAACAGCCATGTGTCCATCTGGATAGTCTAAAAACTATCTCATTTTGAGTGTAGTTTGTTCTAAAGGAAAAACAAAAGTCAGGCAGTGTCTCAACTTCCTCTCGGCCTGTACACAGTGTATAGAGCTAAGCAGCTCTAATTAGAGAGCAAACAGGCTGTATGCTAAGGTGTAGCGGGAATGCATGCTGTTCAGACCGGCAGTCTCTGGTTCAAGGAGTGTGTCAGCCAGAGATTCTGTCTGACCCTGACTCTGCCACCTCACCTCTGAGGCCAATTTTTCTGCACAAAGCGCCTGGCTTCTCTGTGAGCAGACACTCTTCCACAGAGCTCAAAGGTGACATCAAGCAGGTCCCCAGTCATAACTGAAATATGATGAAAACTAAGACACAAAACCCCACGTAGAGCGATGTCCCCCAAAGATAGACCGCAGAGTAACTGTTACTTTATTTAAAATGAAGAAGTCTTTGCAGACCTCATTGAAGCTATTGCGACAGGGCTGTTATGTGTCCCTTAACAGGGAGAGAAAAGGGGATTTGACACAGACAAAGCCAAAGTTGTGTGACCGTGTGACGGAAACTGGGGAAGGGGATCTGGGGGAGGCTGGTACTGGGGCAGTAGTAACAGGGTCACAAACTAAGGCACGTGACAACTTGATGGAATGCGGGATCAGTTAAGACACACCTCTGGATGTCTGTGAGGGAGGGGCTTCCAGGAAGGATTTGCTGCTGACAGGGCAAGTTCTTCCATAGAATAGGTAGCCCTTCCTGACTGGCAGGCTGGAGATAAAGAGGTCTGAGGGAAACGCGGTGTGTGCCTCTTTGCCTTGGCTCCTTGCTGGTCAGTGCATCTTTCCTGTTGCTGTCGCTGCTGCAGTCACCGTCCTCTACTGACGTCAGGTTCCACTCCTTTAGCCTTCCAATGTGAGCTTTAGACCAGGGCTCTCTGGAAATCTTCCAGGTCTCCAGGTCAGCCTGGGACTGCAGAGGGGACCAGATACACAGACTGAGCACTTCAGTGTGCAGACAGCCACGGCTGGACTCTCCAGTCTGTACTGTATAAGCCAATCTAAGAAATTTCTCTTATTACATTCGTTCTATGTGCACTGTTCCTCTAGACAACCCTGATCAAGACAGAGTGCTGGAAGCCGCCAAGGCTTGAAACAGACTCTTGAGTAGTTCCCATGAGAATGTGTCTCTGACACTGTGATTTGGGGCTCTGGATCCTGATTTTAGGCTTTTGGTCTTGAGAACTGTGAGTAAACATGGACCTTTCTGTCGTTTTAAACTACCAAGTTTGTGCTCTCTTGTAGTAGCTATCAGAAACTAGCACCACAGACGTGTTGGTAGGAAGAATGTTGCTTTGTACAATAGCTATCCTAAATACTCTGATTCCTCAGTGAGTGTGAGTGTGAATGTGTGTACATGTGTGCATGCATGTATGCACATGCACATGTGCACACACGTGTCACTATATGACTAAGTGTTCTCTGAAGCTATGAACAAATATCTATTTACTCTAGATACATCACTGCAGATAAAAAAAGTAACCATGTCACCAAGTCCAGGTTGGTGAACCAACGAGTTTTATTGGGGTTACTTAGACAAGTGTGGGTGAGGGGCACTTACAGGAGCAGAAATGTTTCTGAGGCAACTGTCATGGAAAACCCCACTTCAGCATGGGTGGCTTCTTCATGGATCTCTCTGCAAAACGTATGGGCTAGATGTGTTGAGAGTCTCCTCCAGGTAATGGTTACACTTGTGGAGTCTTGGGGGAGGGGCTTGTTTGAGGAGCTTCTTAAAACTTGTAAATTGTTTACTTCCTGAGTCTCATGACCCTCCCTCTGCCTGCCCATCAGGTCACAACACATGTCTGTGGTACGGTGCATGTGGAGGCCCGGGGTCACATTGGAGTTCTCCTTTGGTGGCTTCCTATTTACCTTCTTAGACAAAGTCTTTCACTAAACCTAATATTCACTGATTAGCTGGACTAGAGGGCCAGCAAGCTTTAGGGATCTGCCTATCTGATCTGCCTATCTGTACCCTAAGTTTTAGGGGTCTCCTATCTCTGCTCTTAGCTTTAGGGTTCTGACTGCCTCTGCCCTTCCTGGGCTAGCATTATAAATGGATGGCCACACCTGGCTTTAAAATATGGATTCTTTAGATCCAAAATCAGATCCTCATGAACTAACTGAGCCATCTCCTCAGGCTCTCCTTGGCAACTTTTAACACAATTCAGTCAGCCTTCAGCAAGTAGTCCACGAGAGAGCTTAGCATTAGGCATCTACCTCGTAGCTCTGGGGGATGCTCTCTCCTGAAGCAGGAAGTAGACAACGTGAAGACATCTGAAAGGTGTGAAGTGGACAGAGAACACCAGAGAGCAAGGAAACGTCCTACAAATTCACCTCATAGTGCAGCTATGTCTGTGTATGTGTGTGGGTGTGTGGAGGAAGCACATCCTCAAACAAATGACAGGTAATTATTAACAAACATGGCCAGCTATCTTCAAGAACCTCTCAGCTGGCTGTTCTCTGAAGGTCTGTCTGCAATAATAAGAAGCCAGAGACCTATATGTCTGCCACAGAGGACTGGATGAACTCTGCATAAGCTTACACAGCTGTTAAAAAGGGTGGTGTGCATATGTATGCATATATGTTAATATGGCAGATTACTTACTTTTTAGTATAGAATAAAGTTTATTCAGGGCATGGGGAGGGGAGCTAAGAGGGTAGAAGGGCAGAGAGAGAGAGAGAGAGAGAGAGAGAGAGAGAGAGAGAGAGAGAAGGAGAGGAGTAGAGCTCCATGAGCACGTGGAGAGAAGGGGGAGGGGAATGGGGAGAGAAGGGACAAAGGGGCAAGAGGGGGGGGAGGGGAGGATGCAGGAGCAAGAGCAATATGGCAGATTATTAATGAGTAAATATTAGATGAGGAGGTGTAAGTTTCAGGCAGAATTATCTCATATTAGGCAATCAATGTTAGGTCAACACACAGGAATGATGCTCCGTGCATATGCACCTACATACGTTTATAAATTCATTGTGGTGTATATCTAATGTAAGCCACTATCTCTACAGAAAGATCGGGTGTTGGGAGGAGGCAATAGGAGTGGACTCGCGTGGGCTGTAGATGTGTAATTTCAAACTGAAATGTGTTTTCCTTACCCACTGTTAGAGGTTTCTATTTTAAGCTGCTCTCAGGAGTGTGGTGAAATACACCACTCTGTATCATGCTGCTCCATTCTGCCTGTAATGTGAACATCTCCTTGTCCAGACCAGCCATCCCATACACGCTACCTGCCCACTAGTCGCTCAGCAGCCATCCACTCTTATCTATCAGTCTGATTTTTATAGCATCACACTGCTGGTGATCAAGTCACCTGTATGTTATTTAGAAATGGCTCCCATGTACAAGCAGAGTGATGCTGGCTGGCAGTCTGGATATGCTAACATTGTAAAGTCTTTTTACTAATAAGGTGAAAGTTCTCAGTAAAGAAAAAAAAAGAAAAAAGTAAGGAAGGAAGGAAGAAAAGAATGAAAGGAAAAAGAAAGGAAAGAAGGAAGGAAGGAAGGAAGGAAGGAAGGAAGGAAGGAAGGAAGGAGCAAGCAAGCATTTCTGGGAAGAAAGCCTGGTAGATAAAGTACTTGCGGTCCCAGCATACCTATGGCAAGATGAGAGGCAGAGGCAGAGACAGGAGGACTCCCAGAAGTCACAGGAGGCCAGCTAGGCTGGCATCCACAGAGCCCCTTAAACAAGTGGACAGTGAGGATTGACACTTGAGCTTGTTCTCTGACCTCCATATGCACGCTAAGGCATGAATGTATACCCCACTCACGTATACATTCATGCCTACGAACATGCTTCTGGTAGGAGAGACGGTTAAGAGCCTCTCCAGAACCTATCTAAGCTTCTCATAATTGCCTGTAAGAACAGTTCCAAGAGCTTCTATGCCCTCTTCTGGCCCCTGTGTGTACCTGCACCCATGTGGCATATACTCAGAAATCTACATGCCCCAAATAAAAACAAACTTGAAAGTAATCTTACATGGAGGCCTACAGTGAGAGCAAATGTCCTCTGCGACACTGTAAAGATGGACCAAGAACCCATGCTAGGTCTTGCTGTTGCTCCTCAAACAATAGAGTCACAGCACCTGGCAAGTGCTTGTTCAAGAAGGAAGCCGAATCGCATCCTGGAGGGCAGCCATGAGCCATTTCAAGCAGCTGCTGGCTGTCTTTGAACACATTACCTCAGACAAGGTGTTTGCCACAGTCCTTCTACATATTTGGAGAAACAGAGAGGTAAAATAGCATGAAACCTGGGGGCCAGTGGAGATCTCCCAGTGACTTCATCCCACCGCCCTGCTTTACTGACTCGGCGGTTCCCACTGGAGCTAAAGGGGATCATGCCTAAACATCACAGAGGAAGATTTCTCTGAAGGTCCCATCATCCCCAGGAAGGAAGACTTTTTTTTGTCCCAGTAAGCCAATAGCCTCTGCAGGATTTGTTACATGTTTAGCCTTCTTGGTTTCCATAAGTTATTGCCAGGAAAAATACACAGAGTTGCCTGCCATGGACTAAGCCTAGGATGAAAAGACGTTCCTGTCTTGCCCACGTGAAATACTAGTTAGGATTACCAAGAAGCAAGCTGGTCAACTGCAACCCAAAAGGTGTGAGGACAGCTGGAAAATGCATGCTGACTCAGAGTCTGAGCATGATTCAGGGGTTCGGAAGAGATGGACAAACACACCTCAGGCCCCAGTGCAGAGATGTGACATCTGGAAAAGAAACTATGAATCTTGCCAAGGGTGGTCATGCATGCCTTTAATCCCAGCACTGGGAGCATTGGCATGTGGACCCCTGTGAGTTTAAGGCTAGTCTGGTCTACAATGAATTCTAGGCTAGCCTGGACTATATAATAGAGAGATATTGCCTTAAGAGAAACAAACACTATGATTCTAGTCTGTTTAGGATACATAATCACTTCAGTCTGCAACACAAGCCATGGGGCTTCCTGATGGTCACAAGTCTCTATACACATGCTACTTAGGACAGCATTTCATGAAATCACTGGGTTTTTACTGAAATCACTTGGTTTCTACTGAAAGAAACTGAGCCCCTCTTTCTCCTACACAGGATAAACTGCTTATTCTTCAAGGTATATTTTGCTAAGATTTGCCACAAATCTTAAAAGCAGTGACACTTTAAGATGCCTGAATAGAAATTTCAGGACTTCCACCTCCTGTATTTAAAACAAACCGTCACAGAGACAGCCGGGATCAGGAGCTGGGTGTTTCTATGGCACAGCAACTCCATCTTGAAGGATGAGTCACAGTGCGTCCATTTGCAGCATGAACATCTGAGTCAAGCCCCACCTGCCCTGGTGCTGAGGGGGCTGTCAGGATGACGCTCAGTCTGGGCCGTCTGAGAAGCTAGTTAGGGTGAGATGAGCTTCAGGCTCAGACTCCCAGCTCGGTGCTGGGATTCCCACCATCCAGTGACACTGCCTTACATAAAGCAAGCTCTTCAGTCCCAGACTGTGGAGAGCTGTGTCTGTGAGGGCCGTGCTACTGCCGATAGCCCAACGAGACAGGCACCTGGGGACAGACATAGAAGAGCCTCCCTCCCTTAAGGCAGGACAAGGACATTGAGAGAGACACAAGGTTAAAATGGACCCAGGGCAATGACTTTCCATTTCTCTTCCTCCTAGAGATAGAAACTGTGAACATCACTCGAAGTGAAACAGATCCATCTTCCTTCTAAAACTTCAGAAATTATACAACCACTTCCAGATGGGAAGGTCTGACTTCCCCTCCACAGTAGGATTCAAGATATAGCCAGAGAAAACTCTACATGGCTTTTCAAAAAGAAATTCCCCTCACTTTGCTAAGTAAGAAGGGATTATTTAAAATAACTTTCTGCTTTAATCCAATGTGAATGTTTCAGTCATAAAAGGAAGACATTTTGGGAGCTAAGAAAATTTAGTGTTCTGAAAGCACAACTGGATTTTCTGTAGTAAGTGGTTAAGGACGTAGGACACTCATCCTTATGGGGTCACGGTATGAGAACGAGGATGGAAGGCATGTGTACAAACACCTGCTGAGCATGAGACACTCCAGACAGAAAAACTTGCATGTCAGAAGCTAAATGGGGTCATGGTATGAGAACGAGAATGGAAGGAAGACCTGGTGTACAAACACTTGCTACATGGCTTCCATTATGACTCCTAGGAAGGTCCCACTTTCCCAAGGGCAGTATCTGCATAAGATAGAACCAAATAGATTAAAATCTCCACCGATGAATATATGGTTCCACATACATTCATACCAACAATTCAAAAGCTAGAGGTTGTTTTAAGAGGTCAGCCTGACATATGATGTTAAGGGGACAGACTAGGAACATGTGGCACTTTATCTGCAGATAATGCAGCTGACCTGGTTGCTGAGGATCCTGGGTGCATCTCCAAGGTCAATTTCAGAATGAAGGTGGCCCACAGTTGCTGCTATGGCCTAGCTGTCTCTGTGTAAGGGACAGAACAATTCCAAGTCTGGGAGAAAAGCTGTGGAATTAGTGTGTAATCTGTGTAGAACCCTTCACCAGTCGCATAGATGCTGCTATCCCACCTTGGCAGAAAGGACTCTGGGACCCAGAGTTGGGAGCTAATTTGCTTAAGGCTGTATGATAAGATGAGCTAGGATGGGACCCTACCTGGCCAGGTTCTCTAGGGGTCTGCTGGCTGGGTGTGAACCAATTAAACTTGAGATGGCAACTTCTCTGTCAGCTACTTACAGGCTCAGACTGGCTTGACTGCTTCTCCTCCCAGGTCCTGACTGCACAGTGTTTAAGTCAAATCACAAAACTCTCCAAAACAAATTAAATCCACCCTAATTTCAAAAACAGGAGCAAAAGGATGATCCACAGCCTCTTTCCCTAGGAGAAGGGATGGAGACCCAATAGGCCCCAAACACGTCTGCCCTCCCATCCCCTGAGAGCAGAAGCCTCTCTGCCCTTTCTTCCCTGACATTTGAATGGTATAACCAGAGGAAAGTACTTTCCAGGCCATCCATTCTGAACTGTGAGTCCTTTTGTGTCCTGTCCTAAGGACCTGCTGCCCTTCTGTGAAACACATCCTGCCCTGGTACAAGGACAGAGGAATGTTACAAGCTCAAGGACCTGCTGTTTCACAAATGTCACAAATGACATTTGTTGCTCTGTCCCATTCTGTGTCCACTGCACCTGGGAAAAACACATGGTGGGGTGAACTGGTTCCCAAGAAGTCATCTTGCAGATAAGATGGATGTGCTTTTTTATTTTTAAATTCAAGTGCAAAACAATCTCACACCTCTCAGTGGGTCACAAAACAGAAAGGCACGGGGGTGGGGGCAGGGGGTGTTGTTAAAAACATCATAATTTTAAAAACTGTTCAGCTAAAAAATAATTGAAAGCAGAAGCCATAAAATGGTTGTGTGAACCGAAGCCATTATTTTCTAAGTACTGAACAGATCACTTACCAGCAGGTTGGTGGCCACCACCTTCCTGAATCAGCATCAAGCATGACGGCATCCACATTAAGACACCAACATCTCTTCCTGTGTCTAGTCCTTTGAGTCCTCCTTCTGCCTAACTTCCCTGCCAGTGCCCTTCTCTCTCCCAGCCCAATACTGGATGTCCCTCACTCATGACCTGCCAAAACTCAACGTGCCAGGATGTACGTCTGTCTGTACTGCGATGACTTTGTCCTTCTTCATCAACTACTCATGGCACACTATGTAGACAGCCTGTCTCTGCTGGCCACATGCAGTTCTGAGACACTGTTTTTCTATCCACGGCCTTCAAGATTGTACACAGAAGGTGTTTAATAAATGCTGGTTGAAGAAATGACACTATTGTCTTGGACCCTTTTTCGTGATGTATCTGGCACGGAGCCATTTGTTTCCTTCCCTTCTCTGTGGTTCTTCCCTCACCTGGAAGGCCCTGTACCCCTCAGAGTAGTTACAGTGACGCCAATTCCCCATGAATGGCACCACCATTTCCCACTCAGAGGCTACTTGTCTTAGTTGGAATTACTATTGCTGAGACGAAACGCCATAACCAATAAGCAAGTTTGGGAGGAAACAGTTTATTTGGCTTCCATTTCCATATTGTAGTCCATTTATAGAAGCCAGAACAGGAACGTAAGCAGGTCAGGAACTTGGAGGCAGGAGGCATAGCTATAAGAGTGCTGCTTATTGGCCTGCTCCTTGTGGCTTGCTTAGCCTGCTTTCTTATAAAATCCAGGGCCACCAGCCTAGGGATGGCACCATTCACAATGAGCTGGGCCCTCCCCCATTAATCATGAATTAAGAAAATGGCCTAGGTATTTTTCTCATTTGAGGTTTTCCTTTTAGATAACTCTAGACTGTGTCAAGTTGACATAAAACTATTCAGCACAAATGACCCTTTGTCAAGTTGACACATCAGTATTAAGCTACAACCTTCCCTTTTCTTGTTCATTCCCAAGATTAGACATTAATAAAGATTTTACAATATAAACACTTTATAAAAAGTCCCACAGCCTTACAAATTCAAACACTTTTTAAAAGTTGTCTCTTTAAAAATATCCTCTTTTAAAATCCAAATTCTTTGTAAAAAAAAAGAAAAAAGAAAAAAAAGAAACCCAAAATATCCTCTCTCTCTCTCTCTCTCTCTCTCTCTCTCTCTCTCTCTCACACACACACACACACACACACACACACACACACACACACACACACAGCAACACCCCACTCCTGGTACTAACTTGTCTTAGTTAGGATTACTATTGCTACAATAAAACACTATTATAAAAGTATCCAGAGCATTGCTTTTGCTTATTCTCAATGCAACCATACCAAGTCAAGTCTCTCGTTTAAAGTCTCTCAACTGGGAGCTCCCATAACATCAAAAATAAAGTAGTTTCTTTAAAGTAGAGGAAGAACCAAGGCACAGTCACAATCTGAACACAGCAAAACTAAACTCCAGCAGTATAAATTCATTGTCAACTATCTGGGATTCACTCATGATCTTCTGGGCACTTCCAAGGTGCTTGGGCCACTTCTCCAGCTCTGCCCTCTGCAGTACACATGCCTTGTCTTTTAGGAGCTGGCTGGTTCCCCTCCACGGCTGCTTCTGTTCTCGGTGGTCCTCCACAGCACTGATAACTGGAAAACTTCTGTGGTCCTTTACTGCAACTGGGCTGTACTTTCACCAACAGCCTGTCCCTGGGACTCGCTTTAGGGACTCCAGCCCTGTCACACAGTGCTGAGCCTTAGCTGCTCTCCCTTTGTGCCTTAAAAACCAGTACCACCTGGGTGACTTTTACACTACCAAGTTCAGCTGCCAGCATGAGGCACATCTTGGCTGCCTCTGGAACACAGGTTCTGTGTGCTGACCCTGAGAAAACACTTCCCCAGAAGATCTCACCTCAACAATGCTGGTCTCTTCTAATCGTTGCTAATTTCTTAGCTCCAGGTAACCAGTATCAATTGTCCCAGTAGCACAAAGGTTTCACTCCAATGGTGTTGATTGGTCTATTGCTAGTTGTGGCCAACTCTTTAGCTCCAGCTGACCAGATTGACAGAATCTTAATTCAAAATAGCAAATGATCCTGATAGAATCTTTAGACTTCCCTGTGAAATTTAAGCCAGGCCTACATCTTCTGCACTGCTCTCAACATTCTTATCTTTCAAGCTCCTAAAGAACATACCACTGGGCTCTCAGCACTCAATGGTCTTTCTAGCCCAAAGTTCCAAAGTCCTCCTAAAGACATGGTCAGGCCCGTCACAGCAATACCCCACTCCTGGTACCAACTTGTCTTAGTTAGGATTACTATTGCTACAATAAAACACTATTATAAAAGTATCCAGAGCATTGCTCTTGCTTATTCTCAATGCAACCATACCAAGTCATACGTCCCCATTCCAGGACAAGGCTCTGCTAACTTCATTTCTACACCCCACTCCCCAGTGCTGGCAGCCTGGAAAGCCCCAGGGCCCCTTTCCCTCTGAGGCTGTGGCATTCCGCTTCTTTGTAGATTCCCTCAACACTGTTCATCACCTCTTGTTCCTAGTCCAGAGCCTGAGGGGGCTCTGATAACCCTGTATAGTCCCAGCTTCCATCAATTTGCCCCTCAGCCCCACCACAGTTATGACTATCACCCAGCAAAACAGAGGATCCTTTAAAAAGCCCAAGTAAACTCTAGATTCAAATTAAAATGGGCATGAGAAGGTCACTGGATCTGGGGCCAGGGTGTCGTGTTATACCAGGATGGGTCTTCCACAAACTATATTCATCAGCAACAACTTCTCATTTCAGGCTGAGATGGAAAAGAGAAACATAAGCCAGAATTGTCTACCTACTAACATTATTCTGAGCTGGATTCCTCAGTAGCCCCTGGAGGGGAGTTGGTGAATGGGAGGGCAGGTCTCCCCACCTTGACCTTTTCATAGGATTCAATTCAGTGCTCAAAATTTCTTTCCTTCCATACTCCCAGTTCGTCAGCCTCTATAATACTGAATAAGGTTGTGTGAGTACAGTAATTAAACTGCATTAAGTACAACTGGCTCCAGCACATTTTGGAACTACACACTTGCCTGGTAAGTATGAGCCCACGTGGTAGGAGCAGCAGGGTGTGGGCAGAGGGCTCAGCTTGCTGCCTTCCCATTTCTGTGCCCGGCACAGAGCTGGCACAGAGCCTTGGCTTGGGAATGCTCGCTGAGTGGAACATGCCACAGCCCAGCTTGTCCCTCCCTGGAACTCCTACTGCAGACCCAGGCTGGTGACCCAGCCTTCCACATCTTGCTTTCATTCACCCGGCATCATGAGAGCAACATGTTTTAGCTCAGACCCAGAGTGCTAGGATATTCCTGGGCAAGCGGATAGGGACCAGAACAAGCAGGGGCTGGCCCTTGCTAGTCTGTATGTCAGCACAGTGGAGATAAGGTAAGGTATTGGAACAAGGGCACTTGAGATCTGGTTCCCAGGTCTTCTCCCTCCTTGTGGTCCAAATTAATATTTTGATAGCTAACACAGCAGGGGGTCGGATTGGGACAGTGAACAAGACAAGTGTGCTGGCCAGATTTATGTCAACTTGGCATACACTAGGGTTATTTTAGAAGAAGGAACTTCAGCTGAGAAAATGCCCCCACCAGATGGCCTGTGGATATTGATAATTGATGTGGGAGGGCCCAGCTGGCAGTGGGTGATCATACCCCAGGGCTGGTGGTTCTGGGTGCTATAAGAAAGCAGGCTGAGCAAGCTCTGGGGAGCAAGCCAGCAAGCAGCACTCCTCCATGGTCTCTGCTTTAGTTCCTGCTTCCAGATTTCTTCCCTGACCTCCCTATATGATGGGCTGTGATCAGGACTTATGGTGGAATACACCCCTTCCTCCCCATGGTGCTTTTGGTTGTGGTGCTTTAACACCAATCAAAATCCTTGCTGCGAAATTCTAACTAAGAAATATAACAAGAATGACTCGGAATGCCCCCACTGGATGTCTTATAGGTGAGATGCTCAAAGCAGGAGCCATAGTGGAATATTCTCGTCTTTGGAGAAGGTAACTGAAGGCCAGATGAAGAGCAATCTATGTGGTAATAAACTATTGAAAAAAATAAAGCTCAGTGCAAACCAGGAGCAGACTGAGAGGGAAGCATGTTGCTCCCCTATCCATGGACCTGAACTGGAATAGGGTAGGGATGAGAAGCCAGGCCACAGACAGAAGTGCCCCAGGAGCTGAGTCTAGGGACACATCAGGGAGATTGAGCTAGGTGCCGGGCTTCTAAGCAAGAGAGCAAATAGGATAAACTATTTTTTCGGGCTTGCAACCAATTCAGTAATAGGGCTGACCTCCTTCGGATGCTGAAAGTGTGTGCGAGCCCTTCAGACTTCTAATAATACCACAAGAAGAGGCGAGCAACAAACACATTTGCTGTCCTGATTACAGCAGAGCCAGCGCGGTGGGAGGTGTTCATCACCCAATTGTCCATTTGGCTTGAAGACGAAGTAGGCGTACCTCAGGATCCATCTCTTGCCCAACTCAAAGGGGAAGATGGACACAGAGGCTCTCCACTGCTCAACTGGCTATGGAAGGCACTGTGGGACTTGCCACTAAATCCTATCAGTTCGTTTTCAAAGAAGGACTGAAAAGTGATTTCAAAGTCCTTAGCTGCGATTAATTAACTTTTCATATCACAAACTTCACAGGGCACCTACCATATGCCAGGAGCTGGAGGGTAAGGTGCATCCCTGCCCAGCGGCTCATCTGTGTTCATAGTAGGCAGAAAGGCCGATGCCAGAAGATCACACACAACCTAGGCTGGCAGGAGCTGGCACAAGAGGGCTGTGGCCCAGCCAGTTTGAGGGAGAGAGGCCAGGAGGAAGTAAAGGGTGCTCTGAGTTCTGAAGGATGAGTAGGACTTCGGCAGATAAGTAAGAGACGTGGTGTTGGTGAAACCTGGGAAAGTAAGTGGCTCTAGGGCATGCTGGGATGATGGTTAGAGGGCAGGCACAGTATGAAGGTAGGGAGAGGTTGGTCTAGTTTGCCAAGGTTAGAGTTGATCCTGGGGCAGTGGCTGGTGAGCCATTTTCTAAGGGTGTGGTCAATCCTCTGGTCATTACCTGAGGCTCCGCTGAGCAGCTGGGTCTCTCCTGGGACGCCTTGAAGCCAAGGCAGCTTAAGAGCCTCATTAGCAGGCATGACTCCAGCCACCAGCTACACCTGCCTTCTCTCCCATGAAGCCCTCTCTGAGGCCACAGCTTTGTACAATTGCATTCTAATTTCAAGAAGTGATAAACATATGCCCATGTTTCCATTTACAAGTTTTTGATTATCAGCCTGGCATCGCAGCTGCAAATTACCCGTTTTCTATTATAATTATTTTTACTTCTTTAGAAGGAGGAGGAGGAAAGCATTTTTAAATTACTAAAGTGCTTGAACCACAGAGGGAGGGAAGATACAAGCACAGCCTCATCCTTTTGCCCAGGGCAATAAAATACCAAGAGTTCAAAAAAATGCCAGGCGAGCTGTGGGCTGCGTTGGAACGGCCTTCCGGAGGGCCTCATCTGCTCACGGAGATCTCTATCTTAAATCTGGTCGAGACTGCAGTGAGCCAAGGGCTTGGCTGGTGGCAGGAACTGCAACTCTAAGAACAGCTCCTAAGAAGCTTCCCTGCCCTAAGTGACAAGCAAGCCCTCCCCCTGACTGCTGGGTACCCTAGTTCATGTGTTTTCTGCCTCTCGGGGGGACATTTTAAAGACGACAATGTTTATAATTCAGATGCACACTCACAGCTCCCATGCTTGGCCATGCTGTGATTGGAACCACCCTGTTGACTGGTGTTGGGGCCTCTTCCCAACAGGTCTGGGGCAGGGCCATATGTGTGTGTGGGGGAGGGGTTTGTGCCTGGGGATGGGGTGGGCAAGCCTTGGTAATGGGTAGGAAGCAACGAGTTCAGGTCACTCGCTGAAAGTGAAAAGATCGTACCACAGGTCATTGCAGACCTGTTGACATCTTAATGACCCATTTAATTAGCACGTGACATTAACTGGAGGGTAGACGGGAATGAGTGTTCTGAAGATGGCTGGTTTTGAAAGTGCAGCTCTGAGAAACTAGGTGAGGCTGTTCCTGGGATGGCTGGCTCACGAGGAAGCTGTCACTGCCCACCCCATCCTGGTCCCTAAGATCTGTGTGCACCTACTCGGTCCTGAAAGATGGAGCTGGGTAGGGCGCATAGGGTCCTTGGTCCAGGGTGTGCTCTATTAGGGATGCAGGAAAAGGCAGTTACTCACATGGCAACAAGGGTAAAACAGCCATTAAACAAAGATGGCAGCAACAGTTAGACCATGTGTTATCTAAGAGGTACTTTTGATGGTTTTGAACTTGTTCTGTGCCTGGACCTGCGCTGCCCTGCGTACTGTCTTCACTCTGTGCTAATACCACACAGATGGGAACTAAGAGGCTGAAGGCCTGGTTCAAAGATGCATTCCTGCAGAGCATGTGCAGCTCTTGTGGGCCTGAGGGACCACTCACTCTGGCTGTCTCTGGAGGGGATAGGAGCCCTGAAGAGCCCAGACTGCCCACCCCAGCCCCCACCACTTCGGTATTCGTGATAGGCACATTCGTTTTTTGTCAGAAATAATAGATGTAATCAGCACGTTAACAATCCTTTAGACATCAATCATAAATTCTTTCCTCAGGAGCACCTCAGGCTTTGCAAATGTAAGGGTGGTAAAAGCAGGCAAGAGCTTTCTGAAGTTGGATCCCAGGATGAGTCTCCTCCAAGGGCAGAGACAGGGGCCTCTGAGGCTTCCCTCAGGGATGTGTCATGGGAAGGGAACTGTGGCCAGTTGGAAGCATGAGTCACCAGGGGTATCACACAGGAGTCTGCAGTGTAGAAGGATGTTGTGGGAGTCCGACACGGAGGGCTGTGACACAGGATGGGTCTTTGGAGTGTCCTGTGGGAGGTGTTGTGAAGATGGTATGGAGAGAGGGCAGGTGATAAGAGATACATGCTCCTGTGGACCAGATGTTGTGCACGACAATAGGATACATTGTGAGAGCGCTGTGGGGATGGAGGAGAATCTAACAAGCCTGAGTCTGGCTATATATGGCAGACGTGGTAGGTGTGCTGGGGGTATGAGTATGCTATGGTTCACTGAGGCTGTACTGAGGTGTGCTGTGGTAAGATGTGGGTGTGCCGTGGTGTGCTGTGCTATGCTGTGCTGTGCTGTGGTGTGCTGTGCTGTGCTGTGGTGTTCTGTGGTGTGCTGTGCTGTGCTGTGCTGTGCTGTGCTATGGTGTGGTGTGGTGTGGTGTGCTGTGCTGTGCTGTGCTGTGCTGTGCTGTGCTGTGCTGTGCTGTGCTGTGCTGTGCTGTGCTGTGCTGTGCTGTGCTGTGGATGCCTGCTGAGGATGGGCTGGATTTGCTGGAGGCGAGGAAGCTGCTAGGGTAGAGCATAGTCCCTGGACAGTCTTATACTGTAAGCTCCCAACTGTGCCTGAGGCCATTCTTTCCTTCGGTCCTAATCCCCAGGGGAGTAAGCATACGCCCTAATATTGCTCGCCTTGACGTACCCTGGGTTTAGGAGCGGCAGGGGGATAGTCCCACTGTGACAAAGCCCGAGTGTTGTGTGGCTCACATCTGACATGGCTCCTTCTCTGCCCCTTCTCCAGGGTTGGCTCTCCAGGTGACCTTCCCTGGGAATCCCCAGGGACTCAGCACAGGTGACAGAAGGAAATACCTTGGTAGTCTCCTCTACAGAGAAACCCAGCAGGAGGAAGCCTAGACTCAGGGTTGCCCTACCCCCACCATATGACAGCTCTTCATGAATGACCCTGCCCTCTACTCCAGGCTCAGCCTAGGTCTCTGGCCTACCTAACACCTGCACAGCCATCGTTAGCATGACTAATTGAGAGGCATGTGGGTGAAGGACTTGTTTTGAGTGTATGTGTCAATTTCCTCAAACCGGATGACAAAAGATTTTCAAACATGCAGCGAAGTTCAAAGACTTATCAAGAGAACACCTGCCTGCCCACGTCCCAAAGTGCACAATTCTTAGTTTATTACAAATTTGCCTCCTGTCCATCCTTTGATCCAGCTCACTTCTTTGACACTTAACAACGTTAGATGCTGACAACGGTGCTCCCAGCCCTGCAACCTGTATTCTCACCAGCTACTCTCCCTCTGCTATCTTTCTCACATACCATAGCATGCAGGAATCTGGGAGACCCCATTCTACAAATGTGGACGAATACGGCCATATCAGTTCAGCCCTGTACCGATGTACTAATGTTCTGATACAAAGCACCCTTCACCCCACAGACCCCATGTCTACCCCACTCAATCTCACCGCCCCCACCAAGAAGCCACTGCGACTGCTTTCCCATCATGCATTTGTCCTTTAGAACCTTAAGCAGAAGCAGACTTGCACACACAGTCCCATTTGTCTGATTTCACTCAGCACGATCCACAGGATGGCTTGAATCCACAGTTTTTTTGTTTTTTGTTTTTTGTTTTTTTTTTGTTTTTGTTTTTGTTTTTTATTGCTGAATGCTATCCCATTATTTGGCTATACAATATTATGCTCTTACTGGGCAATTCTCTTTTAAAATAAACAGTAAAGGCTTTGACCCTTGGGAGGCCATTCTGAAACACGGTCATTCTTACTTGTCTAGTCTGAGGCAGGCCAGGTGTCTGTCTGCACAGCTCTTCCAGAATGAAGAACACAAATAGTGTTTGTCACACCTTTGTGAGAGAAAGGGGATGGAGAAGCACAGCTCTAGAGCAGGGACTCCTAAGAATGATGAGATGACCTCACATGCCAACAGCCAGTTTATTGGTACTGACAGTTATCTTCCATGTATGACCTGTAACAAGGGGGAAAAAATCACAAGGTATGGTATGAGTGTCTAAGGTGCAGATTTGTGGACCTGAGGTGTGGATGTCTGAAGTGCAGGTAGCACTCTGTAAGGCAATCACTGTCAATGTCTGCTGCACAACAGAAACCCAGGGGAGTCCTAACACTGGCCTTGCCCGGGTCCTGCATCAGGAGTCTTTCGTATCTCAAACCAAGTGCATTCAGCTAACAATGGCTATTAAAAGCTCCCGAGGGATGCTGGTGCACAACCTTCATGGAAATTGCACGTTAGGAAGCAGCAGCTTCTGAAGTCCAGCCGCATCAGCATCTGCTGGGCACTTGTTCGGAATGTGAATCCAAGGTCCCATTCCAAATGCACTCAGCCAGGACTAAGGGCTGGGGTCCAGCAGTCCGGAGCTTCACCAAGCCCTCTGGTAATTCCAATGGTTGGCACTGCAAGTCAATGCTCAAGTGGTTGGTGGGATAAGCCCTAACTGCCATCTCTTTCTCACACCCCAAACCACTATCCCCATTGCTGTAGCTGCAGGCCAGCCAAGATGGGCCAGCTCTGTCTAACCCTAACCTTCTTCTCCCTGGCATAGGGAGGATGGGCAGGTGTCAGCTGAGCAGCTGGTAGCCAATTACCACCGGATGGCATCCTAAGGTCCACTGTGTCTTAACTACAGTTAACCTGCAAACTAGTTAATCAGCCCTCAGGAAATCGAGGGTTGACCATAATCTTATATTCACCATGATTTTTGATTAGCAGTGACCTCCTTCCACTCCATTACCCTTGTTAATGGAGAATTGACTATGCAGTTAAAGTGAATGTCTCTTCCACTAACAGAGCTGTACCAGATTCATTTTACAGTCCCTTACCAGCTCAAAAAGTGGGCCACATCTGTGGATATATGGGTCTGAACAATTCATCTCCCCAAGAACTTAGGGAGTCACCACCGAGGCTGCCGGGTATGTATTCCTTTGCCAATGACTTAAAAGTAAAGGAAGGAATTCCACTGAAGGCTAACGGGGAATTCAGAGAGCTAAACAAATGCTTGTGGAAGCCTAGCCTTTTGGTTAGCAAAGATCTCTCTATTCAAAGATGCCTGTGCAGGTTTTTGATTTATTTGGTAGAGTCCTTGGCTCTGTTGTTAGCTTACAGTTAGAGAAGATAACAAAAGTGGAACACTTGCAGGGCCGCGCCTCTTCCCGCTGGCTATTTTGATAAGGGAAAACACAAATAAGAAGCAGCTACCAGGAGATGGGGGAATCTGATTATCGGTTCCAGGGCTACGTCTGAAAAATGAACTTTCGTGTAAAACCGATAGGATCACAGGCTCTCCCCTCCCAAAACAGAAGGTACAAGGGGATCCGAGATGACAAACACAGTGTCTGTTAACAGTGCACACCCTGGGAAGCCGCCTGACAAACTATGATGCTAGTTCCTTTCTAATAACAGAGCATCACAGGAACTCATGCTGCTGTAGAGGAGAAAGGAGCTGGCCCCTCCTGGAAGGACAGTGACCTGACAACAAAGCACCAATGGCTTTTCCTTTATTAAGATTAGGGCTGACTGGAAACTGCTCACCACTCGACTGGGTACCTGGGAGACCTGGAACTGAGTTCCTCAGGTGTCTCACTTCCCCCTAGCCTATTCTCTCAGGCCGAGTCCTACCTCTGCTCCCAGCCACCAGCCAAGCACAGTCCCTCGAGGTACATCTTCCACTGCAGCAAAGTGACTTATTTGTGTCTTTTCCCTAGATTATGGGGCTGTGTTTACGTTGGACTGGGTACATAGTAAGGGACAGAAAATGGCCTTTACAATGTCCTACTATGAAAAATTAAACTCTAAAACCAGCCATAGGTAGCTGGTGACCCCAGTATGACCTTGAACATTTTGTCTGAACTCTTGGAGTCTCTGACCAGGCCTTTTAATGGGGGAAAAAGGACCTGCTTCGGAACACTGCCACAACGGTTAAGTGAGACAGCAAGCATCACTGGCACTAGCGGATACCAATGAGTACCTGGGCCTCCCTCCCATTCATATCGGCATCAAAGCCCAGGGCACAACTACACACCCACCTCGTGTGTGAGCCCTTCCATCTGACCTGGCTCGGACAGGGGATCCCGGCTCACCCTTCTTTCTCCGGCTAGAACTTTGAAGGCTTTTGTCCCAGAAACTATGGAGACTTGAGGGCCCCTGTCTGTCTCTTCTACTCCTCCAAGCACACTTGGTGTACACAGATACAGCGCAAGTCTTTGTGTTTCCTCCCCACCCTCAGCTTAGAGGGAAGGAAGGACTAAGCTTTCTTTGCACAATCAAAAGGAAATCAGAAAATCAGGAGAGAGAGCCATCGGGGCCAGAAGGTTTGTTTGTTGAGAGTTCTGAGGTCAAGGTAGAAAAGACTCCTTTCCTTGTGAGGGGTTTTAAGAAAGACCTTCTGATCACACAAATTTCCTAACAGACACAAAAGCTGAAAAATAAACACAAGAATCCTTTCCTGACCTGCATCTTCCCACCCTGGTCTGCAATTCAGGCACTTTCTAGCTTGCATTAAAGTTTTGAAACACCACGGGCCATGTGCCTCCCTGTGTATGGAATGCCACTGCCTCGGTCTGACCAGCCCTTTATCATTCTGGAATTTCCAACAATCAAAATGGCTGAAGATGTCCACACCTAAAACAAACAAAAACAAAACAAAACAAAACAAACCCTTGGTCCAGGACTAGATCCATGAGCCCGGCAGGACGAATCAGAGTTCCTTTTTCATCTGGAAACTGCACAAAAGTTTCTTAAGAAGCCAGGAGCCGCCATGTTCGAACCACAGAGAATAAAGCTTCTGTAGGAACTGAAAGGCAGGGAGGGTAAGAGTCTTGTGTCCTCTGAGCACCTAGAGCCAGCCTTGCCTGAGGTTCAGGGAGGAGTAATAGCCCCATGCCTGCTTCCGCTTACTCTAGCTTATGTGAAGGTTTTACTTCTGACAACAGAGACTCCTGCCCGTCCATCGCTTTTCCAGAGAGCATTAGAAGGCAATGAGCACAGCTGTCAATCTTCCTTGTGGTTATTAGAGTCTGCTCCCCTCACTTAACAAAAACAAGGCATGATTCTTTATGAATACATTTCCTAACAGAAACAACACATGCATGTGATTTAAACACACTCCCTCAAGAAGCAGAAAATCTCCATTTTGCTGGGTTTTTAGAGGACAGCAATGCATCAATATTTTAGGTCTTCCGTTTCCACTGTCAGCTACCACAAAGCCCGGTGCGGAGCTATTTTGAACTAGACAAGCTGCCAGGGAGGCATCTGGATTGACAAAGGAGGCCGTCTGCATCAACACTGATCTTAGAGCTTGAGCTGCCTCTACCCCGTGCATGGGAACCAACCAGTTTCAGGAACAAACAAGGAAGGCGCCACCCAGGCCCTCAGTGTTACCTGTTACTATGAGACACTGAAAACACAGTGAGAGGAGAACAGGCCGGAGTCGCTGTCTTTGTTAGGGTTTCTGTTGCTGGGATAGAACACCATAACCAAAGGCGATTTGGTGATAACGGGTCTACTTCAATTACACTTCCACATCATAGTCCATTCTAGAAGGAAGTGGGGCAGGAATCCAGAGGGAGGAGGGCCACCTATTGGCTTGCTCAACATAGCTTGCTTAGCCTGCTTTTTATAGCAGTCAGGACCACCAGACTAAGAGTGATACCACCCACAGAAAGTCGGGCCTCCCCATATCAATCACCAATTATGAAAATGTACCACAGGCTTGCCCACAGGGTGACCTGGTGGTGGCATTTTTTTCAATTGATGCTCCCTCTTCTACAATAACTCTAGCTGTTGTCAAGTTGACATAAAACTAGGCAGCATGGTCACCCAGTCACCTGTATCCAGTTAACCCCACGCTCCTCCTTGCCTGGGCCTCCTCTGTTGAGGCTACCATCCAGGCCCTGTGGGCAGCATGAACAGGGACTAAGGTGGACATATTCCATGACCTGTGGGAGGCCATGTCCAGTGAGTGGAGACACAGTGTTATGGTTAGCGTTCACCGTCAACAGGAGTAGATTTAGAATATTACAGAAGCACACCTCTGGGCTTGTTAACAATGGGGTTTCTAGAAGATGTAACTGAGGAGGGAGGATCTACTGGTGGGAGGGAGGTCCACATGAATGAAAAGGACAAGTAAACTGGTCACAGCAGTCATCTCTGCTTCTATCCTGTGCCTGGCCACTTCTCTCTCCTGCCTCCACCCCTCTCTGCCACCCTGGACTATACTCCTTCAGACTATGGGCCTAAGTAAACTGTCTCTCGTTTACGCCTCTTTCTTTTGGTACCTGGTGATAGGGCAGTAGGAAAAGTAATAATCACAAGGCTCACACATCCAATGGGCACAGATGCTCAGTGGGAGCTGTGAAGATGATATTCACGTCCAGGAAGCTTCCGGACTTATGCCGCCCTCTGGAAAGAGGGCATATAAGTTATTCACTGCAGTGTTATCTGCAGTAACAAAGGCCTAGAAGAAGCGCAGAATCCACCCACAGGAAACTGATTAAATAAGCTAAGGTAGAATGCTATTCATTATAGAATAGAGTGCATCTGTAATTGAAGGGGGGATGGGGAGAGAGAGCCTCAGCATACTGATAAGATAATCCATCTCAGATAAACTGTTAGATGAGAAAAAAAGCAAAGCACTTAGTTACAAAGTGATATATGGGAACACAGACTCCAAAAGGATTTAGAGATAACAGTGATCTTCTATGGGGAGGTAGGGTAGGAGAACATTTTTATTATATTTGTTTGTGTGTTTCTTTTTATTTTTGAAGATATATTTTCAAGTCTCTCTCTTTCTCTCTCTCTCTCTCTCTCTCTCTCTCTCTCTCTCTCTCTCTCTCTCTGTGTGTGTGTGTGTGTGTGTGTGCAGGTGCCTGTTCATGCCAGAAGAGGGCATCAGATAACCTGGATCTGAAATTACAGGGTAGTTACAGGCTGTTCAACATCAGCGCATGGCTTAAGGGATCAACTGTTGCTGGAAGACACTGGGGAGAATGTCTGTAAGGCCCGCAATATGAAGGCCACCAGTGACCTAGAGCAGATCTTTTGCCCTGAACCTGGACATTCAGTCTCTCCGTGCACCCCCATCAATGCTAATCCATATGAGACAGAAGCACATAATATTAGGGCTGACCGATTAATCTTTTGGACAAGAAGAGAAGCAAAGGAGGAAAAATAAAGATGTTCATGAGAGAAGAAAACTGAAGGGATATGAATAATGGCAAATGCAATAAATATCTCTGAGACACAAAGGAAAATGTGGAAACAGAAACCGACCAAAGCAGCTGCCTCTTGAATTCATTACATTTATATAAACACACACACAGACCCACAAACACACACAGACCCCCATACAAACACACATACAGACCCCCATACAAACACACACAGAGACCCACAAACACATGAAGACCCTCCCACAGAGACCCACCCCCCCACACAGACCCCCATACAAACACACACACAGACCCCACATACACACACAGACCCCCACACACAGACCCCCACACAAACACACATACACAGACCCACACACACAGAGACCCCCCACAGACCCACACACAAACACATATAAACAGACCCACACACACACAGACCCACATACAAACACACACAGAGACCCACAAACACATGAAGACCCTCCCACAGAGACCTACCCCCCCACATACATACACACACACACACAGACCCACATACAAACACACACATGCAGACCCCACACACACAGACCCCCACACACACAGACCCCCCCCACAGACCCACACACAAACACACATACACAGACCCACACACACACAGACCCACATACAAACACACACAGAGACCCACATACACACACACAGACTCCCCCACACAGACCCCCCACACATACACAGACCCCCCCACAGACTCACATACAAACACACATACACAGATCCACACACAAACACACATACACAGACACACACACACAGACACACACACACACACACACACAGACCCACATCTCCCAGCCACACCTATACTTTATATCGATAAATTCGCAATCACATACACGTTATACAAGTGTGTGTGCAGTAACTATTTGTTAAATCATTTTACTTTTTGAGACTATATTTCTATCATTTTTCCTTCCCCTTCTTCCTTGAAACCATCCTCCCATAAACCCCTTTAACTCCTTTTCAAATTCAGAGCCTCTTTTTTAATTAATTGCTGATACACACACACATATTCCTATACCCATAAACGCATGGTTAGCTGTTATGTGTTTTCAGGTCAGTCCTGCAGTAACTATCTTAACCAGCAGTCAGTATGGGGTCAGAGCAGAGCAGGGAGCGTCCACGGGCTGGAGCCTGCGAGCCACTTATGATTTACTAAGTGGCTGCTGGAGGCCCCTGCAGAGCAGGGTTTGGGCCCTAGCATCAGTCAGTGCTGTCTGTGTGTGCACGGGGCATAGCAACGGGGCACAGAAGAGAGTATTTGTCATCTCAGCCTCTGTGGAATGCACCCCAGAACACAATTTAAAGGGAAATGGCTTCATTTTTCTAAAATGGTGGAATCTTGGAATCTTACTATATAAATGCTAAAGTACCTGTAACCCAGAGCATATGAACTTGGGTCACTCCATGAGGCCTTTGTTGTGGTCATAAATAGTCCAGCAGTCTCGTAGCAGTCCTAG
The DNA here is from genome assembly GCF_021556685.1 of Rattus norvegicus. Classification (NCBI taxonomy): domain Eukaryota; kingdom Metazoa; phylum Chordata; class Mammalia; order Rodentia; family Muridae; genus Rattus; species Rattus norvegicus. Next base: position 106,698,143 of record NC_141541.1, on the reverse strand, counting down.
GATCTTTATTATGCCCCAAATTGCCACTGGTATTCCTCCTCCGTTTAGGAAAATAGAACAGATGGGATGGTTAAGGACACACAACTACCTGACATATTAAGTCAAAATGTCAGACCAACCATAGTCCATACCTCAATTGCACACAGCCATTTGGCAATAAAGAGCTGACTAACTCGTTAATTGGAGATGGAGTGTTTCCATAGGAAGGCAGTGACTACAAATCATTTATCAGGGCACCAGAAGCCGTAACTACAGAAATTCCCTGACACCCTGGCATCAGCACCAGTGTAGTAAATCCAGTAAGTAGTAAAACATGGCATGGGAGATTTAACCGTGAGTTGATACAAACGAGGTTAAATGTTTTCTCCCAGTGAATTCTTCTTCCGAATGCATCTGAACGGACTAGAGATACAGCAAGAGTAATCAACAGACGGGGGAAACGCTGTCACGAACCAGATAAATCCGATTACACCATCGGGCTTTCGTTTGAAGTGGTGGTTCTCAAACTGTACGGCTGCGTGACACTGGCATCCTGCCTCTTAAATCAATACTGGGACTCCAGCCCCATCCACTGGGAAAAGGTCATATTCTTAAGACTGTCTTCTCACACGTCTTGTGTTGGCTACTGCTCAACACAGTCTTCAGTCTGGTGTGACTGGCTGTGACTTAGTGTGGAACGATGAACTGAGTCATCTGCAGCCTCATACACGGATGATGCTTGTGGTGTTAACCCTCGTAGCAGACAGTGCCTGTGACGTGTCCTTGGCGTTAGGCTTTGCCATTCTGGGACAAGCTGGCTTGACTTCCAACCACCAGGATCTGTGGCTCCCTGTACAGGTGCTTTGCCTGGTGCCTAGAATCCACCCATTAACTCACCCCTAAGAAATGATGCTTAACCTGTGACTGACAGGACTGCTGTGTGCTCAGTCACTGACCCTCCGGAGAGATAATCTTTAGTCTCTGGTTAAATTCTAGTTGCCCAGGTTGAGCTCCTGTTTGACAGAGCAGATCGTTGGTTCACTCCCCTGCTTCCTGTTAGTACTTCCTGGACTCTCTCCCCAATAAAGCACTCAGACTAAAATCCATATCTCAAATAAAGACAAAGGGTAACTTCCTGAGGTCCAGCTGTTTGAACACACTTCACTCGGGGCATATGGATGGCTCTGCACTGTACTTTGGCCAGCCACAGGCAAAAGCATGTGCATACATGGAAGATTGTAGAACATGGCATTCAGTTCCTGCCCTGTGCATCAAAACCTGCACAATCCGACAGAATTGTACAGGAGTAGCCCAGTACTACTGCTGAATACTTGTGTGTGTGTGTGTGTGTGTGTGAGTGTGTGTGTGTGTATGTGTGTGTGTTTGTGTGTGTGTGGTGTGTGTGTGTGTACATGTGTGTGTGTACATGTGTGTGTGTTTGTGTGTGTGTGGTGTGTGTGTACATGTGTGTGTATGTGTGTGTGTGTTTGTGTGTGTGGTGTGTGTGTGTGTACATGTGTGTGTATGTGTGTGTGTTTGTGTGTGTGTGGTGTGTGTGTGTACATGTGTGTGTATGTGTGTGTGTGTTTGTGTGTGTGTGGTGTGTGTGTGTGTACATGTGTGTGTATGTGTGTGTGTGGTGTGTGTGTGTATGTACGTGTGTGTGTACTTGTGTGTGTGTGTGTGTGTGTGTGTGTGTGTGTGTGTGTGTGTATGAGCATTTGCATACATCCTGGGGAAAGAGGGTACTGAAATGTCACCGAGATGTTCTCAAAAGTTACAAACCTAAATCAACCCAACCCTAACCAACCCCTCCCAGCCACTGGATACCGGGGTAGGCATTAACCCTTTTTTTCCCCTCGAAACCCCTCTAAGTCCATGCGGCTGGGGAAAGCTTACCCACAGGACATTCATTCAGGGGACCCAGAATATGACCATGAACTATAGACACTGAGGTGGAAAGTCAAGCCTGCTTCAGAAGTAGTTGAGCTGGATATGGTGGCATACACTTCTAATCCCAGCACTCAAGTGCCCGAGGCAGGAGGATCATCACAAGTTCAAGACTATTACACACAGCACGTTACAGGCCAGCTATGGCTACAGAGTGAGACCTTCGCTCAGACAAATGATGGCAGCTGATTGGAAGATTTGATTCAGGATAAAGCCACAACTGAGTGCAAACTGCAGGAACGAATACCATTTAACTTGCCTCATCTACAACGGCCTCTATGGGTTCATGTTTTGCATGTTAGTCTCCAGCTGATGGTGTGTTTAAGGGGGGTCTGCAATGTTTAGGAGGTGGGGCCTGGTGAGCAGAAGGAAACAATCAAAACTGGGCCTTTGGGGGTTATACATGATCTCTGCTTTCTTCCTGTCCCTCAGCTTCCTGACCCAGCCTGATGTGAGCATCTCCTGTAATCCACTCCACTCACCATGAGCTGTGCCACTATTTCTTCCTCACTAGAATGGTCAGAGTGGTCTTTCTCCCTTAAGTTGTTTCCGTCAGCTAATGTGTTCAGAATGGCGCGAAAGTAGGTAGTACAGAGCACTGAGGACAGTGAACGTCTGAGACCTCACTAGCCTGTGGGTCCCAGGCCTGTGGGTTCACAGGCCTCAGGAGCTGGTTTATGCTTGGAGAGTCAGTGAGGTGAAGTACTAAAATGCTGTATGCAGAGGGGACCGAGTCATTCTGATGGGAACTCAAAGCCCCCAATACTGATGGAAATATGAACGGTGAAGACCAGGCCCATGAGTGTTCAAATGGAGTTATGGACTCTATTGGGAACTGGAGCAGAAGCCATTTGTGTTATAGTCTGGGAAGAAGCGAATTTCTATATTCTGCCCATGTCCAGAAAATCTGAGTGAGGATGAATTTAAAAGTAATATAGACTAGGGGGCTGGAAAATTGGCTCGATGAATAAGAGCACTTGCGGCTGCTGCAGAGGACCCAAACTTGAGTCCCCGAATCCACATGGCAGCTCATAGCTGCCTGTAACCCTAACCCCAGGGGATCTGACACCCTCTTCTGACCTCCACAGGCACTAAGCAGGCAAAACACCCACAGACACAAACTAGTAACTTTTAGCAAGGTTTTAAAAAGTAATAGGTTGATTAATCTGGCAGAGGAAACTTCAAGGCCGGCATGGTAGCATTTAGGCTTTGGTGTGGCTACTGCTGAAGACTGGGATCACTTTGAAAGCCCCGCAGTTTGGCTAGGACTGAGACCCACAAAACAGCAAGTCATAGTCAAACCTTCCCTCCCTGACGTTGTTCTTGTCGGATCCTGTGGTCACAGTGGAGTAAAAGCAGCTAACAGAAATGATGCAGCAATACAGAAGATACGAAATCGTGGAAATGATGCACCCACTGTCTCTCTGCTCACCAGCTACCCTAAGATGTCCTCCCAGACCATCTTTCTGAACTTAACCAGTCTGATGGGTTTCTGCTCTCTCTGTGGGTGGGGGCTGGGCCCCACGCTTCAGTACTTCATACAACTCTGCCAGTGTGGTATCCTGTAATTTTACCAGCTCCCTACACAGTTCATTCAGACCATGCCCAGGTTTTCACTGTCACGAGTGAGGAGGGGTTGGGAGTCATCAGACTGAGGTTCTTTCCACTTTTCAGATCATTGTTGTAAGGCAGAATCCCAGGAGCTGAGACGTAGTCACATGTCGGTGACGGCTGAAAAGGGGCAGCCCCTCTCCTTCTATCATCTACAGCTCTTCCAATTCTTAACAAGGTGTGTAGTGGGGCGCAGACAGCAGCATCCTTTTTCTCCCACACACAGAAAAGCAGTAAGACAAAAATGGCCAATAATAGCTTCATAAAAGAGGCCAAATGGGGAATTAGAAACTAAACAGGTTTGGCTACTAAATTTAGGCTTCTGGTGACAAACACCTACCTCTGATCTTTAAAATCAACACTGAGAAGTCCATACAATTTATAGCTAGACTCCTGCTTACTAGTTCAGGTACGGGGTACTTGATCCTAACGGGCACCCGCTCATCAGACTCGCAGCCTTCTGCAGCCTTCTCTCAGTCATCGGCCTGCCTCTTACAACAGCGATGTCTCTCCCATCTGCCCCTCCCTTAGCTCAGATGCAGGCTGTTTGCACAGCATCCTCAGGAGCAAACTCCCTGGCCAATGGCAGGGTGCAGATGGCAGGGTGCTGATGGCTGTGGTGGGACACAATTAGGCTGAACTGTTTGTCAGCCTTGTCCCACATCCTGCCATCTCCAGGCCACTAAGATCGGGACAAGCACAGTCACTCTCTACTGCAAAAAGTTCCACCCTCCTTGCACTTGGCCCTGTGTTGGCATTTTGGTTTTTTACAAGAACAGGGTTGGGGTTCGTGTGTGTGTGTGTGTGTGTGTGTGTGTGTGTGTGTGTGTGTGTGTGTGTTAGGGTGAGGAGTTGATGGAGGTGGAAGACAGGGGGAAGATTGGCTCTAATTTAAAAGCATCTTAGTAGCTCTAAAGAGTTCCAGGTTGACTGATGGACACATTTACTCCTCGCCACCCCTTTCATAAATATCTACCACTTAACATGCGGTTTCAGGAGGCATAAATACCTCCTGTGTGTCAGCCTTTATGGACGGGAGATTGCCAGAACTATTTCTTTGCTCCATGGCCATGAGCCACACAATTACAATCCTATTAAAGCTGTGCCCCGGGAATCCAGCCCTTCCTCACTGCCCTGTGTGGCAGTTAAACACTCCCTACCAGGAGGAGTCAGGGCCCTCCTGTGCCTCTTTGCTCTGGGTAAATGGGCAACTCAGCTCTCTAAATAAGGTTTCCACTTGTCAACATCCCTGGCCAAGCAAATTATGTTAGTCTAATGATATTCAGGCCTGGAAGATAATGTTTTCCAGAGGTATTCTGGTCACGACTTACCAGTTGAAGGCGGGAATGGTGTCCGCTCACAAGTGACTACTCTTAGGCCAGGCCAGACACCACCAGCTTAGCCAACTCACAGGGGTATAGATAAGGCCCACCCTGGGGGTCAGCAGCAGGTCCTGTTGTCCTTCCCTCCTCTGAGGTAACAGGCCATTGGCTACCATATAGTAACAACTAGGTGAACCCTTAGCCTGGTAGGCCTAGGCACAGGAGAAAACAAGGTCTCTGGGTACTCTGTCTCTCAGAAGGAAGAGAGCTCCAGCACCCACCTCACCAGACACACCCTTAGATGAGTTAGTGCCCACTTGCTGCTTTGACTCAGCTTGAGATGGACAGTAAGGATACCTGGGGTTTCTGAGGAGACAACAGGCAAGCAGGAACTATATAAACAGTAGCAGTGAGTACGAGGCCTATTCTTCTACTTGGAAGCTGGAGGCCCACCCTTAAGTGTACATTCTTAATAGGTTCACAAATCACTGCTCACCAGAATTTGTGCAAAAATGCCCTTTGGTAGTCTTCAAAGACGTGTCTACACAAGCCCTCAGTCAACTGTGTTTGCAGGGTCAACTGTATTTGCAGTGTCAAATGTGTTTGCAGGCCCACTTTCACATGCTATTTGGGACCTCTGGCTTCTCCTGCCTCGCAGAAAACCACCTTGGTGATCTGCTGCTGTGTGTCTGCTCATGAGCTCAACATCTATCTTTACTAACCCTGCCTCCAGTGTACAGGCTTCATGGGGGTCGACTGCCATTTCTGAGTCCCCAGTCAAATCCCTAAGACACTGGCTGAGGTATCTATGTAAGGAAAGGCTAGAAGGGGTTGGGCAATGGCCGGGTGCAGGGCTGGGACCCAGGAACATTTGGCCCCACAGCTGTGGAAGAGCCCCAGCCAGCAGAATTGACATGGGGACCTAGATGTCCCACCACTACAAAGAAGGGCTCATTTGCCACAGCTGAGCCTCTACGGCTCCCATGAATCAAGATTTCAGGGGTAGCTGTGGCCCGAGGCAGGGAGCAGGAAGAGTGGGCTTCCCTGGGCAAGAGGCCAGGCACAGAGATGGTACCCCTAGGTGGCAAGACCAGACAACTGTGACTTCCAGAAGGTGTGTTCAAGCCAGGCACATTTACCCTCAAGCCCAACACCTCAGGTTTCCTCACAGTGTGTTGCCACATCCACACTGGCCATGGAATGCCTGGCTACTCTAAGGCTGGGGATGCAGCTCGGCAGAAGAGCCCATGAGGTCATGGATTTAATCCCTGGCACCAAAGAGAAAACAGAAAGACACTTGTGTATGAGGGAAGGTGCAGTCACAGTAGCTAGTTAAACACCATCCCACTCTAACACATGGGGTGGGAGCTGCTGGCCTGAGGCCGGCCCTGTGAAATGGGATCCGTCCATCTTTACTAGGGAGCAATGATTAACGAGCACAGACAGACACTGGTCAGGACAAACCACTTTATTTAAGAGCTCTGACAGCCTGAAGTGGTTTAACATAGATGCATGGAAGATTTATCTAGATGATAAAACACCTGCACTCAAAAGGCACATAAATTATGATTTTTCAGGTTTTATTTTTCCTTTACGAGTAACATTATCCAGACTGAGCAGGTTATATTTATATATGTGTGTGTGTGTGTGTGTGTGTGTGTGTGTACATATATATACATATATATATGTACATATATATATGCATATGCAAGTAACAGTAATTATTGAAAAAAGAAGCCATGAATTTGAAAAGGAGTGAGGGGAGGGGGTCAGTGGGAGGGCTTAGAGGAGGAACAGGGAGAGATGATATAATTATAATCTCGAAAAGAAAAGAAAAACTATCCCAGAGTCAAATGTTTTAAGTAATAAGAGGAACACACATGTGGTTGACAGCCCCTCACACACGTGGCCTCGCTGTCTGAAGTGCTACCAGAAAGGGCTGATTTGAAACTGGGGTCACACATCTGTGACCTTCATGTTCCTTGTGGTGGTGGTGATCTGTGGAGGATTCATAAACATAATACAATTCCAATAGCTTCCACTGACGGAGGATTTTCCCACCCCCTCAGCTGTGTACTTATCTTGCTGTGAACTGGGTATGATTCCCATTTTGCAGATGCTAAGACATTGGTCATAGGCTGTGTTATCCATCAGGCTGCCTTCTGTATGAAAGGGTTTAGTCCTCTGCAAATGCTTAATCATGTTAGTCATTCTCCTCTGCTTTCTTACTCCTACATAAAACACATACACACACACACACACACACACACACACACACACACACACACACACGCTTGAGCACACTTCAGAATGTTTGGGTTTATTTTCACTTGTTCATACACTCATCACTTTGTATATTTTGAGCATGGCTGCCTAGCACAGGGGTTACAATGCTCCCCAGCTCCCAAGCTACTTGGCGAATGAGCCCAGACTCAGACAATCATAACCACAATACTGTATGATAAAACAGAGTTCAGTTAGGGCAATAGTAGCCCCCTGCTGGGGACTCATCCACTCATGAGTTAAAGACAAGCCCTGAAGGCAATTTTAGATCTTTTGACTAGTTTCTCCATTTTGTTTTTTCTTCTTCTGTGTTTTTTCTGGCCCCTGTCTTCTCAGCCTTTTGACGGTGCGGCTGACTGTGGTCCACTATCATACAGAACATGCCTCTCATTTGGAGGCTGGTGCTTTTGGGAGGAAACCCTTGCCAGAGATAACTCACCCCCCCCCACTAATCACCCTGCCCAGTTCCTCACCACCCCACCCACCCTCTCCACTCCATCAGTGTCTGCTGAGATAGGGAACGGGCAACACCAGGAGCATAGGAACTCCCTACATGGATATGTCTCCAAGTGTTCCGGGTACAGAGAGCCCAGTGGCCTCTAGAACAGACCCTATTATATTAGTTTATTTGGAAAAGGAAAGGGTAGGAAATCAGTATTCTCTGGAGCAGAACAATATGCTAAGAGCCTGCTAAGCCCATACAACCCTCACGACTCTGAGGATAAGTGATGTCTTCAGAGCAGTTACAAGGCTGGAAAGTCTCGGGTCTCTGGCCACGACATCGAAGCCTCCCTTCCCGTCTTGGTTAGCATACTGCCATGGCCCGAGAGGGGGAACAAAGGGGCTGGACCATGGCTGCTCTTTCTCCTTTCCTTCCAACATCCTGTAACAATACTCTTCTGACCACAATCCAGCAATGTGGGTTCTTCCCCTAAGTGTGTTTCCTCATCTCTGGCTTTCCTTTCTGTTCTCTTAAAGCAAATCCCAAATCTACATCAGTAGTGTTGACAAGACCACAGAAGACAACAGGATCATTCAAGGTGGAAAATATACCAAGTCTCTTTCTTCATTAATTGTTAATATACACACATATAAATATATATATATGATATATAATATATATGTATGCATATGTGTATATGTGTATGTCTATGTATGATACAAATATATACTATATAATACATGTATATATAATATATGTAATATATAATATGTACATGTATTATATTCATAGATAATACATACAACAATATTAACAACAATTAATAAGAGGCATGAACTTGAGAGAGCAAAAAGGGATAATGGGAGGGTTTGAGGAAGGCAATGGGGAGATGATGTAATTATAACCTTAAAAATATAGGAGAAATAATATAAATACACACGTGTAAATACCAAGCATCTGACAGGTGTTTCCTAAAGCACTCTCTCAAAGCTGTGCCAGTCTCAAGTTCTGAGGGGTCCCCAGCAAGGGACCAGCAGAGATGCTGTCTCTAGGGGATCTTCTGGGTGATTTTAGAGAGTGACACCAAGGGCTGAGAGCTGCCTGTGAAAGAGGAGAAGCTCTTGGGGCTGGCAGGATCAGGTGGAGCTTGCTAGGAAATGTGTACCTAGACCAGCAGTTCTCAAACTATGGGTCACAAGCTCTTTGGGGGGGGTCACATGGATATCCTGCACAGCAAATATTCAAATTAAATTCATAGCAGTAGCAAAATTACAGTTCAGAAGCAGCAGTGAAATGATTTTATGGTTGGAGGTCACAACATGAGGAATTATATTAAAGGGTTGCAACATTGAGAACCACTGACGTAAGTGGAAGCAAGGCAGCTTTCCTCACCAGGCTCGGGGTTTGCCTAGGCTCCAGGCGAGCCAGTCTTGTAGCTGGCTTCTCTGAACCCTCCATGTCAAGTGTTTAAAAAAAATGGTTGAACCAGTCCTCAACTTAGAGAACAGGATGTATCGTGAATTCACTCATCTGTCAGAGGGGAATGCACTAAGGAAGGAGAGGCAAGCTTGCTTTAGACAGACACCTTAAGTTCAGTCTTGAGGAGCCTAGATTCCTTGCAAGATACCTTCACCCCTGCTGTGCCTGCGGCTGTCCAAAACAGTTCTGGAAGCTCCTTCCACAAACCCATTTCCCAGTAGCACAAGAATCCCGTCTTAGAACAGTGATTTAAGAAACTGCTGAAGTAAATGCCCTAACCAAAAGGAAGCCTTCATTTGTCTTGCGCCTCCAACAGTCTGTTAAGGACAGAAATCCAGTGAGGAGCTGAAGCAGAGGCCATGGAGAACCGCTGCTTCCTGGCTTGTTCCCCAGTGTTTGCCCAGCCTATTACAACTAAGGACCACCATTTGGGTCGGGGGCGTGGGAAAGGGTGTGGTGGAACTGCCCACTGTGGGCTGAGCCCTTTCTACATACATCAATAATCAGCCAGGTTAGTCTAAAGGAAGCACCAGTCTGATGGGGGCATTTAAAAACTCCAAGTTCCTTCTTTCCAGGTGACTCTCACTTGTTGATGGAAACTAACCAGGACAGGAACTCGCAGGCTCCAGCTCTCTGCAGGACCATCCTACTGAACCTCCTTCCCAAATCTTATTTTTCACCTTGGAATTCGGTCATTCACAGGGCAGCTTTAGCTCTAGGAGGTTTTTGCCGACGAGGAAGTTGATAAAACTTCTCCAGCACCCTGTGCTTTTATTTACTTATTTTAAGAATTATCTCCACAGCTCCTACTATCTCGAACTGTCATACTTTTAACGTGTGGTTTATCTCTGCTGGAGGTCTCCTCACTAGTCGGAGCTCCGCTGGGTGGCACGCTCCTCGTTATGACCAGTCGCTGGAAGCCAGTTAGGCCAATGGAAAGAGAACACCGGACAATACGCTGTAATTGTTTCACACTTACTTTTAACTGACTGTATACGTGCTGCAGGAGGGATCCGAACCCGGGTCAACCCGATCCTGTCCGTCAGAAACGTGACCGTGGGGCTAGCACGGTTCTGCGCTCCGCAGCCATCTGACGCCCGAGTGCGCGCGCACCCGAGTCGCCGCCTCCGAGTCACGGGGGCCTGGGAGGTACGTCGGACTCAGGGCCTCGTGGGCACCCACGCGGGCAGCAGTCAAGGCTGTTGGCTGTGCTTAACTGCGCGGCGCGGGGCTCCGCGGCGGCACGGGAGAAGCTCGGAGGTCCACCGGGACCGCGAATCTGCTGCTCGACCAGAGTGGAGAATCAGGTCACGGGCTAGACCGCCCCAACACTAACTAGCCTTGACCCAGGCTGGGGGCGGAGCCCAGAGTGAACTTGACCTTGAGCTCCCAGCTTCCCGCTGTGGGCGGAGCTCCTGGGTGTCCGAACCGAGCTTTGTCCCGCCCCTCACGGCGACCTAAGACCACGCCCAGTGCCCCCGCTCCCGCATTTCGGGTCCCGCGTAGGTTGTAATCCTTGGCCGTTCTGCTTTGTGGGTTTTTTTTTTTTTTTTTTGGTTTTGTATTCCGTTTGTTTCTTTGATCTAATTTTCACTCTCTCTTTTTAAAGTCTGAATTAAAAACTGTATCAGGCAATATATGAGCAGTTCTTAAAGTATAAAATAGCTACTTATAATGAAAGCAACGAGCCCCTCCTGCTCTGCTCCACCCACAGCCCTTTTTCCTCAGTCCCTTCCTTTGATGGTCACTTCTCGTCGCAAAAAAAATAAATAAATAAATAAATAAATAAATAAATAGGAAAAAGTTAAAAAAAAAAAAGCTTACATAGCGATTTCTTGATTTATCTATTGACTTCCTGCCGTGTTAGATGAGGATTTACTCTCTTCCAGCGCCCTCGCTTCCCTCTTCTGACACATTTACACCTCTATTCTCCAGCTCTGCCCTGGTGAGGATAAAGGTTGTGGGGGGATGGGGTTCTGAACCTGACACAGTTTGGAGGAGGGGGAAATGAGGGCTATTTTAGAAAGAAAATACAATTAGGCCTTTCTGGCGAGTATATTCATTCATACTAAGAAATTGCAACCAAATCCTTGGAGATTCAGGTCCTACTCCCGGAGGTCTTTGTGTAATTTAGAACCTTAATTTGCTTCGCTAATGCAGAGTAGTTTCTCAGCCGCCCATAGCCTTCTGTAACTGCCCAGCACTCACAAGGAATTTGCAGGGGGAATCTTGAAGATTCCTAAAGGAGTGAGTTGGAATGTGGAAGAAAAAAAAATTGAGGGTGATGTCAAGGCTTTGTAAATGCTAAACATTTAACCTCCCCCCTCCTCCTAGCCACAGCAATAAACCAACTCCAGGTGGGAAGTGCATTGTGAAGTCAGCTGTGGACCCTGTTTCTGTCCCCAGTCCCCCAAGGAGGCTCCCGGGCTTTTAGGAAAGGCCACACCCTTGTCGTTGTCATTAATCAGTACGTGGGCACACTAAGTAGTGGGTAGCCCCTCTAAGTATGCAGGGAAAGGATACCTCCCCACTGAGGTGGTAGACTCCATGGCCTTTGTGTTTGAGGACGTTCAATCATAGCTAAGTACAGTGTTCTTTGGGTATCTTCTTACTGGTGCCAGCAGAGGGGAGTTGTCACAAAGAATGGAGTTTCCGTATGTGTAGTACACGCTCCTACATGTTGGTTTACTTTCATAAATTAACCAAAGTTTGATCAGGACTGCTGTCACGGCGGAGACTAGACACAGCCAGCCAGAGGAGAGCCTGTACGATGGCTTCTCCCACAGAGGAAACCTTCTACCCTACATCATTGAAGACTAAGGCCTGGCTCAAGAGAAGGCTGGGCAAGAAGTAGTGTACGAGTTTGGCAGGCAGCACGGACATCACATAACAGCTAACGTAGTGGGAGAGGCAGGCCTGAGAAACCCAGTCTGGACAGAAGCCTAGCTCCTTTTATTCTGAAGGGGAAAACCTGGATCCCGGCCACAGCTGCCTACTCCATCATAAGTGTAATGGGAGCCTATGGGTAAGTTTAATTTCTCTATGACCCTGTTCAGTAAAGGAAGACATCTAGAGATGCCATCCCAGAAGGGACAAGGATTTGATGGAGAATATGTTGCTGAGTCTCTCCTAAGTAGACTACGGTACCAGCAGTTGAGTGAAAGTTTATGCACGAGGTATGAGATTACAGGGAAGGAGAATGGATCAGAGGGCAGGGAAAGTGCACAATGAGAAGGCGTTGCAAAGCCAGCGCTCCCGTGTAACAGGTGATGAGAAACAGCAACACCTTGAAGGAATAATCCAGAGAACAAGAACGTGGCTTGGGATTATCCCACCCAAAGGAAATCTGCAGGAAGCGGGTCCCCAAGGAATAAAACGGAGCTGACAAATTAGCTTGTGCTTTTTGAACAATTCAGAAATCATTTCTAGGCATAAAATTACGATTACCCACACGAGATCAGCAGATGTGTAACAGTGCTCTCTGCTCCCGTCTTCTGTCAGCTAACATGTTCTGAGGACGTCCTCCTCTTCTGCAGCACTGTGGACAGCTATCAGTGTATAGCTGGCTGAGAGCACGTGCTCGCCTTAGGCTGTGTTCTGAGGACCTTCTGAAGAACTGGTCCTCAGAAGAACTATGTATGGGACCATTGACTGGCCAACCTCTGCATTTAGTGAGGCGTTCTTTCTTACCTTGACTTCTAAGTTTTCATCCAGAAACAGCAAGCTTTGGTTGAATAAAAAACAGGACGTGTGAAAAGGGACTGGTGGACTTTTAAAAGGACCAAAGATGGCGGGCCTTTCAAACACTGCAAGTGCTTTAGAAGGTGGGTGCTCTCTTACAACCAAAGACCAGACAGCATTCATGGCAAGTCTTTTATGGCCACTGAAGCAGGCCTCCACTAGAAAGCCTCTATGTTGAGCAAGAACGATGAGCCCTTTAAACTCTGAATCAATCCACACCATACAGAAGCCCTACTGGCTTACATCACAATTAGGCTAAAACTCCTAAGTCTCTCTCGTGGTCTGCATAGGCATAAAAATGCCCCTAAGACATTCATAAATTACACCATGCACATTGATTGGCCCTTCCTAATCTGCTTAGGTTTTGATGTTCTTTCTAGGGACACTATTGTAGTTTTCATGCAAAATGTCCTCCAAGTGCTAGTGTTTGGGGCACTTGATCCCTACTTTGTGCAGATTTATTCAGCTGTGGAAACTTTGGAACACAGTGCTTAGCTGGATGCCATAGGCCACACCACAAGGGGCAGCCATTGACTGTTAGAGCACCTGTCTTCTGATCCTCCCTGCTTTCTTGATCTGGCAAACAATAACAAGTCACACCACATAAGCCCCCACCACCACCTGCTTCGGCCACCATGCTTTCCCCAGTGTGCACACAATGTCCTCATCCCTCTGAACCACAAGCCAGAGTAGATCCTTTCTCCCTTCAATTGTTTGGGTCCAGTGTGTAGTTGCAGCAAGGAGAAGGGAAACTAATACAGACACACTGGCTGTCTGCACCGGAGCCTGCACAGCACTTCTTACCTACCCATGGGTATGTCCCTCTTCTTCCTCCTCATCTTCCTCCTCTTCCTCCTCCTCCTCCTCTTCCTCCTCCTCCTCCTCCTCTCCCCACTCTCAAGGCCACCTGCTCAACTCAGTAGCTTTCCAGTCAGCCAGGCTGTCCATAAGGAACCACTCCGTACTTGAATGGTGTGAATGACAAGAATATTGTAGATAGACACAAATCTGAAAGTCATTCGAAAATTCAGACTTCCAACTGGCAGAGAACAGGCTCTTCCTGCACTAGAAGCAAGTGTTGGAGCCCAGGAAAGGAAGACGAAGAGGCTGAGCTGAATTCCATAATCCGATTCATAATTACAGCTTGAGTTTTTGAGGGAGAATTTTTCCTATTTTATATTTGACCCCAGTGTCTGTGTTAAATATTTAAGTAAAGGTTAGCTTGAAAGGCTGCATACTCATTTAAAAGTAGTAAAAAAAAAAAAAAAAGAAGAAGGAAAGAAAAAGAAAAAAAAACAGGTTCCCCTGGTCACGTGAATAATTGAATAATTCAGCACAGTGTTCTGTTGGTGTTGGTGTTGGAGAGCCTATGATGGTAACTGGTTACCTGAAATTAGAGACCTTGATCAAATATTGAAGAGATCACGTCTTTTCATTTTTTTTTTGCATGTTTCGTATTCCTGCCCCTCACTTTGTTTTAACTCCCGCAATCGTACAATTCACACCAAAGCTAATAGAAACGTTTCATGGATTATTAAATGCAGCTAAGCAATGAGCTGTTTCTAGAACATAAGGCCAGACTGAGGCCACTTTGCTGTTCGAACAAATAATTTTTTCCTTGAAGGTGCAGACTCTGAGTTTACAAACGTGTCTCTCCCCCGCACTCTGAGCTTTTTGGTAAGGCAGATGCAAATCAGCTGAGGAGGAGGGGCCCCTCCCTTGGACGGCAGAAGCTTCCTCAGACATGTCTCCTGGGTCTAATTCCGATGCTTACAATCAAACGCAGCCAAAAGGAGAGGGTTGCAAATTAAGGCAGGAAGATACCAACTAGTGCCTGTTTGCTCCTGGAAACCGTGGACACAACCCATAACCAAGAAGGTCTGCCCGGGCTTGGCTGTCCTAACGAATCACTGTAGTCATAGCCCCCTATTCCTGAAATGTCCTAATGCAGCCCTGGTTGAAACCTGCAATTAAGCTTGGATGTTCATTTGGACCTCCTTGGCACCAAAACAGTCGGTCACCTGTAAGTGATCAAAACCTCAGTTAACATGGAGAGAAGTAGATACTTTGGGACCAACCCAACATTTGGAGATGAACATTAGTGCCCTATGAAAGAAGGTGATTTTTCTCAAGGTCACACACAGCCGGCCAGTAAGGGCATTCATGTGTCACTCAGATTTTTGTTTGTGTGTTATAAACAGCAGAAATAGTCTCTTCTCAATGGGTAGCAGGGGCCTTATTGGTATGAATGGCCCTTCAAAACTTATAGGGGGACCGGCAATCTGGGCTAAAAAGGAGGTAGGAAGAAGGCAGCTCCAGAAAGCTAGAATGTGAACCTTTAAAACCGAGCCCTAAGTAGAAATGGCCTAATTGGAATGCACTGCAAAGATAGATGATTAAGCTCCAGATGCTTCTTCTGGCCTTGTCGCACTCACACGCTGGGGCAAATCCTGAGAGAGGCCCTCTGATTGGCTGGTATGAAGACACACTTCACTCCACTGCACGGTCCGTGGAAGGCATTTGGCTTTGGGTGCTGAGAGCAAGACGTCTAATTTATTCTCCTTCTGAGATTCGTTGTGGCCAGGGCATAGTCCAGGTGGAAGCCCAGGATGCTGTTAGAGGAAGGGCAGAGACTAGAGAAGCCAGATGCTAGTTTACAGAGTGGCAGCTCCTTGTGCAGCTGAAAGTGGCCAGGAGATGCAAACTGGACTTGGCTTGGGTCAATTAGGAAGGCTTTGCTTTCCAAATACAGGATGAATAACTCGATGTCTTCTTCAGTAGGCGAGAGAATGTGGGTATGATCTTGGAAGCCAGGCATCCATCTTAAATCTGGGTGCTGATAAACAGAACATCTAGAGCTCTCTGCTGAGAATGGAGGAGGTGGCGAATGAAGTTGGGTTAAATACACCATAGCTGCGGCATCAATGCTGAGCGTCCTGCTTCGTTACTTCCTACAGGAAGACTGAACTTTGCCTTGACCAAGTCATTGAACTAACAAACACACAGTCTAGACTGAGCCCATAGTATAAATGGATTCTAAAATTCAGGTCTTTTGATCTTCCATGCAGCATCATTCTTTCTACTTACAAAGACACAATTCTTGACTTTAAGGTCAATTTGAGGTTGTATTATACAATGTTTGCTAGTGGATCAGACCCAGTAGGATTTATGGAGCTATAGAAAAGAGGATCTATTATGGGAATTGGCTTCTATGACTATGGAAGCTGTAAAGTCCTACAATCTGTCATCTTCTGCTAGTTGGAGAGACAGGAAAACTGGTGGAATTTAGTCTGAGTTTGAAAGCCTGAGATCCAGAGAGGATGGAAGGGACAGGTTGGGGGGTAGAGAGTGGGTGGGGGCTGGGCAGCAAGAATACTAGGATAAGAGCTTCAGAGTCTGAAAGGAGGAGAAGAATATATTAGATGTCCCAGCTCAACTCAAGGAAGGAAAGAGGCAATGAGGGAGGGAGTGGGAAGGAAGGAAAGATCCAGGATTGAAACGACAGTCTCCTCTGAGAGCACCCTCATCCTCATTTCACCAAGAAACCATATCTTTCCTACTCTCTAGCTATTATTTGTTCAAGTAAAGTTGACATGCAAAAATTAGCCATCACAGAGGTTAAGGTCAAAGAAACTAGAAAGCAAGAAATTTATCATATATCTCAGAATCTCAGAAGAGGGTGAGCGTCTTTGGAACTAAGAAGGAGGTGTTGAACCCTCTTGAGGTGGTTGTGAGCCACCTCATGTAGGGGCTCAGAATCACACAGGGAGAGCAGCAGGTGTGCTAATCTGCTGAGTCATCTCCATAGCCCTACACTTCATCCTCAGCAGCTATGAATATATCAGGATGGCAATGACCAGGTTCAAAGGACATCACGGGCCCAGGCTATCTTGCCCTCCCTCTTGTCCATGTCCTTTGTCTACTGTGACCATTCTCTGATCTATCTTCATCTCTCCTGTCCTCTCCTCTTAGCTCATAAAGAAGCTCGATTCTTTCCTATCTTAGGGGAAAAAATCCTCTCTTTACCAGAGACCTCTTTAAACACATCCTCACCTCCTCTGCCATGCTTTTCAAAGGAGGGCTCAGCCCACATCTTCTCTCTTCCATTTAATCCTCAGCCCCCAGCATCCAGCTTCTGTCCTTGCCTGCACCCAGAACTGCAGGCCCGACTGTCAGTTCCTCCCAGCACATCCTTGTCCTCCTTTCCCTGGACCTGTGCTCCACACCAGATGACGGTGGTCCCTGACTTCATAGGTGGCAACCCTTCCTTTGGCTGTGGCCTTGCATTCCCTCACCTTTCTTTTTGTGTCACGAGATGTTTTTGTCTTGCCAGGTGTAGTGTAAATTATCCTATGTTGTTTGAACTCACTGAGAGGTTGGCTGTGAAACAGACCTCTACTTCACCCTAGTTCAGATCCAAGTATGTTTGCCTCAAAGTATCCTCCCAAGCCCCCTGTCTGAGCATGAGCTTGGGACCCCTCACTCTGACAAGGAAGGAACAGAACAAGAACACCATCCAAGGGTGAAAGCATCAAAGGCTGGAAGCACAGCTAGAAGGCAAACCACAGAGGTTACAATTATTTATCCCATGATGTAAAAGAGCCTCCAGTGGGAAAGAGAAGCTGAGAGTTCAGTCATGGGAAGCTCATCTACAAGAGAAAGCTTAAGTGAGAACTCCAGTTGACTTCAACTCTCCCAGTCAGTTTCTGTTGGATACTGTGACCACCCAATTTGACTACACTCTCTCTCTCTCTTTGGGTTGCTAACTGTCATTTTACATGAAAGCCTCACCAGAGGAGACATTCTATTCTTCTCCCTTGATTGGGACCTCTAGCTTGGCTGCCTTAATTGGGCTTTTCTGCTGGATGCTTGCAAGTCCCCATCTGATGATAGTTTTCTATGTACCTCCTACTATCTATGTCTTTACTTTTGTTTGCTATGTTGTTAATAATCTCGCTCTTCAAAATGAGAAGTATGCCAATTGTAGATCATCCTCTGGACTCTCTAGAACATCAGGGATGTCCATCATGGCACCGCAAAAACCTTACCTGGCAAAATATTGTACCCCTTTTTGGAAATTGAACTGTCACAGCAAGGCCCTAAGAGCCAGTGATTCTTTAGGACCTGGACCACTCAGGAACCATTTGCATATTGACACTCATTCTCACAGTCAGCAGAATGGTCCTGCCCAGTCTATCCAGATCTTGAAGGGCCACAAGACCTGTCCTGATCTTTCCTACTAGCCCAGAGTACTTAGTAATGCCCTGCTTCAGGTAGGACTTGTAAGAAGATGGCAGAACCCTTCAGGGAAGGCGTATCTCTGACCAACAAACTGCTCTAGGACAAGCAACAGCACCCACTCTCAAACTAAATAGCTCTCAGCAGAAGAGAGCCTACCCGGTCTTTCTTTCCTCTATACCTCCCTCCTGGGCTGACTTGGTTCTCCAGGAGGCAGATGGTAAGGTGGACACAAAGGTTCAAAAGGTCTACAAGGGATGAAGCATTCAGAAGGCAAAAAAAAAAAAAAACAAAACAAAAAACAGAAATCAGGGTTAGGAAAGGGGGAACTCAGCCCTGGATGCTGCCCCCAAGAGAAGTTCTGCTTGGGTAGCAGTGGCCACACCCCCAGGATCTCACCTATGCTTGATCATTAGCTGTCCATTAACATAATTGCCTTGATTTAGAGCAAGGCAGGCCAGAAGACATACACAGCTGGAGACCACTCATTTCTCAAACCCAACCCTTTCTGAAGGGAGGACTGAGCACTGCTTGGCCCTATAGGCTATGCCTCCTACCCAAACGAATGTGTTCACAGGAGCATTACCTATACAGGACGACTAAGCCAAAGTTTCTGGCAAAAATGGGGATAGGTTGGAGTTATATCTGTAGTGGAAAAATGTTTTACCCACTTCCAAATCCATCCTATACCTAGCAGGAGGCTCAGCTGGGTACCCTAGCTCCATCCTCTTCCTGAACTCCTCCCTCCATCTTCCTGGGACGCACAGGTTGGAGTGCTCAGACCTCCTGCTGGATGCATAAGCCAGGAGATGAACATATTGCCAGAGTAAATGAGGCAAGGAGTGGTGGCCCAGATGAAAGGCAGGAAGAAGAGAAAAGAGCAAAGCAAATAAAGACCCTTCGGCATCCGAACCACACCACCCAGTCTCTGCAGATGAGGTGAGACTGACCCCCACCCCCTTACCCCCACCCCCGTGCTGGGATGCTTTGCAGAATCAGTTGCTGCCTCCTTTGGCTGCAGAACAGTCTGCTTTCTCTCCTGCCTATTTCTGAGTGCAGGGGGCTCTTGGGTTCAGTCTGAGCATGCAGCTCCCGGCTTAAGCCCGCATTTCTCTCTAGAAGGCAGTGTTGCTAATGGCACCGAGAGCACAGATTGCTTGGGAGGGCCATGTGGCTTCCTTGGTCTCAGGCAGGAAGGTGGTAATTGACTGAGCTACCTGGAGCTTCCCTTCTGTTGGTCTTTATTGCCTCACACTGTGCCCGGTTGGCATCTGAGGCTGCGGTTTCCAGTTTTGGCCACAGCTGGTGGAAGCTCGAACCCCTAGAGAGGAGGAGAGAGGCCAAGCACTCCTTCCTCATAGTCCAGGGAATGACTCAGAGCCATGCACTAATTGGCCTGCGTTTCCTTGGGCATTTCCAAAGCCTGTGGTGGGGAGACTCTGGCAGGCGGGAAGCCACTGGGCCAGCATATTGCGGATAAGATAGCTGTCCCGAGATCGTTTTCAGATCTCTGCATAAAGTGGGATTTCACTCTAATGGTTTGGTGAGGGTGGCCCCCGCTTTTTCCTTCTAAGAGGAGGATGTGTGAGAAACACCAGTCGCCTGTACCTTGTTTACACACTGTCCTCGGGAACACTGCTTTGTAGATGCAGAAGAGATGTGTGGAGAAGCATAAGCTGCCCCACCCAGCTCCACACACTTGGGCATAGAAGCGTCATTCCACTGTGTTTTGTTAATCAAGTCCATTGCTGTGTATAGGGCTCACAGGCCAAGGTACCCAGCCCCCCACCATAGTCCTGTTTCCAATTCCCCCTCAGGGTAGCCAGTCCATTGAACTGGACTGAAGGGAGAAAAGCTTAGCTGGAGACAGGTGAGTGCCGGGCAGGATCTTACTCAGTGAGCACAGGGGCAATGGCCACATCTGGAACAGTTTGGAGAACTGGTTCCCTTTATGGGGGAGGTGGCCAGGGTTTGTGTGGCTGTGTATCATTGGCAATAGCAAGGATGTTGTTACAGGATGCTTCTTCTATATACTGGGGCTGGAGGGTCCTGAGGGTGGGGAGGGCTTATAAAGTCAAAGTGTAATAAATTCTTACTGAGGTTGAAGTTATGGAAGCTGGCTTTATGGTACCAGGTTGGGTGTGAGAGGTAGCCAGCTCCCGAGTCATCCGGAGTTGAAGCTCTCTCGACCCCTTCACTATAACCCCTGGGCCATTAAAGTCACTCAACCCACCCATCCACCCAAGTCACAGGGCCGAGTGTGCTTTGGATGAGATAAGAACATGGAAGTCATGGAATTGTCCCTAGAGGGGGCCATCTTGTGAGTCAATAGTGTATAGAGTTGCTCACACTTTCAAGGGAGAGTCAGGCGATCTCGTGAGGCCTGTGTGAGGATGCTTTCTGCAGGGGAATAAGACAGTGGTCTCTGAACATATACTATGATTTAGTGGCCCAGAGGCCAAAGGTCTACTGTGACCTACTCCTGCTCATATGACCTTGAACAAGTTGCCCAACCTTTCTGAACCTCTAAACGAGAATATAAATATCTCATTACTGGGGCAGTTGTGAAGATTAAAACAGATATTGGCTAGGTGCATAGTACGTTGGAGATTTTATTATGATAAATCAGTTCATGCTAGCTGAAGACAATTTGGAAAATTCAGAAAAATAGGAAGAAATAAATAATGTTAAACTGTTCCTTGTCACCTAAAGATAGCTGGTGTTAAAAACTTGGCATATTTCCTTCAAAAAGATGAAAGCATGCTATTTTTAAAACTGCAGCTGCTTCTGTTTTGGGGTGGAAGGACAGGGAAAGCATTTGTTTGGGAAGACACCTTAATGGGCTCATTAGCTCCCTTCTCTTGTTCTCCTTGACTAGTCTGCATGGAAAGCATTGGATAAAAGAATTTTCTGAGTTCTGTGCATATTAATCAAATACGGTTTTCAGTCCTTTATTGAAAGCCGAGATATTCCATAACCGAGGCTCTGGAAACTGGGAGAGGTGGGTTTGAGGATGTTGGTATGCCTAAATGATCCCCCAAGACAGAGAGAGGTATGCTGGGAGGATGTGAGGAATGCAGAGAAAGGGGGTGGGGGAGCCTGGCAGATAAGGACACATTGTGACAGGGGACTATGCTGGATACTTTTACATCAACTTGATACAAGCTAGACTCATTTCAGAAGACAGAACCTCAGTTGAGAGCCTCCCTTCCCCTCCCCCAGCCAAATTGTTTTGTGCTACATTTTCTTGATTGATGATCAATGTGGGAGGGCCCAGCTCATTGTTGGTGGTGTTACCCATGTGCTTCTGGTCTTGAATACAGTAAGAAAGCAGGCTGAGCAAGACAGGAGGAGCAAGCCAGGAAACAACACTCTTCCATGGCCTCTGCATCAGTTCCTGCTTTGAATTCCTACCCCAATTTCCCTGGATGATAGATAACAAACTATAAAATGAAATAAAACCTTTTTCTCCACAAATTGCTTTTAGCCATAGCGTTTTATCAGAGCACAGAAAAGTGTTTTACTTCTATCC
This sequence comes from Rattus norvegicus, assembly GCF_021556685.1. Taxonomy (NCBI): domain Eukaryota; kingdom Metazoa; phylum Chordata; class Mammalia; order Rodentia; family Muridae; genus Rattus; species Rattus norvegicus. The sequence goes on along the minus strand of NC_141541.1, from coordinate 106,676,566 downwards.
AGGTTACAGCCCTAGCCATTGCTAGTTGAAAACCTTTTTCTAAAACTCATTCCACCGAGCGACTTGATGTGGAGGGTGTCCTAGGGAATGCAGAAGAGAGATGCTTACCCTGAAGGGAATGAAGTGTTTAGGAAGAGGAGCAGGACCCCGGGTGAGTTCTCTTAATGAGGATTAGTATCCTGGACAACTTGAGGTTTCAGAAGATGAAGTCAGAGGTGGCTACTAGAAAAATGGAATTCTCTTTTCTGATGGTGTCCTTGAAATCTCTTGGAAGAGGCTTTGGATGCCTTCTTTCTGGTGTGAGTGGGACTAGAGTTAGTTTAGGACAGTGAAGAATTCTGTAGTAAACACAAGGTATTATAACAATACGGATGACGTGTCTATGTCTTTAACACGGTTGAAACCATACTGTTCATATACCGTGTAATCTGTTTTTTTCTCCTAACTCATTGCATTTCGGAGATTCTCCTACATCATTAGAAGCTCCCCACGAACATTATTTTATCATTTAGGGCTTAAAAAGCATCACCTTGCCCTCCCTGTACCTCCTCTGGCTCCTGCCGCCCACCTACTTTGGTTTATGAATTTCTCTTGGCTGAGCTGGAGGAGGGGCCACTGACAAGGTCTTTGGGGAGCCCAATTATGGAAAACAGGGACTGAGTCACAGGTGAGAGATTGCCACGCTCTCTGCCTGGCCGGAAGACGCTTCCAGAACGCAGGTACAATTTTGCTATTTGCCGGCGTGGTTAATGAAAAGATGAAATTGGAGCCTATGAGCACAACATGTAGGCAGCGCCATAATTAGCCCTTTGGAAGGTGAAGGATCCACTTTAAAATAAAAGAAAATAGCTTTGCTCCCACGATGAAATGGCTGCAATTTCCCAGGTAATGCAGAACCTGCAGAGTCTCTGTAATTATGTCCCCCAGGTCTTTTGTTCACTGTAATTCCTTCTTTTCTTTTCCTCTTTTGCCTTCTCTCTCTCTCTCTCTCTCTCTCTCTCTCTCTCTCTCTCTTTCTTTCTTTAACATCTAAGTAAATTCCCTTTGGTACAAGAGGGCCAAATAATACTATTTGTAAACAGAAGGAAAAGGCCCTCTCTCTCTCTTACACACACACACACACACACACACACACACACACACACACACACACGGAATGCATTTATCTTGAAATATAAAAAGAAAAGGGCAAGTATTTAAGTTCTTAACTTACTGGAGCCCTGCTGCTTAGAATTTAGCCAAACTTGGCCAGGGAAGGTTTTATTTTTATTTATTTATTTATTTATTTTTATTTTTTTATTTTTTTGTTAATGAAGGGCAGGCACCTTGAGCAAGGAACAGGCGAGTTTGTGGGGTGGGGGGCGGGGGAGGGATGACTGACATTTGATGTGGCAAACTGCAGCCAAAGTGGGCAGCCAAGAGGGTGGGCTCTGTCCAGATAAGACTGAAGACTAGCTCCTCACCTCTCTCTGCCTTACTTTTCCTTGTCTGTGCAGAAGTATTCCCGTCTTGTATGCTGCTCTCCAGTACACGAAAATACCCCAGCTCAGTGACTGTAGCATGGCCAGGCTCAACAGCATTGTTTATTTCTTCTATGACCATTGGGCGAGCAAGTTTAAGGAGAGAATGTGAGCTGACAGGGGCTCACTGGCTCGAGGGGACTTTTGGATTCCAGAAGCCTGGCAGACCGTCAAAGGGAGAACCTTTTGATTTTTCTCAGAACAGGTCTCTTCAAAGGTTCTGCAGTAAATAATGTTGCATGGACTATTGTCCCTCTCTTATAGCAGCTTGCCCAGGGACAGGAGTCCTTGCCAGTGGCTGAGCATAACTTTCAGTTTCAGACATCTGATCCTAGCTCCCATGTGTATCTCTGCATATCTGCTCAAATCTCAGTCTGACTGAAAGGCACTCACTTCTCCTCTGTGAAATGGACACATAGTTTGTCAAAGGGGTCAAGCCCAGGGCCCTTATCGTCGGATTGTCAGGCAGACCTGCCTTTAAGCCTGAGACTTACCTTCTAGCCGCATGACTTCAAAGAACTTAGCGTCTCCAGAGTACCAGCTATAAAACAAAATACAACTGTCTTGAAAATGCTATGTCCATAAAAGAGATAACATTTTAAAGGCAGTGTGCGCAGTGCCCGACTGTGTGTGTGTGTGTGTGTGTGTGTGTGTGTGTGTGTGTGTGTAAGAGAAAAACTCAGAGACCTTGGTTTTATCCTGTTACCATGAGAGTCTCAGGTGTCCAACTCAGGTTGCCAGCCTACTCACTTAGCCATCCTGCTGCCCCATTTGGCATCTTCTAAACATCCAGAAAGGGAGTGAATTTGGCAAAATTGTCCCTAATGTTGCTCTTGTGAAGATTCATGAGGTCACAGACCCAAAAGACTTTATAATCCAGGAAACCCTAGATCCAGAGTAGGCCCTGCCACAGTGTCATCTATTTCCATGCCCCTTTGGGGACGATGGTCACAGTCCTTGCTAGTTGGGAGTGAGGAAACCCTCCCTACACTGTCCACACTGCTCTATCCCAGGACCAAGAGAAGAGTTTTCATGAGGAAATGTTTGCACAAGGCTTCGGCAGCCAGCGTTGAGGCTTGAGCAACAATCTCCTTGTTAACTAGTTTCTGACAGAATTCTGATCCCTCAGCACACAGAGGCACTGACACTGTGAGGGCAGCAGGATCAGGAGCGGTTGGTATGTGGTTATAAATTCACTGTGGATCACCAAGCTAACAAACTGTGCCCTTTGGGAAGACTAAAAATTGACTGTGGTGTCAATTTACTGCCCTAGACTGGGAATCTGTACCCTGATATGGGGCTGAGGATGTCATCGACTTTGTCAACTCTGGGAGGCAGGTGTTGGTTGGAGTGGAAGGTCAGATGGCATAGGATGGGAAGGCAGGCCTGTGCCAGTGTCTGGGGACAGGTTTGCATCCTCCTTCCCCCCTCCTTCCCTTATTTCCTGCAAAGAAGTCTAGAGTCTCAGTTTAGCCAGGTCCTCATCTAGGTTCTGAGCTTAGGGATGAAGTTGACCCAGATCTGATCTCAAAAGAAGTAAAGGATTACTGGCCAACCATGCTGAAGGGCCTTGCTGGTGAATAACGTAGTGGGGCAAGCCATTTCAGAAGAAATGTCGTCCTGATGAAGCTCTTAGGAGTACTGACTAGACCAAGGAGGGGTTTAGAAGAATCTGGGCAGCAGTTCTCCCAGATGACCCGGGAGAGACAGAGCCATTCACCACGAACGAGGGATGGAATGAGTGCCGGCACAGCGAAGGCAGGGCCAGAGGCAGAATCCATAAGCCAGGTCAAGGGAAGTCGTGAGTATGAGCCAGCTGCTCTGGGGGCTACAGGCCTCAAGGCCCAGGGCTTTAGCTTAGTAGCAGGATTGCGGTTGATGTGTTTGTCGTCTGGAGACACTCAGTTTCCTGACCTATACATGCGGCGAGGCCAACCTCTGCTTCATAAGGCACCTGTGATGGGGAAGCTTCTTTTTCAGCATGACTGGATATGGAATCCCTAGCAGACACAACTCTGGGTTTTGCTTTGAGGATGTTTCACTGAGGAAGAAATACCTACCCTGGGTATGAGTGTCACTATCCTAGGAGTGGGGACCTCATCTGAATGAAAAATGGGGCAAAGGGAGCTGAGGAGATGGCTCAGAGGTAAAATGGTTGCTGTGTGAGTATGGGGACTGGGGTGAAGATCCCCAGAACCCATGTAAACACCAGGCAGCTGTGCCAGTTTACCTGTGACCTTATCTTTAGGGAGGCAGACATAGGATCTCCAGAGCAAATTGGCTAATGGAGGCCAGCCAAATTGGTACGTTCTCACCTCAAGTGAGAGACTATTTCAGTTCATAAGCTGGAGTGCCATCCAGGGGAATACTTAATGCCAGGTTCAGGCCTCCACATGCACGATCCCTCACATGCACAGGCATGCACATACACAAGCATGCATACACACACGTGCACACCACACACATATGCACCTGCCAAAAACTAAGGAAGAAAGAGAAAATGAGCTATACACAGCATTTATCTCTCTCTGCTTTCTGCAGGTATGACGTGACCTTACACTCCTGTCGCCTTGACTTTCCCAATATACACTCTCAATGCACAAGCCAAAACAAACATTCCCTTAAGTTGTTCTGGTCAGGTATATAGTGCCCCTCCAAGTCAGTGTGTAGCTCACAGTGGCAATTATATGGTACTCCATTCTCTTCCCCAGGTATGGTTAGTAGACCACAGTGGGGTGGAAAATCAGATAGAAGGATGACTGACCAATAACCTTCTCCCTAGAAGGGCATATCTATTGTCAAGCACTTTGAAAGTCTCACCAGAGAACTCACAAAGAACTGGTGGTCTCTAACCTCTAACTGCTCTTGTGAGGTAAAGTTGAAGTGGGTCCCTCTGCGTCTATGGAGGGTGGGCATGTTCGAAGGCTCACAGAGTCAGTGTATATAAGAACTGGCTAAATTTATGCACTCTCATTAGAACAGAAGTTCTCTTGAGGGACACCAGGTTGCACCCCAGCAGCTCAGATTCTGACTCAGAACTCAGAAGGAGGTGACTGAATCATGGGCCATCTGCTCCTTGTGCCTAACTCATCCCATTTTCTGTTTCTTTCCAGCAATCTTTCCCCACCGCATTGTAATAAGCCTTAAATCATAGGCTTGGGGCATAGTAATCCTAAAACCATGCCTGCCTATTGCCTTTTCAATCACTTTTCCCCCATTGCATCCAGAGAAAATAGTGAGAGGCTTGGTCAGGTGTGTCTAGAAGGAATTCATCCTACAATTTGAGAAGAAAGGTGCCATTTTGTTAGGCCCCTGAGGCCTGGAATAGATGGGGTTGGATTTTCAGAGCTCATATCACAGGACAGTCTTGCCTCCAAATATACTGAAATCCCACTCTAACTTGCTGCTTCCAGTCAATTTGTCCTCCTCTGAGGAGCCTGTCCTGCTTTCCCCTGCGTCCTTCCATGAAAGCATAGGGTTTTGGATGCTTGCACGATGCCCAGTGTGATCTCAGACACTTAGCACTGATGCCCAGTGTGATCTCAGGCACTTAGCACTGATGCCCAGTGTGATCTTAGACATTTAACACTGATATCTGTCGTGATCTCAGACACACTGATCCCGGGTGTGATCTCTCATTTGGCCCTGTAGTGCACAATGGCAGGTCCCCTGGATCGCTCTGCTTTGGCTGAAAGGTCGTTTACTTTGTTTCTCTTGCTGTTACCCCTTGCAAATCATTCCTCTAATTCGACTCTATAAAGCTGTGACAAGTCACATGCCTTTTTTTACCCTCATAGGAAGATAGAGGGGACAGTTGTATCACATCTTCTAGAAAGGTTTCTAAGTACCCTTTTAAAACATTCTATGAATGTCCACCCCACCTCCATTTTCCTATGTCTTCCCCCTTCAGTGTCTCCTGGTATGCCTTCTTTATTATATGAGAGTCCCCATGCCGTGCCACTCTAGGGATTGAATCATAATGCCCTGTTTCCTGCAAAGGACTCTGCAACACCTTCTAAAGAAACCCAACACCAGCATGTATGCCATGAGGTGCTAATTGCCTCAGATCTGGACCCCTTGTCATACCAGCTGAAGCACACACTAGCAGGGACCACCTACTGCAAACCTTTGGCAGAGGAGCCCTGATGCCAGGGAGGGGGATGCCTTGGTACCATGTTCAGCATCTTCCTTTTATAAAGGGAAGTTCTGCAAGCTAAGTTACACATCCAGGTTCACCCAGCTGCCAAAAAGCATAGCTGGTAGCACCCTCAGATGCCCGTGCTGGGCGTCCTTTGTTTGGAGCTCAGAGAGGAAGAGCATACCCTCTCTTTATCTATCATTGTTCTGTAAGGCTTGTCTCCGTGTCCTGCACTTACAAGAGACTGAATAAGGGAGTTTATGGACCAAAGATGAGAGCCTTTCAGATCACCATGATGCTGTGTGATTCTTTCCCCGTGAGAGGTGGCAGCCTGTCAGCACACGGACCGTGACTGCAGATGGCTCGGGTACCAAGCCGCTCTATCACTGGCTTCATAATCTAGAGAAAGTTCCTTAATCTTACTGTGCCTCAGTTTCCACACCTATAATTCTAAGAAGGCTGCTGTATACAGCTGCCATGATTAAATACTAGATACATACACTTACAACAGGGTGTCCATTTTAGAAAGTGCTATACAAACTTAATTAATTAATAATTAATGAATGGGTATTGTCATCAGTCTGTAGGGTGGCTGGAGGAGAGGTGAGTCTTGAACTCACCCAGTAGCCTATGTCCTCAAATTCATGGTGACCCTTCCGCCTAAGGTTTTCAATTGCCATTATTACACACAGGTACCATCACACCCACCTTAAGCTATTGCTATGACTGAGGATATGGGGATATTGGGATTTTGAAAAAGTTAGTAAAGCCAAAGAATAAAAAATAGGTACTTCCTGTTCTTCAAGAGGCCTTCAGGGTGTTGCATTTGAGGGTATTTTAGGAAAATTGTAGAAAAGGAATCATCAGGCCAAATGGTTCTGATCTTGGCTCAGTTTTGCTTCAGTCCCAAGGTCCCGGTCACCTGAGAACTACAACCTTCCTCAGCCCTGGCCTGGGGGTGTGTGCTGATCGCTAGGCCTGCACTCAAGTAACCTGAACACAGCAGGCCAGGGCTTTGAGAGAACCGCTTTCCTTTGCCAGCACTCAGCAGGGGTATAAAATCCTTCAATGGAATAAAGAGATTCGGCCATTTGTTATTATAGGGCACTGGGTAAATAATGAAACAGCCCCACCACAGAAATTCCACTGGGAACTCAATCCTCAAGAAGGGGAAAGTATAGATAGCCAAGACTGCACTAGAATTTCGGAGCAAATAGATAGTCTTATAAAATAATACACAAGCCATCCAATTATATCCCCAGGTTCCACAAATGATGCCATAGAAAAGAGGGTACCTCTGTAGTCCCCCTTTGTCTTCGACATCTGCATTTTCCTCAGGCCATTATTCTCTTCTCTTGTTCATTCTCTCCCTCCATCAGGGACTGGGTTTCCCAGGACACCCTGCCTCATTTTCTGTCTGCAACAGACACAGCCAAGGTGACTGTGGTGGAGTAGATCTTCCTGCCCCTTTATAAATCTGAGCTATTCATGCCACTCCAGCCCTGGTCAGCCTCTAAGTCTAAGCACAGCATCCTGGTCCTTGGCAAAGCTCTGTACTCTTGGGTTGTTTGCTGTGCTGTTCAGATCCATAAAGCCAACAGAAAAAGGCAAGGAAACTCTTCAGGAGGTAGAGACTCCCCTTTCACCATAGAGATGTCAACACACACATCGGCTAATTCCTGTTCCCCGTCATAGTCCGATTTCCAACTGGGAAGCTCCAGGGCCTTAATGGGCTCTAAGGATGTTCATTTCTGTTAATTTCGTAGCTGACGATTTCTTTGCCAGTTTAAGCTGCCTGCAGACTGGGATTTGTTAGTTCTCATTAGAAGGGAAAAGGTGTAGTCCCGCACTCCACAGCATAAATCACATCTTCAGGTGGTTTTAGCATGCTAGAACATTCCTGAGCACAGGGCCTGATGTGAATAATCCCCAGGATGTGGGCCTGCGTCGGGCAGCCCGTGCTAGAACACTTCTCCGATCCCATCTGTGATTCACCGAACATCCATGCTGAGGCACAAACAAAGGTGAATTAGTTCCAGACAAAAATGCATCAATGCTCTATTGAATAGTCAATTATTAAACACATAATGGAATCCGTGGTTAGCAAGGCATGCCAGAGATGTGCTGTGCTTGTTCAATTTCTAAAGGAAGAGGAAGCTGGCTGGTAATTTTTGAAAAATGAAACAATTCAGTGATATTTATGATAAACTTGAAAACACATTTTTCCCCCTCGAAGACTGGGGCGCAGAATTGCTGTTCCCTATCCACACTTTCTTTCAGTTAGGCCTGGGACAGTCTAATGTTAAAATTCAATACTCAGTGGGTAGACCATCCAAAGTAGCCAAGCACCGAACCCTGTCACAGTTTTGGGTTTGCTTTGCCCGTTAGCCATCCCGAATAAGGATGTGAGTGTTCTGAAACTCACGGGGGCTCTGCACAAAAGCAACAGGGCTGAGCTCCTCTGCCTATGCTGGGTCCTTGGCCTCAGGTCTCAGAAGGATTCTGCACCATCTTCTTCTCTGCAGTCTATGCTTGCCTTACACTAGGCAAACTGCCCTGGGATGAGAGATGCTGCCGGGTGGTTTGGATTCAAAGTGCTACCCTTGCATGCTCAACTCAACGACTGAGATAAAAGTCACTTCTGTTGGTCCTGTCAGGAGTCAACGGGTGAGAGCAGTTCTGAGTCCTCTCTGACTTGTATCTTTGGGTAACTTCACAGACCTGCTGGTTTTACTCATCTGTAAAGTGGGTGGGTTGAGTTTTAAAAACAAAGTGTGTTGTGACATTGGGATCAGATGACCAGTTTTGGAGGTCTGTGTGGTTTGGTGAACAGTCTTCATTTACCTGGACTGAGCTAAAGACAGCCATGTCTTCTTTCTCTGCCATTATCTATATTGTATTACCTTCAAGTCATTTCCACTTAACAGAGTGGAACATCTGGAACCATTGGGAAGTCTTTAATCTGACCCCAAAGGAGAGAAGGAAGGTGTGTTCCTCTGTAGGTTCCTGGGAGTAGAAGATATGGCCACCTTTCAAACAAGCATCTCTTTGATCGAGATGATGCCCTACTGTGTAGGGATAATCTCTTATATTGGCATCCCTGCCAATAAAAAGCTGATAGCAAAAGGCAGGAAGTAGAAGGTTGGAGTTGTGGTAGAGACATAGGAACTCAAGGACAAGTCAGGCATTGGGAGATTTGCTCCAGATTCAGAGGAAGTTGATTGTATGAAACTGAGGAGAGGTGACTAGCCATGGGTCAGACAAACATTAGTATAAACGGGCTAATAAATTACGAGATGGTCAAGGAACAAGCCTAGGCATTAATTCATAGATAATAAACCTCTGAGTTGTTATTCTGGAACTGGGGCATGGGTAGAAAACCCTGAGGTTACACCCCCACTCAAACAAGTAAGACAGAAAAGGACCTCCTGAGGACACGTTTAAGGGAAAACACTGGAGGGCCTCTCATACAGGAGAGACCATGAGATGGGGCCTCTGCACTGACGCTGAGGCAGCAGTGGTCTGTGTGATGAGTTGTCTCTAGACCCCTTACTTGTTTATCTACCCAGGAGTGTTTAAGGATGCCGAAATCCCGGAGCCCCTTCCTGTTCTCAACTAATTTTCCCAGGGAGAAGGGACTAGCTTTGCATCCAGAGTCCTTATGTCCTCCTCTCATTGTACTCCTCTCCTGGACACCAGGACCCGGCAGCAGCCTTCTGAACAGACTCCTCAGCTGGCGAAGGATAAGCTATGCCAACAAGCTTTCCCAAATCCTTGTGGTTTAGCTCCACATGAGTTCATTTGTCACTCAGTGTAACTCGGGACAGCAAGGGAGAACCGCTACCTAGTCACCCTGGGACTTAAGAGTCCCTCATTTTAAGATATCATCCTCACGCATGTATTCTGAGAGCGCCACACGGGCAGATGCGGGTTGGGGCAGATCTCTTCATGAGTCTCAGATGGCATGCGCTTGAATTTCGTTAATGAAAGCCACATTTCGTCACATACTTCTTCCAGGGGCTCGTCCTGTCTATCTCCACAACTGATTATTGTAAGCATACTTGTTTGATAATGCTGCAACCAGTTGGGACTGGACTTGTCTGGCCTGCACTGGGTCTGATCGTGACCTTATGAATTTGTATAGTCCCTTTATTTTCCGGGACTTTTTCGATCTATCACCTCAGTCCCCCAGCATCTGAGAAGTCAGACACAGCTAAACTCAGCACCCTCAACTCTTCCCTTGCAGATGTGGCTGGCCCTTCTACTGATGGGCACGTGAAGTGACAGCAGACAGACTGAGGTGTCTCTACTCCATCCTCCTCCTTCTTCCCTATCACCGGTCCAGACTCCTACTAGGTGTCTTGTGCCAGCCTCAGAGCCACCCATCTTTCCACATTCACTGTATCACCTGAGATCTGCAGCATCCAAGATTCTAGTTTAATGATGTAATGATAATTCTATTGGCTCCTATCACACATCCGATGGCTGGAGCCTGTGTGGAACACATCGGGTTCCAAAGGGGGTGGGGAGAACCGAGTGTATCTGTGAAATTCCCAGAAAAGACTTTTTAAAAAGCTCTTTAAAATGTGTTAGAACTGTCAAAAGTAAAAGATGTGGCATTTTAAATTGTTAAATACAAATCACAGCTCTGTTTGGTACGAAACAACATAAAATTGCAATTTTTTTTTAAACAAAAGAAGTACACACAGAGACGCGTCGAACAGGGTGATTTGCACACACGCTCATTTCTTACTCTCTTCTGAGATAACAATAAAATGGCAGAAAAAGGAAATTCAAATGGTATAAATCTGCGGAGACCAGAGAACAGAAGCAAAGACGATAGCGGGGAAGAAAGGGCACATGATTGGGAGTGTGGGGATGTGGGTGGTAGAGACAGTGGAAATATTCTTTCTGCTGCAAAGGAAGCAGTAAGAACCTAACATTTCTTCATCTAAAGGTAAAAGGGTTCAGGATGAGGAGGCCTAGTGTCTCCAAGGCCAAGTCTGAAGCAGACAGACAAACCCCACATGTGTACAGAAAGCAGGTGAACTCTGGACTTCTCCTTCCTTAGCTGATCATGGGAGGTGGGTGTAGAAACCCCACCAGGGAGACCCTGATAAGAACATTCAAAACTGAGAACAGGGGCCCTAAGGATGATCCTGAAGACAGAAGGATCAAGTCAAAGCCCACAGCAGACCGGAGACTAGCCTCTCTCTGTCATGATCCCACAAGGATGTCGACAGCTTAGCTGTCAGATCTAGTATGTTTTCTTATTCTAAGTGTCTTCATTTCCGGAGAGATGATATGAGGATAAGAACGAGAAAGATGAAAGAGAGTCATACAAAGATAAGTGGAAGCCAAAAGGGTATCGCACTTAATGGTACAACCCAGAATGCTGCTGGTTAAGACAGAATACTTAAAATCCTTAAAGGAACTTCTTACCCATGTAGAATTCTCCACATCATCACACTGACAAGAATAAAACAACGGCCTCTTGGCATCCCTCCGATTTTTTAAGGAGGGTGTCGAAAATATAACAAACAAACAAACAGGAGGTAGAGGAGCCAGAATGGGGGAGGGGCTTGGCAAGCTGGTGACCAAGGTGCACTGGGATGACAGCTGAGCAGGAGAGCAAGGAGGCAGTTGTGTGGTCCAGGGCAGCAGCTCGATGATCCAGGAGAAACATAGCTGGGAAATAATGAAACTCAGAGATTTATCTCATATACTTGACTTCAATGAGAAGTGTTTGTATCTGGGGCTACGCTTAGCTTGAGTTAGTGATTGACACCTGAAAAACCAAAACCAACCAACCAATCAACCAAACAAAAACCAAACCAAAACCAAAAGCCTCAAGCAAAGGACAAGGTAAAGCAATTTCAACGTCGGTGAATATGGAAGACAGAAGAAAATAAGTGTAATTATAACACGCTATTTGTCTCGGTTGTGAGCAACATGTCCATGGTGCAAGACAGGGAAACTGTCATGGCACACCCAAACATTTATGATGTGATTGTATTGGGAGGCCGGGAGGAAAGGTCGTGTGTGTGTGTGTGTGTGTGTGTGTGTGTGTGTGTGTGTGTGTGTGTGTCGGGGAGGGTTAGGGGTAGGAATGGGAGAAGACCCAAACTGACACATCTGTGGGTAGAAGTTGATATGATATGGCTTAAAATAGATGCGGCTTTTAGGCATCTTACTTAGCAAGATGCAAACACGAACAAGGAACACGTTCAAGAGTTGGATTCATTTCATTCTGAAGTTCTGGACCAGAGTGGGTAGGACTAAGCAGTGAAACAGGCAAAGCTGGATCCTTAAACAGTGTTTCCTTCCTTCCTTCCTTCTTCCTTCCTTCCTTTTTCCTTCCTTCCTTCCCTTTCCTTCCTTCCTTCCTTTTTTCTTCCTTCCTTCCTTCCTTCCTTCCTTCCTTCCTTCCTTCCTGTCCTTCCTTCCCTTCCCTTTCCTTCCTTCCTTCATTTTTCTTCCTTCCTTCCCTTCCTTCCTTCCTTCCTTCCTTCCTTCCTTCCTTCCTTCCTTCTTTCTTTTTGAGGTTATTTTTATGTAATTTCCTCTTTCCCTTTCCTCCCTCCAAGCCTCCCCTCCCCCATGCACTTGCTCTCTTTGTTCAGGGCTTTCTTTTTCAATAATTGTCACATACAAAACATACGCATACCAGTAACATGAAGCGGATCGTTCAGGCTGTATTCAGATGTTTAGAGTGTGGTGGCTTGAATAGGTATGCGCCCCGCGTGCCTGCATGCTTGCCTCGTAGGGAGTAGTACTATCAGGAGGTGTTGGAGGAAGGGTGTCACTGTGGAGTTGGGCCTTGAGGTCTCATACATGCTCCAGTCTGGCCCGTGTGGCACACAGTCCCCTTCTGCTGCCCGTGGATCAAGTTGCAGAACTCTCAAGTCCTTTTCCAGAGCCGTGTTTGGCCTGCATACATACACTACCATGCTTCCCGCCATGATGGACGAAACCTCTGAACCTGTAAGCCAGCCGTTAAATGGTTTCATTTATAAGCATTGCCGTGACCGAGATGTGTCTTCACAGCAATGAAACCCTAAGATGCAGAGCTAGATTCTTTTGATGTTGGATACTTGCATGATACCAGGCCACTCGATACAGAGAGTTACAAAAAAAAAAAAAAAAAAAAAAAAAAAAAAAAAAAAAAAAAGCTAGCAAGAAGGCTCTGGAGGGCTTTGTCCAAATGTGGGGCCCAGAAGTTTAACACCAAGGCTTTTGGTTAGTATTCCCTTAGCCACAGGAAACTGTGGTATTATTCATTGCCCACCACCCGGAGCTGGTGTCACATGTGCTACTGTTATCTTCCGGTGCTGCCTGCCCCTTCAGCATACCAAGTCTGATTTTCAAGTTGGGAGTGCAAGCGTTTATTGGGCACAGTCCCATGCTTTCTGGGAGGCCATTCTATTAATCGGGGAAAGGGGAAATAGAGAAGAGCTCCAAGTTGTCTTTGCTTCTGAGAAAGCTCCAGGCCATCTGTGAACTTAAGGCACACTCTAAATCCGGAACTCAGTGAGAAGGAGTTCCGGGCAGGTGAATAAAGCCATGGCGCCTGGGGGATTTCTTATAGAACGGGGTTTGGTCCTTTTTCTTTGCTGTAGATTTTTTAAATTTTCACACAAATAAAGCATCAAAAGTATAGACGTTCTGTTATTATCAGCATTACTGATCAAATAAACCTGCGCTTGCAGTCGCTGCGGTTTCCCCCTTCCCATGGTTTGTGCATATGCACTGCTCTGAAATGGGGGTGCCTGACCAATTCCTACTACATTGTGGAGAGCCAAGCTGGGCTCCTTCCAGGAAAACTTTGAGGGTACCCAGGCTGAGTGAGTCTTTCTCCTTTGGTCCCAACAATTCAGGAGTCCTTCCATCAGTTCCCAGATTGCACAGGAAATAAAGTGGCTGCTTCTCCTCTGGACACTAGCTAATATAAGTCAGAGGGTGTTTTGCTGATTATGACGGTATCTGGTTCAGAATTGGGCACACAGTAGGTACTCACAGGGTGCTGCCTTCACACCAAACCAGGCATGCGCTTTTCCCAACCAAGCTGGCTGGAGTAGTGTAAGGGTAGGGATGGGGGAACAGGTGTGTGGGTGCAGACTTGGAAGCCTGGAAGCTTTCCACAGGTGCGAGCCATTTGCAAATTCACGACCTCTAAGACAGGCAGGCCAAAGCTCCAGAGACAGATGCTAATTTGGTGCTTTCTTTAGTTCATTCCTGCTTGCAAAGTTGTTGAAAAGACAGCCAGCACTAGTCCTATAGGGGTTTGGAGGCCCCTTAGAGTCAGCTCAGAAAATAAATTTTCAGCACAAATGAGATTTGTTACCCAAGAAGGGCAAGCAGGAACGGGGTGTGTGGGCTGTCTCTGGATCAGGCAAAGACAGACCACAAAAAAGCAGCAGGTGGTTTTTCGCAGGAGTGTTTTTTTTTTTAATTAAATTAAAAAATTTTTTAAACTTATTCACTACACATCCCACTCACTGCTCCCCTCCTGGTCACCCCCTTTCACAATCCTTCCCCCTCCCCCTCTCCTTCTCCTCTGAGCAGGTGGGGCACCCCTGGGTATCCCCCCTACCAAGGCACTTCAATTCTCTGCAAGGCTAGGCACTTCCTTCCCCACTGAGGCCAGATAAGGCAGCCCAGCTAGTAGAACACGTCCCACACACATGCAACAGCTTTAGGGACAGCCCCCTCGCCACTTGTTCAGGACCTACATGAAGATCAAGCTGCACATCTGCTACATATGTGCGGGGAGGCCTAAGTCCAGCTTGTGTAGGTTCCTTGGCTGGTGGTTCAGACTCTGAGAGCCCCGAGGTCTGAGTTAGTTGACGCTGTTGGTCTTCCTGTGGAGTTCTTATCCCCTTTGGGGCTCACGATCGCTCCTCCTATTCTTCCACAAGAGTCCCCAAGCTCCACCCACTGTTTGGCTGTGGGTGTCTGAGTCAGCTGCTGGTGGAGCCTCTCAGAGAACAACATTCTCCTGACTGCAAGCATATCAGTATCATTAATAGTGTTAGGGATTGATGCTTGCCCATTTCCCTCACTTGAGGAGGCGGGAGACATCTCCAAAATGAGGCAGAGACCTGGGATGAGGGAGGCGCCCAAGAATCAATGGGAGTGACCTTAGCTGTGGCTCACAACATGGAGCCTATGGAACCTGTCTGGGCTGAGTTGTCATTTATCCATCCTCTCAGAAAAAGTCCACACAACAGAATGCTTAATCTCACCTGCCTACAAGCTCATTTCTGTACCTCTGGCTGTTTGACAATTTTTCCCCCCGCACCTTAAAACTTGTGAATTGTGAAAAAGACGATGTGGTTTGGGGCATGGGAACCTATAAATATTTTAAAACGACTAGTTGTAGACTCGATTAGACTAAAATATTTACCAAGTTTAGTATCAGTCCATGTCCCTCTATTTCATACAGAAGGGCTAAGGTCCAAGCACGCAAATAACAGATTTAAAAAATGGGAAGGGAATCAGAATAGGTGATTACTCCAAGAAGACATAAAAATGGCCAGCAGCTGCATGAACTGATGTTCAGCACAGCCAGTTAGCAGGAAAACAAAAACCCAAGCTTCATCCCGAAGCGCTTCACCCCACTGCCATACTTATAATCAGTTGGATAACAAGCTCTGGCAAGGACCTATAGACGCTGGAACCTTTACATACGGCTGGTGTGAATGTAAGATGGTGCAGCCGCTTTGGAAAACAGTCTAGCAGTTACTCAAAATGTTAAACATAGCGTTACATAAGGCCCAGAAATTCCATTTCTAAGTATACACCTGCAAGAAGCAAAAACATATGTCCATACAAAAATTCGTCTCGGAGTGTCTGGAGTTGCATTACTCACAACAGATAAGTCGTGGAGATATCCCATGTGCTCATGGGCTGATGAACCACAGACGGTCTATCCACGCAGTGAAGTGTTACTTAGCCATACAAGGAGTGACGTTCTGAAAGCCGGTCTCAAACAGCAATGTATAGCACTATTCTATTTAAATGAATCGTTCACTAGACGAGTTTACAGACACAAACTGGATTAGTACTTGGCCAATGGGGGAAGGAAGGGGGAGCCTTTGGTAATGGATGAAGTTTATTTCTAGGTTGATAATTGTGGCTTTGTTACTCCTGTATGAGTTAAGTCAAACCTCAGTTCGGTATACACTGTTGCAGGCGAGTTGTACGGTGTGTGTGCTCTATGAAGCTGCTGGTCTCTAGCACTTGAATTCTGAGTTATTTCTAAGCAAATTTGGCATCTTCTGTCACTTCGGATAAGCCCAGTGCTAAGCCCCAGGAAGGCTATTCACATAGAGATTTATCATAGATAAGCAAACAGTTCCAACATCTATGAACCATTATCTGTGTGCCTGTGTACGTGTGTGTGTGTGTGTGTGTGTGTGTGTGTGTGTGTGCACATGCATAGTGGGGTGCAAAAGGAGTCAGAAGGAGGAAGGAAGAGATGGAGAGAGAGAGAGAGAGAGAGAGAGAGAGAGAGAGAGAGAGAGAATAGAAGAGTGAAATAACCTGTGTTTTAGTTCTAGCTGCACTGGTTCTTGGCCTGCATGGTGCCTAATTCTGGAACTCTGGTCCCTGCTATGAAAGAAGAGATGGGAGGTGAAATCTCAGAGCTGCCTGCAGCTTTGAGAGAGGACAAGACTGACTGGGATCTTGGTACTAGCTCTGCCACAAGTTTGCACGGCTTCAAGTCCCTTTTGGCCTTGGCAGCTCTCTTTCCTTGTCAGCTGGGTTGTTTGGGGTTTCTGGGACCACCTTGTCCTCAAGCAACAGTGACCTCCTATATCTCCACATCACGATTCTAGTTGTGTCCGTGGCCACATGTACCAGAGTGGAGAATAGTCAGATGGTTCATCTCCCTTCTACTTCCCGATCCCAAATTCCCATTTTCCTTCAGAATGGGGTGATAGGGTAGATGGAGGACCAGAGGAAGGAGGGATGGGGAAAAGGGGAGCCTTGGCTGTAGGAGATGTGACAGTTTCTAGAATTGGTCTCAGCTTCTGACTAGGGGTTTGAAGAGGGTGGGGCAGCAGCAGGCATGGGCTGGGGGCATCAGTTGGTCACCCTGGGAGCCATTTGGGTGGGAGGTACAATTACTTTGGGATCCTTGCTGGAAGCAGGGTCCTTCCTTCTTAGAAGCAAGCGTTGTGAGTGTCTCTGTGTTTAGAGACTGCCTGTCCTCATAGGCCTTATATCCTAGTGAAATCATCAGAAGTCACCCTGTGCTCACAATAGTCAGTGGGACAGCCTATTAGGTATCTCTGTGAGGGAACCGACTTGCTCCCACTCTGCAGATGGGGACCCAGACCTGCTGAGACAATTCCAGAAGCTGCACAGGGTCCTGCTATATCCACCTATGTGACCCTACTCCTTCTACCCAATGTCATCCAATTCCGGGACTATCTAGATGTTTCCTTCTCTGTGCTGACCCCTCACCCCTGACAAGCTTACTAATGGATGATGGTATTTAGCAGCATTTGCCAACCTTGGAGATTTGATAAGCAGAGCAGTGGGCACGTGTAGCTAATCCTTTTTCTTACTCCTGACGAGGCGGTTGGACATCACATCCATACCACAGTCCCAAGTACTCCTCAAAGACCGTCTCTTCACAGGCACCTGCTACACCTTTGGAAATAGCATGGTCACTGAACTTTCTGTGGCCACATCCCTGTGATATCCATAATGGAGTCTCTGTCAAAACTCTTGTTAAGGCTATTTTTAAAAAAGTCCCATTTAGCATAGAAGTGATGCCAGAAACGCAGGCTATAAAGAAAGACGACAAACGAGCACTTCCTCTTCCAATTCCATCCCGGGCCTGGAGCTTCAAGGCTTATGCAGAGTCTATTCTAGGACACCCCAGACAGAAGCTTCTCCCTTCCCCCACCTCATTTTTATAATGCCAATCAAGATGCAATGCCATCAGCATGCTCTGGGTGTCTAGGATAGCACAGAAGTCAATGGGATAGAGCGATTGTCATTATGGAGACAAAGGTAGGGTGTCACAGTTAGAAATACAACTAAGTAAACAAAACCAGAGTCTTTCTGAACCCCACATTCCCACAGTGCTGGGGGTGGAGGGAAGGCGGCTTATGGTGTGCTAGAGAAAGCCCTCATGGAATGCGTTATGAAGAGGTTGGATCATACCAGGGAGTGCTTTGTAGCACTCCATGCCGTTTTAAGTGGAACACTACATATTTATATACATCCATCCATATACTCACTCTACCCAATCAGCACTATTATCATCTCCACCTTATAAATGAGGAAACTGGCTCTCAGAGGTTAAGTGGAGCTGGGATTCAAAACTCTGCTGTCAGACTCAAATCGTGAGCTCTTAGCCCTGCACTCTCTGCCTGTTAAAGGCAGGCCCAAGATGGCTTATCCTGGCAGGACAGAGGTGGTCACCTGGACATGGTGGAAGTTGTCAAGTGGCTGTGACCCCTGCAGAGGACTTCACCTCCTGTTGCCATTACCCCCATGGCACCCTCCAAATACCAAGTGCTTTCTCCTACTTCAATGCAAAATTTACCGTCTCCTTTTTGCATTGTGTTATGGCTTGAATGTGTAACTTCCCCACCCCCCAATTCCACGTGCTGAAAATTTGACCCCCTGAGTAGCAGTATTAGGAGAGAGTGCTTAGAATAAAAAGAATAAGATCTACCCTCATGGTTTTATGGCCAGATCAATGCCTTAAGGGATGAGCCTGTCTTAGAGTGAGCTCAGCCCCACACTCGCTCTTGGGCAGGAAGACCTTGGCTGGGTGCTTGTGCTCTGGATTTTCCTCACTCTAGGCTCCTGAGACAGACTGTCTCCTCTTGTTTCTGTCAGCACTCCAAGGCATTCCATCAGGACAGCACAGGACGTGTGGAAAACCTCTTGTTCTGATCCACTCTGGCTCTGTGAGAACAGAGGTGTCTTTGTTCTCTCTGTGCCCTTGACCTTTGAGCCAGGCCTAGCCTCATGCAGGAGTTCAACTCACGGACTGTGTGGTTGACACAAGATGGAGAATCATGGAGAGCCAACTGCTCAGGTTGGGTAGCCACACGAAAAAAGTATCAGGGGACAGGAATCCTCAGAGGACCTGAAGGCCTTGGGGGACACCAGGACAGAAAGACAAAATCACCAGACCCTGAATGCCTGAATGCATAAATCTGTAGTTGCTATATGGCATGAGAGATTATGAGGGACACAGACAGAGCCAGTAAATATAACCAGGAGCCATTAAAAAGATTTCTGCTGGCTCTGTTGGGATGTTAGAGTGACTGTGGGCTGGAGGCTCTGATGGGGAGCCAGAAAGCCAACTGCTAGACACCCTCTATACCATGAGGCAGATAGAAGCCCAAATAGGTGCTGAAGGCCCCCCATCACACTCTCTCTTCCTCAATGCTGTTATGGAAGGAAAACCAGGGGTTCTGCTCAAAGTCTCTCCTGGGATAGCATCAGCCACACACAGAATCACAGTATCTCTTCCATCACAAGGACTGAGTCTACAAGCTGCCCTCCCCATCCCTCCACCCCCTGCTGCAGTTTCAAACATTATTTTCCTCTTGTACAAGGAACCCAGGCTCTCCCATCATGCAGAGGACGACAGAGAAGAGAATTGCTCCCGCTCAGCAGAATTGATGCAAATGCCAACTCTGATTTGAAAACAGCCCTGTCTTTGGCAAGCCAAGTTTCTCCCTCATAAGCTCCTGTGAGTTCCCAAGAGAAGTTGAATAATCACTTATAAGAATAATAAAATCGTTTTCTCCATTTGGCAACAGTTTCCCAACAGAGTTGGCCGTGAAGTAAGCACTGATTTTTGGGACTCTGTTTTGCTAACAAAGCCTTGTCTCTTAGCGGCACAGAACAGCTGGGGTCGTTCAACTGCACATGCACACTCCACAACTTTTGCTTGTGCCTAGAGGGAGAGGGAAGCAAGATGGAGGTAGGACTTCTTGTGGGTGATTTCTCCTTTCTCCACTGTTGTTTTGGTAATATTACCTAACCTGATTATTCCCTTTCCCCCCTCATATGCATTTCCCTTTTCTAGATGGTAGTGGTTAATTTTGTGAGAAGTTGGGCGAAGAGATACCTAGTCAATTGGTAAATATTATTTCTGTATGTATCATTGGGGGGGGGGTTAGAAGAGGTTGACACGCAGGATGAAGGAGTTGAGACTATGTAGCCCAGGCCAATCTTAAACTGGTGATATTCTTCCCTTAGCCTCTCACATCTGGGATTACAGCAATGCATCATCTCATCTCTTGAGTTTGGCATTTGCACAGATAAACTGAATGATGGCAGGCCTTTCTTACCAATGAAGGTGAGCATGGCCCTGTCCCCAAGACCAGGCCAGAACTGAAAGGCAGAGAAGAGTATATTCTTTGTCTTCTAGAGCTTGGACCTCCATCATCTCTGGCCATCAGAACTCCTGGGTCTCCCTCAGGCTTGGGGGTTCTAAGACCTGTATCTACAATCCATCCTGTTGCCCAGCTCCAGGCTTTTAGATCTGGACTGAGTCACATCACTGACTGAATTAATCAGGGTTCTGTCTTTATATATTAAGGGAGTTTATTGTGATGACTTACAGTCTGTAGTCCAACTAACCCAACAATGGGCAGCTGTAGATGGGAAGTCCAAGAATTTAGAGTTTCTCAGATCCACCAGGCTAGTTGTTTGAGCCGATCTTCTGTAGAAGTAGATTCCAACAGACGTGCTGGCCAAGTAAGTGCAAGCAGTTGAAGACGAGTGAGCCTTGCTCCTTCCATTGTCCGTATGTAGGCCTCCAGCAGAAGGTGTGTATCATTTTGCCTGGATCTGGGACTTGCTTTGTCCCAGGCTGACCTCGAACTCAGAGATCTTTTTGCCTCAATCTCCTGGGATTAAAGGCATGGACTGCCTTGCCTGGGTCTAAGCTTTTCATAACCACTATGCCTTAAGATCTCCATTCCAAGATCCAGGTCAGAAGCTTGTATCTTCCAGCCTCAAGATCTAGATCCCAGATGAGCCCTCCGATTCTGGCTTATAGTTCATTCCAGATATAGTCAAGTTGGCAACCAGGAATAGCCATTAGACTGACTCTCTTGGATCCCTAGTTTGTAGGTGGCAGATGGGAAAGCCCCTTGTCTCCATGATGATGTGAACCAGTTCCAGCCATAAGTCCCACACACTACCTCCTGTTGTGTCTATTTTTCTAGGGAAACTTGACTAATTCATAGACCCTAGGTTTATCCTTATTTACTGATTCCTTAGGTAAGCCTTTGCCTGAGCCATCTGAGTTAGTTCTTGTGGAATCTCTGATTCTTCCCTTAATTCTGATTGACAAGTCTTTCTTACCAAAGCCTAGGAAACAAGAAGACATTCAGTGTGTGTGTGTGTGTGTGTGTGTGTGTGTGTGTCTGTCTGTCTGTCTGTCTGTCTGTCTGTCTGTCTGCCTGCCTGTCTGTCTGTCTGTGTGTGTGTGTCTGCCTGCCTGTCTGCCCGCCTGCCTGTCTGTGTGTATGTGTCTGTCTGTCTGCCTGCCTGCCTGTCTGTGTGTATGTGTCTGTCTGTCTGTCTGTCTGTCTGCCTGCCTGTCTGTCTGTCTGTCTGTCTGTGTGTATGTGTCTGTGTATGTGATATGTGGTGGGGTTGGGATAGACTATAAGTAGCTGGCTCTGGTTCTACCATTTACTGACTGAGGTAAATGAAGAAAGCTTTCCGAGACTCATTTCTTTTGTATGTATAAAATGAGTTACAACAACAATCTCATAGACTGTTATAGTAAAAATAATCTGTATAAAATGGTTTTCATGGTACCTGTTTTATAAGTAAGCTCCAAACTGATTGCATCTGTCCTTATCATCTCTCCCCTCCCCCCACTTGCCACCTCCCATCCTCCTCTTTGTTTCATCATTTCTTATATTCCCTACAGCTGTTACTGGTCTGAAGAGGTATCAAATGCTCAGGGTGAACTCACTAAGCACAGTAGGCCAATTAACAAATAGAATATAAAATGAATTGTATTCATCTTATACTAACATGATCATAAAATATAATTTGTATTTATTTATTTATTTTTAATGGAGAAAGTGGCCCAAGGAGCCAGAAGTACCTAGGGGTGCCCTACAGTGCTATAGTCAGGATCTGGTTCGATATACATTAGCCAGCAGACCCATCTGTGGGTGCCATGATGCCTCCAGCACAGGAATTTGTGGGAGCTTAGGGTCGAATGCAGGCCCAACTACTCAGCAAAACCTTAGGAACTACAATCTGGTCTTCCAAGGCAGAGAAATCCTCCTGTCCTACCTAGTGCATCGAGGTATGTCAGGTGACTAAAGCTTTCTTAAATTTCATACCTAAGAAATGTGAACATTAAGGGATCTGGAAGAATAAAGTCTGACAGAAAGAAAGAGACACTATTTGACAAATAGAAATCAGACACGAACAATTTGGAAAATGTGAACCATCCTCTCCTTGAGTGAGAGTCAATAGTTCTACGGAGGTTGCCCTTGGCAAGAATGTCCTGAGAATGGCAGCCTGACTCCTGGAATCTCTTCTATCCATCTCAATGGTTCTCTGATAGCAACTTTGTGGGTATGCTTTCTTCAGTCTTTGGAGGTGACCTACGGAAAGATCTTGTGAATGTGCTTTATTTTTTCATTTGTTACTTCAAAAGGTGTTATACTGTTATTAAACAGAACTGGCACAGAAACAGCGTTGTGGCTAATGCTCACCAAATCCTTACCACCCATCATGTGCCTGTGTGTGGATGTCCTTTGGCATAGGTCCTGTTAGCATTTATGTTTTACAGCAGAGGAAGCAGAAGCAGGGTTTAGTGAAATAATTCACCAAAGGTCAAGTGTATTAAGCCATGGACTGAGCATTAGAAGTCCAGCAGCTTCCTCCACAGCCACTGCTGGGTGTCTGGTACTTTTTTGCTGGCTGCCTGCCCTCCTTTGTTTGCATCAAACTCTTGACTTGTATTTCAGCATCAGCATCGTCTCCTCCTTCAGAGGTGCTGTCTCATGCTGGGCTGTCTATTCTTAGACTCTTTATTTCCTCTTCTTTCTCCAATCTCCATATTTCCTCCCTCACCCTTCATTGTCTCCTAGGTTGAGTTTTATGTAAAAGAGTAGATAGCATAAAATTGTTAGAGCCCAAATGGAGCCCGGGAGTCAGATCTTAATAAAAACTGTAATTAGGTGGAGCTGTGGAGATGATCTTACATGGATAAGGATCAAAATAAGCAATATCACAACAGGATCTTCTAGATTACACAATATACCCAGCCTCATACAATAGGCACATCTATAAGGACATTTGCCCAACAATGTCCTTCCTTGTTCAACCTTGGACTGACACCATCCTTTTTATTGATCCATGCAACCATGGTAATTGTTTCTAAGTAAATTATGGAACCCTCCCCTTCTAAAAACCCCTGTCTTCATTCCCCTCCTTGAACATGACCATAATTGACTATGACATGCCTACTCCCATGGCCATGTTCGTTCCTGATTAAATCCATTATCTTCGGAGAGTCTTTGTTTGTTATTTGAGTTGACGATAGGGATGTCTCTTTAAAAAAATGTCTAGAGGTTCTAATTTGTATAAAAAGTAATGTCCCATAAAATCCATTCTGGTTCTGACTTTTCCCATTCGAATCCATGCTTTAAACCCATCCGTGTTGATTAATGTGCATCCGGCCTACAGCTTCTCACTGTCATCTGGCATTTCATTCTCCAGAACATTTCACTTAATTGCCATCCCGATGATGGATCCCTGAGCTTAATCTCCTACTATTAGAACTAATAACACCATTGGTAAACATCCTCGCACAGGTTCCCTTACAAGACGGGGACCGTTTCTTGGGTATGTAAGTGGAAATAGAATTTTGCTACTTCTGTAAGAGGGACATTATTTTCTTTAAGTGATATCAGTGTATTTTGCTTTTTTAAAGACCCCTCTTCCGGACTTACAGCATAAGCAAAGACCTTCTCTGTCTTGTTTAATGGGGCTTCAGACAACCCAGGCTACTTCTTTGGTGTTGCGTAGTAAGTCCTGATGGAGTCAACCCTTCCCGCCTCTTGTAGACTTGACGGGTAATAGTTTCTGGGGTCGCAAGTATTCTTTTCCTCCCGTAAGATTTAATTGTACTCTGCTTTTGAGAGCTTACTATTTTATGATGACGGTAGCTAACATCCAGTTCTTGATTTTTAAAACATTGGCCTCTCTCACATCTAAATAGCAGACGAGCTTTACCAAAGACCCAAGGGGGAGGTCAGTGGGTAAAAAGAACAGCTAAGCACAAGATGCAACTCTCTTGCCTCTAGGGCATTATATAGCAGTTTTCACTTGAGCATAGATGCTTTCATTCTTTTTATATTCTTAGAGTAAAGCGAAGTTCTTGGATTAAATGCATATTTGGGTGCATTTGAGTGCTTAGGCATTGACCAGCCAGAAAGCAGTTTGGCATCAGGAGTCTATGCGGTCAACTGCGCACTGCGCACATGTCATTTATTTCAAGAAGTTTTCAGCAAAGCCTCTCATCCTCATAAGGAAATTGTGCATTCGAAACCTCGGGAGTCTCAGTGATGCCACTGTGACTGTAAGCTGCAGGGAACAAAAGAACGGGGCTCTCAGTGACGACAGATTAATCAACAGACAGAGCTGGAAGAAGGAAAGGATTGTGATGGTCTACTTCCCCAGTCTGTAATGAGCACCTGGGACCATGAGCTTCGAAAGGAAAACCAGGTATATGTGGCTCAATTTCAGAGGTTTCTGCGGGCAACTGCCTGGTCATTGCTTTGGGTGTGTGCGAAACACATCCCGGCATGTTTCAGGGGACGGTGTTTCTGGGGGAGAATCACTCGCTCACTTTATGGCCAGATCGACCAGCACATTGAATTTAAGCTCAGCCTCCCACATCTCAGGTGTTGGACCAAAGGCACTGAATTCCTTGCCACAGCTGAGCAGCCATGGCCTTTTGTCCAACTGCCATTAGAATTCTCATTCCCACCTGGAAGCCCCAAGGGCAGTCTTTACTGTCCACATTCCCATCTGCACTCGGATCTTCTGAGACCCATCACAATTTCCCATCAAAGTTCTGTTTATATCATTCTAGGTTTTAGCTAGCCTGCTCCTCTAAGCTTTTCCAAAATCCCCCTGCAAACTAATTCAGAAGGCATCAAAATCCTCCTGCAAACCAATCCGGAAGGCACTTCTCCATTGTCAGGCAAGACAGTTATAGCAGAGATCACTCCACTTCTTGGTAGCAATTTTCTCTGATAGCTTTCCATTACTGCAACAAATGCCTGCTGGAATCAGCTTATAAAAAGAAAAGGTTTTCCTTGGCTTACAATTCTGAAGTTTCAGTCCATGACCAGATGGCTGGCCATATTACTTTGGGCCTGCGCTGCTATATCTCATTATGACTGTGTGGGTGTTGTTATGTGGTGGAGCCAAATGTTTAATGATTACCTCAGGTCAGAGAGAGAAAGGGACAAGGACAAGGCAGGGAGGGAGAGAGAGAGACAGACAGACAGAGAGAGGGAGAGGGAGAGAGACAGAGACAGAGATAGAGACAGAGAGAGACACACACACAGAAAGAGAGAGAGAGACAGAGAGAGACAGAGACAGACACACACACAGAAAGAGAGAGAAAGACAGAGAGACAGAGAGAGTTACTGATTTATATCCACTTTCCAAGTGTCATGCAATTTCAACCTTCAGCCAACTTCACCTTGAAACCATACAGAAAAAGCTTTGCCGGAAAGAAAGCTTCTATCTCCAGCCAGTTGCAAATGAAATGATGCAGCTCGCTAACTTTTGCAACCCTTTGATGGGAAAGGGAAGCCAAGACCCCTAACCCTGATCATATTCCCACGAAAGGTTCTTATGAATACGGCTGAAAAGGACACCATTTAAAATATTTTACTGAGCACTCCTCACAATTCTTTGTCCATTCTATATCCTCTCTTGGGCATAGCTGGTGGCTATCCCATCGAATCTCTCTATCTGATTTACTGGCTTTCTGCCTGTGTGCTCTCCCGCCACCCCCAACCACAGTTCTTCCCTTACTAGTCCTGCTCCTGGGTCTCGTAGCAGCATTTCTGAGCAGAAAGCTCAGGCTCCCTCAGTTTGGTGGACAGGGTGAGCAGAAAGAACCTTGATTCTGCCAGTGGATCAGCTATGACAGGGTATTTGGAGGGAAACTGGAGACCCCAGGAACAGTGGGGTTCTGGGTGTCCCTTTTCAACAGAACCTGTTCCTACATATTGTCGTCTGAGTAATAGATTCACTTTTTGAACATATTAGGGCAAATTTCTTATATCGTACAGCTACAAGCTGCTCTTTTGAACTTGAGAGGTTGCATGGAGTAGAGCCAGGAAGGGGATCTTGATCTTCATTGGCCCAGGACAGACGGTTGGGACACATGTGACTCTCATCCATCACAGGAGCCCAAATTGCATGGAGTCTGAAGCCTTGCTATTAGAGACAAATGGTCGGAATTATTATTTGGATGACACTAAACAATCAACCAGATGTTCCCAAATCTCCTGCCTCAAGGTCCAGGTCATTGTGATGTTTACATTTCATCTTACCAGGTCCTGTGGATCTGAATAAATGCATTCTGAAGAAGTCTTTGAACAAACACCGAAGACGCCAGACACCCTGGCTGTTGGCCCAGACAGAGCCCAGCAGAGGTGGGGTTTGCACTGGATCCACACACTTTCCTTATTAAATTCAAACATTCGTTGAAGACATCGATGTGAAGTTTTTACTAAAACCCAAAGAAGACTTGAAATTGGAAAAATAAGAAGACAGATATATTTTTGATAATATTGAAGCCTTTGGGGGCACTCTTTAGGGCTCTAAATAAGGTTTGTTGAGAAAGTGCTTTGGAATCTACTAAGAATGCATTCCTTTCCTGGCCTCTGGTGCTCCTGTTCCCAAGCGTCAGTGGGCAGCAGGATATAATTACCCCTCAAGTGGTTTTAATGACACAGGAGGGAATTCTGAAATCTTAGGTTGGACAGAATAGGCGCCTGTCTTCACTTGGGTGTGGTTCACAAATCTAGCTTTCTCTAGATAAAAACAGTCTTGAGAATTCCGGAGAGATGAGATTTCCCGAAGATGGAAATAGATATTTTAAATAGCACGTAACCCTGGGCTTAAAGACCCTCTTCCCCACCCATCCACTCTTATGTGCTTAGGCTTCTGAGACAGAGATATCAAGGGTGCTTTCCCATGTTACTTGGACAAACTTCTCAATGAAGAAACATTCTGAACCTCTCTAACAGGTGTCCTCTCTGTCTCTCTGTCTCTGTTTCCACCTCTGCCTCTCTGGGTTTGTCTGTCTGTTTCTGTGTCTTTCTCTGTGTCTCTGTGTCTGTCTGTTTTTCTCCGTGTGTGTGTGTGTGTGTGTGTGTGTGTGTGTGTGTGTGTGTGTGTGTGTGTGTGTTTGGGGAGGTGGCAGTCACGTGATCACCCTAATCAAAACCATCCCTAAGTCTCTCAGCCTCCTGACTCTCCTACAATGAGGCTGATCATTGGAACTCTGCCATAGGGACTCTAGGAAGAGATGGCGGAGAAGCAGATATTGTTTGTGGCCTGGCTTTCTAGTCTGCAGTGCCCTCCTGTAGGTTTGTTCCATCTAGAGCAGACAGCGGCCAGGCTGCATTTCCCCAAGAACCAGCAGAGGGAGCAGGGAACAGAAGCCAAGCTCCTCCAAAGGCCTCAGGTGGAGCATTAGCAATTCCAATCCCCATCTGTTTCTGTCCGATTCTGACACCAGACAAGTAATGAAGGCCCCTCCTTAAATCCGTAGGTGGATTTATGTCCTGATCAGAGAGGACGTTGGTCTCCCTTGGACTCCATTGAGTAGTGAACTTCCTACAAAATTCCTATGAAGAGCAATCTGCTGCCCAGATCCTTCTCGTGAGTCCCCTACGTAATGAAGACGCCTAGGGAGGAAGGTGGCCTCTCAAGAAAGTGACTATTTGATGGCAAATGATTTCAGGGACCAATTTGAACAGAGCCAGGTGGAGAGACTTGGGTGCGCACCAGAAGAATAGGTTAGATAATAGGATGGACCTTTTGGCTGGTAAGGGGGTCAGCATGGGGAGAGGTTGTGAAAATGCTAGAGGGAAAAAACAATCTCATTTTTAGGGTCATCTGCTTTCCTTCCATTTCTGGTATAACTTACAGTGTAGATGTACAGTGGACACAGATTGTAAGCACACAGTTGAGGCTACCAACTGGGGAGACACCCACATGTCGCTACCCGGACGTTTCTAGCCCCCTGCCCAACTTCCTTTGTGTCACTTTCCAGCTGGTATCTAGTGTCCCAAGGTCATCACCATTCCGACTCCTGCCACCGTTGCTGTTTTGCCAGTTGCTGAGTTCATTGGCATGTTCACATTTGCGTTTGGCTGTCAGTGTCGTGTTGAGTACTAACAGCTTCTTTCTTGATGCTGGATAGCACGGCACAGCATGGGGCAAGCGGGCTGTGCCACCAGACAGAAGAATTGGTAACGTTGAAGCAGGTTCAAAACCCCCAGTAAATCTCATAATTGAGAATGCCAGGCATTAGAATCAGCTCCCAGCCAGGTTCTGCCTGTCCTGGAACACATAACCATGAGACTCCACTGAGAGGATCATGACAACTGGTCACGTAGCATTAAAAACTCCTAGTTCTCCATGCTAATGAGGGATCTGGATAGACCCCTGGTTTTTAGCCAATGAGTTTCCCTTCCTGGGCATTCCTTCCTGCAAAAGGTATTTAATCCCTGGTTCACCCTGAGTAAGATGTGTGCATTTACAGCTGCTATCAAATGAAGCAGTTTGGACAAGCAAGGACCATCTTTTTGATCAAGGGTAGCTGCAGGGGCAGGGTGAGGCCTTTGTCACAAAGAGCTGCATCTAATCTTTGTAGAAGGCCTTCTCTTTTCAGCCACTCAATATTCTGCACTCACTCAGAACCAAACCAGAGTCTGCCCCATCCCAGGCTCAGTTATTCCCCTTCCTGCCAGCACATAGGGGAAGGGCAGATCCATGGACCACTGTTCTCTTCTCTTCAAGGTCCCCAGCAGTATTTGGGTACACAGGAGATTGAGAACTACAGCATCCGTACCAGCCCTGGCTGTTTCTCAATGGGGGAAACACAGGTTAGGGACCCCTATCTTAGACTGCATTCTGCCTTCGCTGAGCAGTATGTGGGTGGGGCTCCGGCTTGCCAGCACTGAGGCAGACACGCAGCCTGTCACCACAGCATGAACGTTCTGCCATGCATGTCCATTCTTCTAAAGCATACATTTTTGACTTGATCAGTTCTTGGCTATCACAAAAGGAGCTACTGTGAACAGACTTTCTTGTGTTGGTCTTTGTGAGGACATGTATATTCTCTGTTGAGTGTGCATTGAGACATGAAGTCACTGTTTATAGGACATGTTTCTGTGTAGCCTTAGCTGATTCTGCCTAACAGTTTGGATAAGTGTTGAACCAATTTTTTCCTCCTGCAAACGGCGAGGGGTTGTGTGGGATCCTGATATTTCAAGGTCACAGGTCACAGTCCTCCATGTCTGGACAGCTCTCTTAAGCTCAGCACAAGATATAGGACTCCCTTTCCTTGGGGGTGGGGTGGGGGGGAGGTGCTTTCTCTTCTCTGCCTGATCTTGGGAGCCTGACCCCAATATCCTCTGCCTGTCACACTGCCTTGGTGAGATGACAGCTTCAGCTTCCTTTCTCCCAATAAGAACCTGTCCAGCAAGCGCCTGGAATTCCTGGAATGCCTCTCCATGCAAATGAGGCATTCTTCTGTGCCCTAAGCTCTGGGCAATGATACTTAGCACCATGGAAATCCCAACCCTTTTCACCCAAACCATATGGACCTTGGTTCACCCTGAATGAAATCGAGCTGCATCTTTGAAGCTGATCCTGGTAGACCATCCTTTCAGTCTTACTCACAAGCCACCTGGACTCAGTCCTTCAACTCTGCTCCCTTTGTTTCCATGGGCCAGTGGTCAATGGCCCCTGGGGAGAAGGGAGGACCACAAGGTTGTGCTGGAGAACTTTGAGGCTAACAGCCTTTGTTTGCATCACTAGCTTCATGCTACAATGTTTTGCACATTTTCCTGTAGGCTCCACTTAAGCCGACCCTTGCCCTGGCCATGTCTGAGGTCATCATAGGAGGGGGTTAACAGAACAGGATACTGAGTATAGATGGAGTTTAAGGTCAGGGGTAATACACAGCCTAGTCTATGGATAAGTGGTACTTGGTGCTCTTGACTTGCTGCTCTGCTATGCTTGTCGTGTGGTGGCTGATATAACTTACTAAACCTTTAGCAGGGTCCACTGTCTCCTCAGAACTTCAAAATAATGCAGTGTGATAGATACCGTTATTCTTGTTTGGGAACTGAGAAAGCCTCCACCATGTTAGCACAACCCTAAGCACATAGCTAGCAGGCAAGAGAGCTGGAACTCAGACCCTTATCTAAGTTTCAGATTTCATTCTCTTTCATTTTTGTTATGCTGTTTATTCTTTAGAAATGCATATTTTGAAGAAAATCACAAAGTATATGTGTCGGCTAGTCTCATGTCACTTGACACAAGCTAGAGTTATCTGAAAGGATGGGACCTCAAGTGAGATAATGCCCCCTCCTTCCTCCGTAAGATCCACTGTAAGGCATTTTTTTTTAATGGGAGGGTCCAGCCCATTGTGGGTGGTGCCATCCCTGGGTGGGTGGTCCTATAAGAAGGAAGGTTGAGCAAGTCATGAGAAATAAGCCAGTAAGCAGCACCCTCCTTGGTCTCTGCGTCGGCTCTCGCCTCTAGGTTCTCACTCTGTTTGAATTCCTGTCCCGACTTCCTTCGGTGACGATGAACTATGATGTGGAAATGTAAGCCAAATAAACCGTTTCATCCTGACTTGCTTTGTGATCATGAAGTTTCCTTGCAACAATAGAAACCCCAACTAAGACAGCACACAAATTGACAACACACAGAAGAGAAAGGCATGGCTGAAGCTACTGTTCTATCCATCTCTTCCATTTGAGGTACTCACTATCTGCTTTCAGAATGTCACACAGACATTCTGAACGGTCTCGTCAATCCCATGCCATTCTTTCCTCATGGGACAAAACATGTCAGATAGCTTCCCTCTTGGGAATACGCAGTGGCTAATCCCCTACTCCCGTCCCATAGCTATGTTATGCCAATTCGATGTTCCCTTAATAGACACTTAAGTTGCTTTCGGTTATTTGTCATTGTGACCATTATGCTCACAAGTATCTGTAAGCATGGCACTGTCGACATGACGGTATATCCATATGGTAAATGTCTAGAGGTAAGGTCACTGCAGCATTTCTTAAGTTCAATGGTAACAAACCTGCCCTCCATGGCGATCAACCTCAGGAAAATCCAGGAGATAGCCACCTCAGAGAATGTAAATATTTGTCATCATCATCACACCAGCAGACCCAGTGCATTCCATTTGCTCACTGTGAGTGAAAAGACTCTGTCTCCCACACACATGGCAGGTCGTTCCAACGGTGGCTGTAAGCTCCCCCACATGCTTCTCAGTCCCATGGCTGTTCCTTAACTTCTCTCTGCTTTGGTACAGGTGGGAGTAACTTCCAGGTTTGATAGGAAGGTCAAACATGGGAGGTTCTTTTCCACCTTGGTCCACATAGCTGTACTGTGGCAACTGAAGTTTGACCAATGTGTTTCTTTTGTCTGTGGCCAAGTTCCTGGCAAAAGCAACTCAAGGGTACTTCAAGGGAAGAAAGGCTCTTTTTGGTTCATGGTTCCAGCAGAGTTTTGGTCTATCATGGTGGCGTGAATGGTGGAATAGCATGAAATGGAGAGTACCTCTACTAGTCGGGGCAGGAGCCTCTGGGGATCCTCGTATGCAGGCTCTACGGGAAGCAGAGAGGAGGTCCAGGAGGGTCAGACTATAGCCTTTAAAATTTAGAGTGACCTCTTTTTCCTAGTAGGCCCCATATCTTGAAACTTCAACAGCTTCCCGAACTTTATTGAGGATGACGTGTTCAAACACAGGAGCCTGGGCAGGACATTTCAGATTCAAACCCTACTAGCGTGTGACTTCAGTTTAATTATCACCATGTGTAACAGACATCTTTACCAGGGGTCATAAGAGTATTGTTTCTTGTACCTTGTGCTTTTTCTACCCACCTCTCTCTTTCCTTTCGTCCTCCTTTTGTGTAGTACTAGAGACTGAACCCAGGCCCTTGGAGTTGCCAGAGAAGCGCTGCACACCCCCAGTGCCTCCTTATGCCTTCCAACGAAACAAAAACAAAACTCGGGTTGAAATTCTCATGAATGAAAATGGAAAATCTCAACAACATTGTTAGAAGAGAACCCAGTGGGAGAGAGCAGATGTGGACAACAATGGATACACCATAAACATTCTGAGATGAAGATCAGAGCCAGGTGGAGAGCTCCTCAGTGTCAGCCATAGATGCTGTCTCTAGCCCTGTCTCCATCCCCAGGCAATAGCGGAAGAGAGTAGCCTTTTCTAGGAGAAAGGGATTCTGCCAACTGTGGGCTCCATTTACATTTTATTGACTTATTAAAATGAGAGCCAAATGTTTCATTCCTCTCAATTATATTTATTAAAGGAAACTAAAAATCTTCCGAGGGCGATGCTTATTGGAGCATATGGTCAACAGTCAGCCTTCAAGAGCCTGAGGCTGAGGATCATGAGAAGACAAGAGGTGGGGATATTAATAAACATTCGGAGGGCTTTTTCTGCCCTCCTAACAATTAAATAAAACAACTCCCCGGTTATGTGGAAGAATAGCCCAGTTTAAACCAGAAAACTTAAGGAAAACTAGATGCAATATAAGAGCTTTAGCAATATTACTGTGGACTTCCATACAAATTAGCTTCATCCTGAAATTCTCTGCAAATTTTATTTATTTCTTGTTAGTTCTAATAAGTTTTCTGGGGAGGGTTATAGGATCCATAAAAGACCCTACCAGTACTTGGTTCATGGATAAGGAAGCTGAATCTCAAAAAAAAAAAAAAAAATCAAGTAAATGCCATGGTAAGCATCTACCGAAGAGCTCAAATGGCTACAGATGAACAGGGAGGGTGGCTGATGGACTGGGCTCACCAGAAAGCATTTTAGGATGCTTTGATCCTCTGGGCTTTGATCTAAAGAATGGATTGTGTCTGACCATGTGAAAAGGAGAGAGAAGTAATGGAGACAGGGTACACCTGCTGATGTATGCAAGCAAGAGGAGATGATCCCTAAAGAGATTGAACATAGTAGTTTGACTTACAGAAAGGACCATTCAGAATGATGGCAAATGAAGTTATAAGTGGGCTTGGAGATTTGGGAGAGGATGGCTCTTACAATTCCCCCAACATCTCCTGTATTGTGCCTTGTGATCACCACTGAAGATCTGTTCAAGAAAGTGTCAGCTTTCTTCAGGCTATGAAGTGCTCCCTGTCTCACAAGAGAGCTTTGGTCCAAGGTGGAAGCCAAGAAAGACCAGTCAAGAGACAGAAGTCCTAGTGTGGAAGGATGAAAAGACACACCAAAATCAAAAATGTTTGTGGAAAATTTAGAACATTGAGGGGTAGAAATTTTGAACAAGGAATTGAGGAAACAAGAAGAATGGTGGGATTCTGATAAAGTGAGGATTTGCTCCCTGAGAACTCAACATACAGGCTTTCTCAACTGTAACATGCTTTCTTCTTCTTCTTCTTCTTCTTCTTCTTCTTCTTCTTCTTCTTCTTCTTCTTCTTCTTCTTCTTCTTCTTCTTCTTCTTCTTCTTCTGCTTCCGCTTCTGCTTCCGCTTCCGCTTCCGCTTCCGCTTCCCCTTCCCCTTCCCCTTCCCCTCTTCCTCTTCCTCCTCCTCCTCCTCCTCCTCCTCCTCCTCCTCCTCACAATTTGGTGCATAGTAGATTGACAACCACCATACCACACGACACCCCAGCTATGTCAATCAGACTGCCCATATCTCCTGGGGGATAAAAACTGCCCTAGCTGAGAATCATTGTCCCACAAGGTAGGTGTACTATAAACCTCAGATAAGCCTCAGGATAGTGAAGTGACTTCCTTAGTGTGACATGGCTAGACAATGTTTGAAACAGGTTCTGAACCCAATCAGTGTGGCCAAGCAGCTTCAGGGGAGGCTGTTAGGGTCAGAAAGAGAATCAGTTCCAGCAAGGAGCTAAGGAGAAAAGGCGCTGAGCTGGAGGTCTTGGAATGCAATTTTTGTCTGTGCCTTTCTGAGTAGCAAGGTTTCAGTGCCCTACCCAGCAGGAAGGAGCAACTGGTTCACTACAATTATATCAGAATAATAACTCTGAATATTTAAAAGTTAAAGAATAAAACATTTATGTTTCCACAGCACTAGGCTCCCATTTTATAAGTGATTATTCAGTGTGCTTCATATTAAAATGCATTTGGTAGTTTAAAAGTTGATAGGCTAATAACATGTTTTCCTATAATTCTAGAGATGATGTTTGCCTCTCTCCAAATCAAATTCAGGCATCATATGGCTTCTGTCATACCTATTGATCTGTCAGTTTGTCTCACATTGGAGTATTATAAAGAAAATTTATAAGCCCAAACACCTGGTAAATCAGTTAAAAATCGTGTTTCTTCTCATGGCATCTTCTCTGCGTGTTCCAACTGGTTTCATGCTGTTTCTGAGTATTCAATTATTTATTCAACAACATGCTATTGCTAATTTGATAGTGCTGAGTTTGGGGCCAGGGACATGGAGGTAAGACAGCTCTGCACTTGAGAAGATGCAGTCTGATGATAGTCCAAAGTGAGCATGTGCACTGAGGAATCCTTCCTAAGACATTTTGAACATTTTGGCGGGCTTCTCTGTGTGGAGTGTAGGGCTCCCCAGGGAGAAGACACAAAGTATGGAAGGGCTCAGAAGCATGGCAGCTTGAAATGTTAGTGGTGCTGCATGTCTGTCTGCAAGGGAGTAAATGAGTAAGGATCCAGCACAGAATCCACACAGATGAACCCTGCAGGGTTTTTGTATTTTGGACTCCTAATCCAGCACCATTTTTCATGGGTCAAGTCCTCCTTCAAACCCTCTTCCAACACTGCCTGTCACTGTTCCTTCTAGGACCTTCATGAATCTCAGGTCCCAGCCCTTGTTTTTTTTATTGAGTTTTTGTCAGTAGAAAGCATGTGCTTCCAGACACATGTATGCATGCGTGCTTGTGTGCATGCGTGTGTGCATGTGTGTGTATGTGTGCCTGTGTGCCTGTGTGCACATGCCTTTGTGTGTGTGTATGTGTGATGGGATTCAGCTTAGCAGTAGAACATTTGTCTAGCATTTCCAAGGTCTTAAGTTCAATTTCCAACAGCAAAGAAGTCTAAGAGGAGGACTAGGAAGAAGTCAGGTTGAAAAGGAGAAGGGGAGTGGATGGGGAGAAAGTGCCGTTCTATCCTTAAACCTGATCCTCCTCCTTTTGTATCTCGTATCCTGCGGAATGATATCAACATAATTTCACATGTCATCAGAAAATTAGGCTACAATCTAGAATTCATTCTTCCTCCCCTATCATATCAGACATCAAGCCTGGTAGGGCGGTCCATCAAATTAGTTTGAGAACCTGAGGCTTCCTGTTCATCTTTCTTCATTGTTAGTTTGGGGATTCATTTCCTTTCATTGACAGAGCAGACCTTAATCACCATTCCTGTCTCACAGGGAGTCCCAGTATCTTTTTAACCTCCAACCCTGACCTTGCCTTTCTTTGCTTACACCACTCAGCCAAATTTCCAAGGTAACATTTAAAATCTTCAAGTGTGACCACAAAGTGCTTTGTAGCTTCATCCTATCATGCTTTCTAATGATTTCCCAGTAATAGGGACCCTGCAATGCTGAGATTCTATAGAGCTTAATGAAATGAATCAAGTGCTTTGATTCTGTGAGTATGATATGCAGTATGGTTTTAGCCTGGACTTGGATACTATGTCCCTGCACCTAGTCAGCTTGTTTTCCAGGTTGATGGGGTCTAACCTGAGACTCTTCTCCATGTTCTGACACTGCTCATCTTCTGGCCCTGAGACAAGAAGGTAAATGCCCTGTCCTGTCAGCAGATCATTATCGAATGTTCTGCCTTATCTCTCAATAGATGCCAGGCATGCGTGGCCTCCCTTTTATTAACAGGCTTTGCCGATCTCATAAAAAGGAGACTTAGAGCCTCATCCTAGTGTATTGGTGAGAAAATAGAGCACTAATAGATCTTTATTTGGTGCTAATAAAGCGATGTAACCCAGCAATGTTTGCTGAACCATTTATTACTTGATGAGCAACAACAGTATGCTATGTGCTAGTACATTTAAAAATATGGAAAAGTGCTTCCTCACGTGGCTTCTCGTTTTTAGTTTTCTGTCTCCATGGGGCTGGAATATCAGCTGTCATTATCTGAGAGACATTTCAGAAAGAGTTCAGTGGGTTCTTACCCCAGTGCCTATCAGACAAGCGTTGTGAAGTCTTTTTGGTAAACAATTTCTATTTTTAACGCTGAAGTTTCCAAAGAGGTCTCCTGTACTTTTTCCTTTCATTTTATGCAAAGAAAGCATTCAACTTCCCCCTTCTGTTCCTCTGATTCCTTAACTTATTCTCGACAATTCTCAATTGTGAAAAACAATTTCAAGTGATAGCAGCTAAGATTCCTTTTCTCTTTGGGGACTTTAGTAAAGATTAATAAGACACGCTGTTGCAATGGTCAGCACCACGGACAGCGAGCACCCTGTTCTGCCAACACTTTATACCCCGGTCAATTCTTCAAATTCTTAGCTGAATTTCACTTTTGCTAGATGTGGTTTAAAGGACGCATTTATAGTTAGCACATGCCTTTAACTAATTTTTTAAAAAAATTCCCTTAGTTACTTAAGGACATTCTTGCTGTTCTTGGGTGTCACAAGTTCATTTCAGCCCAAAGAATTCTGTCCAGTTTTTCATCCTTTATCCACAACACAATGTTGGTGATAGTAGTTAGCCCAGAGTTGTTGCTGTACATATTGAAGATTTATTTTACATAGCAGGTATACAACAGTCACTCACTTATTGAATTGCTAATTGAATGGACGTGAATCAAAACATAGAAAAAAAAAAAACAGTATTGAGTAAAATGATGGCCAAGAAATTAGTCCATGTAAAAATTTCTCAGTTTTAGAATATATAGTATAAAACATCACACTCTCTAGGACATAATGTTGGTATTTTGTATATTTAATAAAAAAAAGAAATCCCCTAAGAACAAAACTCAACAATCTAAGAAGTTGCAGACATTTTTAATAAATGTTTAATGTGTCAAATTTCCTTTCAGATTTTAAACAAAGAGCAATTTACAAAAGACAAGCTTCACAATTCTTTTAAGAATTAGTTCCCTAAGGGATGAGGCAGGTCACAGTCTAGTAGACTGTGAGTTATTTACTGAGTAGTCATGAAATCCTCTTAAAATCTAAGAATCTCCTTTTGAATTTACCTTTTAATTTAAAATAAGCCTCTACAGATTCATAGGGTATTGCAAAGTCAGTGCAAAAAGCCCTGTGTCCCCATCACCCAATTCCCCAGAACCTTTGCATTCTATGTGATGGGAATATAGCACAAAACCCCGGAGCATCAATACAGTGTGTATGCCTAATTCTCCATCTGAATCTTAACCTTGCATCTCTGAGAAAGTGGGGGAGGGGGTTCAGTAGGGACAGTAGCAAGGTTGCCTGGAGAACACATTGGCTGAAGAGCCCCTCTCCTACACAAGGGACCCTTGCAGGTGATGTCCAAGCAAGATGGCACATTCTCCAGTCTTGTTACAATCTTCAGGCATGGAGGAGGTAGGACATTTCAGACCTTTCTAAATCCCAATGTGGTTTTTGCCTTCCCAGCACTTGGACAATATTTAACCCCGGACTATAATTTTTTAATGGCTTACCAATCCTAGTCTGAACTTGGTGCCTTTATTGGGGTCATGGCCACAGTATTCTAAGGGCCCTATCTACACTTACCGGAAGGAACAAATGCAGAGTCAAGTGTGGCTGAGACACCCACCACGTAGGTCTGTTTATGAAGCTGCAAATAACCCGCTTACTAAGGTGTCGGCGATGGTATTTTATGGGGGTTTAGAACACCTCATAAAGGACTTTTATTCAGCATGCTTAATTTTAAATAGGTCCTTAAACTGTAGGGCATCTAAATGCCAGTGTTCTTTGAATATATTTATATGCTTTCTTCAAGGAGAAAAGCAGCAGCAAGAGCCAAGGCAGAGGGAAAGATGAAGAAGGACCTCAGAACTTCCAGCGAGAAGGACTAAAACCAAGTGAAGATGTTTCTTTGATTATCAGGGATGTGCAATCAATGGCTGAGATTGTGGTATAATCCTCATTCTGCAAATGACATGGCAGTCAGGGGGTGAAGGCCAGTTCTCCAATATGCAGCAGGTTTTGTATGACTATAGAAGGACCTGTGTGGGTCCAGGGCCTACTATGTTCCAGATTTCTTTAAAGCTTAATCTATATTTTTACAACCAAGATAGATGGAAACTTTATTTGACTGACCTTCCCACAGGGGCAGGATGAAGGCTCCATGTATGAGCAATAGATTCAGACATGGGCCGAGGACAAAAGGGTTTGACATACTTTTTGCTCTTGTGGATTCTCTAGGAATGTTTTTTTTTCCCACCACACAATAGGATGAGTAGATGGGACGAACTTGCCTGGCAAAATGATATCATCATAAATATCTGACCAGTGCCAGGTCTCTGGTGTTCGATCAGTGTTAACCAAATACAGAACACTTACTGTGTTCAAGGCACCCTGCCAAGTTCTTTGGGAATCTCAGCTCTTTGATCCTCAGGAGATAGGAGCATTGTCACATTATAGATGGTGGATAGCAGTTAAAGTACAGAGAAGTTAGCCCCATTATCCAAGGACACACAGCTAGGTCACGGCAAAGACTGGGACTCAACTCCCCCAAACAGCCTGGCTCTGTGGCCTCTTTTCTGAGCATTATTTTATACTGCTTGGGTTTGTTGAATGACCTGGGATGACTGTTCATACTGAAGGGCTATCAATACTCCGGGGAATCTCACAGCTGAGCTTGTACTGGCCTTACCTGGAGAGGTATCAGGTTAAAACAAGGGCATCACTCCCAGATGTAATTCATTTAGAGGGACTAGGATGAGACCAGAGAAGGCATATTTGTAACAGTTTTGTAGGTGAGGTTGATGTTGATTTTCCGAGATGCCTCTTCGAGCATCTCAGAAGATGGAGAAGAGAAGGTATCTCAGAGAAGAAGGTGAGGTGTGAGCTCTCTGACACCCAGCAGGGTGGACTGTAAGATCGTGTCCACAACTTTGCCATTCATGTCTTCCGAGCAGAGTGGTGTTCACCTCCTCTGACCCCTCACTTACTCCTGCTCTTCTTTTCTTGACCCTCTAGGCAATATGACATTTGCTGAGGCTCTGTCTAGCCTGGGGCCTCCATCATGGGTACGTGACCAGTGTATCCATGTAGACACATAGTCCTTGTGTTCAGAATGGTCCCATATCTGCAGCTTAATAATCCAGTTGAAATTTACAATTGTTTATCTCCAAATTTGGGACTTATGGTGGGACAATGGAACATGTGGGAGCTGAACGTGGGCTCACATCTGGTCTCACCTTGCTGCCTCTCTGGTATGGATTCTCAGCTGCCTACCTTCCACCTTCAAGGACTTGCCTCCTCTCCTCTCCTCCCCTCGATATACAGTTCAGGAGGAAGAATCAGGTTGCCTTGCTAGGAGGAAGCCTCAGGTCTGAGATCACCTTCTGCCCCGAAAGGACTAGATGCAGGTAGAGAGAGGGCTAGATTAGTGTCTCAGTGTAGGACAGGTAGAAACTGCCTGATTGTGAGCCATCTGTGCGATAACACATTAGGAAAAGCCTCACAAAGGCCTCTTCTTACCTTGTATCCAGGAACCAAGATGTCCTGATGTGGAGGAAGCAATCTCTGGAGGATGGTCTGTTGATTGTAAGTTGAGGCATTGGTATGTGTGGAGATCTGACTAACTTACTGGCTGTTAGCCAATGCTTGACCTCTTCAATTTTCTCTGAGATGTGCAAACTGTGGTTTCCCTAATGAAATCTTCAGTTGGGCACAGCTATAGTCCTACACCATAGCTGTGGGGCCCGCAGTCCTCAGAACTTTATGGCTTTTCTCTATATTCCCAGCACCGTAGGTAGCAGACATTAGAGAAGGAATCACATCATGTGGACTCTGTAGTTCTGTCTTTAGAGTAGAGGATATGAAAGTTAGCAAGTCAAAATGAAGTCTCTATCTGGGAACTACCTGGATTAAAGATCCTGAGGTCGTCTTACTTGGGCCCATGTTGTCATTCATACATTTATTTATTCAGAAAAATCTTCCTGGGATGTACAATAGATCACCATGTAGTGTTTACATAGAATATCTTCCTTTCCAGTGATCAGACTTAACATCAGGGATATTAGAGGTGGTGAGGCAAATCCCTTCTTCCTGAAGATCATCCTACAGTGAGGAAGGGGATGATAAGAGACAGCAAGAACACAGCATGGCAACTGATCTCAGGGGCATGTACCAGGAGGAAGCCAGGGAGCGAGATGTGATCTGCTCGGATCCATGATTGCTTCCCTTCTCAATGTGTCCTCTGTGGTGTAAAATGACAGAGGTTTTATATGAGGACCACACATGCCAGTGGTGTCAAGAAAAGGTGAGAACGCTCTTTCTGGGGCCCAGTGATTCCATCAGCAGAGTTCCGGTGACCATAATCATCTCAATGAGATGACTCCTCAGACTTTAATTTTTGAGCAGGGAAGAGAAAGAACATCATTTGAAGCTCATTTCCCTGTGGTTGTCTAGAACAATAATAAGCACATCCTTCCCTTACTGTTTAAGATGCTGACACTAATGAGAGGGAAGGCTGGGTTCTGTTTTCAGGCAGAGGAGCTTTGTGAAATCCCTGACAGGGAAGGGTGCAGATCACACCTGCATGTGGAGGTGGCTTCATTCCAGGATATGCTTGTGAGAAAGCCCAGGAGCTTAAGAGTGTAACTCCACGAAAGCTCATGATCCTGTGGTTACAATGGTTAAAGCATACCTGGCCTGGAAGGATCCACATCACAGTCACAGGTGAATTCATCCTGGCTGGACCTAACAAGGGGGCAGAATACTTGGTCCAGCTATGTCTCCAGAAGCCACTGGTGTCCAGCTTCTGATTCCGATATCACTCGTTGTGTAAGACCTGCGTGCCAGTATGGCAGAGAAGCTGTTCAAGACGAGACTGGTAGCTTTGTAAAAGGCTCAGAAGGCTTGGCAGGTACTGTGGTGATGGGAGGAGGCTGTGTCACTTGGGAGAGGGTATTTTTGTTGCTGCTGTTTTTGTATCTACTGAGACTTGGGCTGTCTTCGTCACCTATTAGTTAGCTCACTTAAAAACAATGTACTAGACACCCACAGGCATGTCTGAATTTCACGCAAGTACTAAGGTTCTGGGTCCTGTCCCATGTTGTGGAGCTTCTAGACCAGAGGTAAGACAGAATGCTGTGCAATTTCAAGGCTATGCTAGGAGCTTGTCTGAAGGAGGTGTGTGTGTGTGTGTGTGTGTGTGTGTGTGTGTGTGTGTGAGAGAGAGAGAGAGAGAGAGAGAGAGAGAGAGAGAGAGAGAGAGAGAGAGAGAGAGAATGTAGAGGACTTTGAATAGGGTATATAAAACTCAAGAGACTTCAGAGAAGAGGAAAAGAGCAAACTGAATCCTGAGATGTTGGGGGCCCAACACTGAAACATGCCATTTCGAATGTTCTAAATAACATTGGGTGTGGAGAGATCTGAAGCCAAATCTCAGCCCCAGTAGTTATTATCTGTATGGGCATGGGCAAGTTACATGGTTTTTTTGAGTCTCATTCATTTCATCTGCAGAATGAGTCTAACAAGCCAGACTTTGCAGCAACATCCTAGCTGTTCTTACTGTGTGTTGTTGAATGTGGTGATTCAGGTGTGGAACAGCAGTGGGAAAGCAGTCTAGCTTTCAGGTGTGGTGAGAACACAGAGGAATGGTAGTAAAATGGTGGGATTGTGGGTGCCTGGTGAATTGGCTAGAGAGTTGAGAGTAGAAATATGGTAGAAGGGCAGGATGGATGGTGATGAAGCTGGAGTGAGGGGTGCTTTGGAAGAGCCCACTGTCACAGAGGTATCTGAGAATGTTTAAGCCAAGAAACAACAGAATAACATGAGTCACTTCCACCTAAGTGTACTGAAAACACCCTTTTTAGAGAGAGATGTGGAGAGAAGTTGATATGAGAGGAAACATTGTTTTCAATCCACGTTGCTTCTGTCGATTTTGTTGCCTCTATGGGTATTGGAGGTTGGTTTATTGACACATCTCTCCAAGGTTGAAGGGACCACCACTGTGGCCATGCACCAGGAACACTCTTGAATAGAGCCATTTTTTGAAGTAAGTTAAAAAAATTGGCACAGAGAGTTCAGTAATTAGGCCAACTTCAAAACAATGTCTATAGACTCAGCACATGGTGTGAGGAAATACAAATATGTATAAATGGGGAGGTGTAGGGGCCATATGTTGGCTGCCTCTGCCCACACAGCTCCTCCAGACACATCCGTTCACCCGGTGTCATTTGAGGGATGAGTGGCAGGGAGACAAATGCATATATCCGTAATGAGCAGATACACAGCTGTGCAGTGACAGCTGTCCTGGGACCTCGGCTCCTGCTGTGGGTATGGCCTTGGCCAATGGCAGCCTGTCAGCCTGATGGGCAGGCTGGTCTGTCTCAGGCTTACAGCAAGAATCCTAGAGTCTTGAGAGCGCTAACCATGGCATTAGATGATTTTACTGTTGAGTTCTTCTTCCTATAGGTGGACCTTGGGCAGCTACTCCATAAGTAGGTATGGACCTCTTGGTTCAGCAAATGGTTCCTAAGTGTTTACTCTGGTTAAAGTACGTGTTGGGCTGAGGAGTTTGGAGAATAAGTAAGACAGGCCTTCCAATGTACTCTCAGTCTAGCTGGAGGGGAAGCTCTATGATGTTCCAGCCTAGGATATCAGGGCAATTAGCAGGAAGCATCAAACTCAGTGAAAGAGAAACTTCTGGCATCATCTGTGTATCTGTGTGAATAGGGAAGACAATAGTGTACTCCAGTGATGTGTGGCACAGTTAATAAGGAAAGTAGAGAAAGCAATTGGCCAGAGATCGCCTAATGATGGCCAACAGCTGCCTTCTTGAAGCTGACTGCCTACAGTTGTTCCTGTTCAACCAGCATTCAGCACGGAAGACCCAGTACTTCTGTTCCATGCTCCTGCATCTCCTGTCCTCAGTACCAAGAGACTGGTAGGATGACAGAGCCAGGCTACCAGAATCTCGGCGTAGGGGGATGCCAAGGTAGGCGGACGGTGCGATGCAGAGAATTACAGACAATAATGATGCTTTCAGGTTTGCACGAGTGAGTTTATTACATGTAGAACAAGGAGAAGTGAATTCATAAAGAGCAAGTAACAGAGAAGCTGTAGCTAGATCATAGAGTAGCACAAGATCAGGCCTAGTTGAGATGATAGGAGTAGCCATCTTTTTTTCAGTTGGATTACGAACATCCCACTGAGACATCCATGGAGATAGCTAGCTGGAATGCTTGATCATGAGAGTTTCAAGCTGAGCAGACAGCATCCTTGAGTGAAGCCTTTCCAAGGAAAAGCAAAGAGCACCGAATAGACAGCATCATCAAGTCAGTCACTTAAAACCACCTGGCAGATCCAGACTGAGGCAGTACATAAGGCTTCCATTTGGGAATATCAGGCAGAGGTCCTCTCTGTCCCTGATATGAATGAAGTTCCCACAGTTTGAAGTGTTTTTTTCATTGTGGGATAAACAACAGTAGTGTCTGTTGGAAATATGACCTTCTAACTGTTCTCAAGAACACACGTTTCTTACACTTGGACCATTTTACTGTTCTCTTCCAGTCAGGGGGCCAGACTGCCACAGGAAATGTGTTTTGTAAAACATTTCAATGAATGTCTGAAATGAACATGCTGGGATCTGGGACAGGAGGGCTCTCTTGCTCTAGTGTCTACTTTCAATACGCTTAAACAACACATGGCAGTTTACCAATACAACATACATTACAGCAGAGTTGTCTCAAAGCAAGACACTTCTAGACTCCTGGTGGTGTTTCTACCAGGACATTTAACAAACATTTCCTCGTCACGGAGAGCGTTAACTTGTGCTGATCTGCAGGTTCTAAACTATCAGTGAGCTGGAGGATGAGCAGTGGCTGGCTGTCGTTGAATTGTTGGAAAAGAAGAAAGCAGGAATGTTTAACATCAAGCTAAATGGCATAAGCAGCAAAATCCTCTGCCGCACACAGCACAGATTTTCATACCTTTTGGGGTGGGGTGGGGGAGGGCAGCACCATCACTGTAGCGATGCTCATATCACACTGGCACGGACACCTGGATCAGTTATTTTGCTATTAGCTGTGATATAGCCTGGTTACCTGCTATATTACCTGTGAAGGAGGTACTCATGTGTTGCAGGGAAGGAATTACACATTTGAAAACATGAAAGCAAGGAGCTGGAGAGCTGAGATTCAAGTCTCCGTTTGCCTTAGTCTCTCTCTACATTTTTTTTAAAAGAAGCCCATCAAGGATTCGGATTCTGTTTCTCGAGTGACTATTATTAAGAGTGGATGAGGGCCAAGTGGGGAGACCAAGTTAGAAGAAGATACACCCCAATCAAATCCCTAGGCTATCTGGGATGATTGCTGTAGACTCCAGGAGGAGG
The DNA here is from genome assembly GCF_021556685.1 of Rattus norvegicus. Lineage (NCBI taxonomy): Eukaryota > Metazoa > Chordata > Mammalia > Rodentia > Muridae > Rattus > Rattus norvegicus. Next base: position 106,632,100 of record NC_141541.1, on the reverse strand, counting down.
GCTTGCAGGCCACCCAAAGTAGTATTGTCTATATCTCGAGGACAGAAGAGCTGTTATGGGCTTGCAGAAATGAAAAGAAGCTCCCATATCAATTTAAAGAGGGCCTTTGGGGCTGAAGTGCAGAGAATGGATGGGGATAAAGCTGGGGAAGCTGTTAAGACGCACCTCAGGGATCTATTCTGGGAAGGATCTATACTGGGTACTGTTGGAGGAACCGAAATTCAGGATGTTTTGGTTCTCTCCAAACAGATATGGGTACCAGATCTGGGCAAACTCCTTGTAGATGTCCTTGTGCTTTATGTGAGGTAGGCAAGGGCTTGGAAGGGGTCTGTAGAAGACCAAGGCAAGGATGGGGAGAAGGAGACAAAGGAGGCAGGGGTTCTTCCTGAATCTCTCTCTCTCTCTCTCTCTCTCTCTCTCTCTCTCTCTCTCTCTCTCTCTCCTCTCCCTCTCCCTCTCCCTCTCCCTCTCCCTCTCCCCACCCCCCTCTCTCTCTGTGTATAGGTATGTTCTTATTGAGCCTGAAGGGAGGAGACGGCTTTGATAGGGTACAGTGAGGGTAGAGCACTCCAGGGCAAATCTAAGGAATGATGTATGCCTAAGACTGGGACACAGTTTTCTACTTAGCTTGAGAATAGTGAGAAATGCATTTGGGGAGGAGTCTGGATACTGAATAGAACTTGTAGCCTTAGAGGGCTCTGAGCTCATAGGATGCTGAGGCAGAATGGAAGGGCAGCACAAGTAGGAGGCATTGTCCAGCAGCAAAAGTGAGCTCATACTCCCTAGTTTAGCGGGACAAATTTCATACCTATGCAGTTCACAATAGCAGGCATCCCCCCAAGCACTGGTTTTATAGCTGGCAAGGGGACAAAGTCAAGAAGTTTGCCAAATTTGTAATGTGGTCTCTGTCTTAGTCAAGGTTTCTATTCCTGCACAAACATCATGACCAAGAAGCAAGTTGGGGAGGAAAGGGTTTATTCAGCTTACACTTCCAAATTGCTATTCATCACCAAAGGAAGTCAGGACTGGAACTCAAGCAGGTCAGGAAGCAGGAGCTGATGCAGAGACCATGGAGGCTTTCTCAGCTTGCTTTCTTATAGAACCCAGGACCACCAGCCCAGGGACGGCACCACCTACAATGGCCTGGTCCTTCCCCTCTTGATCTCTAATTGCGAAAATGCCTTATAGCTGGGTCTCATGGAGGCATTTCCTCAACTGAGGCTCCTTTTTCTGTGATAACTCCAGCTTGGGTCAAGCTGACACACAAAACTAGACAGTTTGGGCTCCTTCACTGAAAATGGTCAGTCATGGCTGAGAGACTCAACAGGTAGAGACTTCATGATACCAATACTCTGGCTCTTCTCCTTCTGCCCTGCCTGCTTCCCTGACCGGAAGCCTCCTAAGGAGACTGAACTATGCAGCACAAGACATGAGCCTCTCTGTCCTGACCCTAGAGGAAGCAGTACCCGAGCCAGCAGGGTAGCAGGGCATACGTTGTGATATCCAACCCCCAAGGCTGTTCGTAGGGAACAGACCCTTCTGAGACAATCTCCCAGGGAATGTGGGATATTTTGACGTTGTGTCTTGTTTTTTCTGTGCTGTCTTATGGGGGTCATGGGTCTTGGAGTGCAGCTTAAGCAGCCTGGTATTAGCAAGGACAAGTAGGCTGAGCTCGTGGGCAGGAGAGTCCATGATGGTAGCCCTCAGACTCCAGGCGTCACCTCCTTACCACCTCTGGCCCCCTGCTGACTGCACCTCTTGCTCCCTTTCTGCCCAGTCAGCATCTCACTTCTTCCTTACAGTAATGGCCATTGACAGCTATTGACTGGTGGTGACAAGGCAGAAGCTGAAGGTGAGTGTGAAGGGTTTCCTCATGTCTGAGTCTGCTACACCGGCTACAGCAGGCGCGGTCCCATCATTGTCCAAATCTTAATGCCTGGTACTTCCTTGCTTCCTATTTCTCCCTCTCTAATGGGGGCCTCTTTGAGTGCCAGGGAAAGTTCATTTTCTCTACAAGGGTGAACTTGAAGACACCAGCACACAGTCCAATAGCACATGTGATCAAGTATCATTTTACTCTGTCTTTCGTAGGAGGGGGCATACAGGGGCTCACTCCCCAGCCATGGCTCTCCCGAAGTCACCATCTTCCTGCTTCAGCCCCCCCCCCCCCAGAGTCCTGCAGGCTCCAATGTGGCTTAAATCATGAGTTCTCAAGATGGCGCCTGCATTAGCACTGTCGGAAGGCTTACTGAGGCACAAACTCAGGGGCTCACTCCTGCGTTTCTGGCTTGCAGTTCCAGGAGACAGCGGAGAATTTGATTTAAGTCAGTGAACAGATGTGGCTATGTAAGGTGGCAAATGATGGCCCAAAAAGACTTGGTGGAGAAGGAGCCCTATGCGAGCGCCACACATGATGCTCTGATGAGAGCTGCTGGCGACAGACAAGTGAAGACTTTCTGTTGCTGTTCCCTTCTGACTGTCAGGGGAAGGACGGAGAGGACTTTCAGGTTGTTGGGCCAAATTTTATGGTGGTATAAAATATTGAAATCCATCAACTGTGTTGGCTTTTCTCCTCCCCTCTGTTAAATGAGTATATAAAGCACTTAGAATAGCGTCAGCAATATGCCAAATGCTATGAAAATGTTCCTGATCATGGTAATGATTGGGACTCTGTCATTCTGCTAAATCCCATCCCTTGTGTACAACTGCTTTTCCTAGATTTTGAAGAGCTATTAATGAACACTTAAGATATTGGGCCACCTCGATTTTCTGCACTACATTCAAATGTGAAGATCACCGATTTTCTGAAGGGTGGATTATGTATCTTCTTTTGTCTTCAAACTCCTTTGCATTTTCCTAAGATTTCTGCCACCAACATATAACATTTAACATGACAAGTAGGAAAACAATGAGTTTATTACACTTCATTACAAAGCTTGGGGAAGAGGTTATAGGAGTATGGGTGATGTCACGAAGCCAAACTGCTATGGCTGAATGGATTAAATTCCCCATTCAGACAACTCTACACCCTAGCACCTCCTGAGATCACTGTGTACAATTAGAATCACAGCTGCCTGGAAGGAGCACCTAGAATCTCAGTCGAGGGTCTAATTGTGCTCCTCCTCCTATGAAGGAATAATCAACAGGCCTGATCCTGACAGTCCCTTTCAAATAGCCACATTTGCTCTTTTGAAGACATTGGCTGTGATACTTAGAAGCTAGTACTCTCCAGTGCTTTGGTATCAGGAAACTAGGGTGAGGGCTGCTTTCTGCACTTGCTGGCTCCTGGACAGTTAGCTTCTCCTTGCTCCCACATGTAAGTGTCTATCACTTGGTTGGCTTTATTTCTGGCTACCTCTATGGAGGTGACATGTTGGAAATTGTGTGCACAGGACACCACCAACACTTGCTGACCACAGGCTCCTTTTCCTGATGTCATTCCAAGTTCTGGCTCCTACTACAGTGTCACAGTAGCATCAGAAGTCACAGATAGCCTCTTGTTCCCACTAGGATAGGTCTGATAAAGATTATGTCTTTCCTATCTGATCTGCCTGCTGTGTAGGTCAGAGGAGAAGGCCTGCCACAGAAGTCCACAAAAGTCCTATCCTGCCGGTATGCACCTCTATGTTACATCATTTGTCCCATAGGATGAGAAGGTGGACAACCTTCTCAGTTCATAACACTGTTTTGTGCTTTGCAAGCTATTGGGTCAGTTCACCTGTGTTTGATACAAACTCTTCAGCCACATGATCACAACCTTAATTTGTCTTGTGCTATTTACAACACAATGCTACACACTAGGTAATTTTATAATGTACAGATTTTGATTCCTCACGGATTTGGAAACTGAGAAGTCTAGTGCCAAGGTACTGGCATTTGTACAGGGATTTCCTACTGCAAGATTCTATGGCATTAAGCATCACACAGCAGAAGGGCAATGAGAAATGAATGGGGATATCCTATCCATTCATAAAAAAAACCTCCTTCCTTGGTTGCATCATTGATCCATGCTTGAGAATGGAGCCCACTCCCTCGCTTACTCACTCTAGCAGTTCTGCAGTGAGAATTAAACTTTCCACACATGCTTTTTGGACTATCCATGTAAACTTTAGGACCAGGTGTCCACCAAAATTAGAAGAAACCCCATTTAAAGCAATGAAATGAAGAGGAATTATTGTTAGTTCACACAGGGGCGTCTCATACCTGCCATGCTAGAAACTATGCTCCATCCCACCACAGGGTGTGCACTGAGATGAAACATGGCCTCTTAGGAATGGAGAAATGCACCCACAAGATAGCATTACTATCTTGGGGGACAAAAGCAAAGTCCCAATACCAAGGGAAAGCATCCTTCAATGTAGTAAGATGATTTGGATACTGCACGCTGTGTGAGAGGGTGAATGTGAATCAATGCACTGTGGGAGGTTAGCTTATTTCACAGTTTGTAGATAAGGGTTCCATTTTTCCTGAAAGAAAAGAAAAAAACAAAACAAAACAAAACACATAAGAATGTGACCTTTAAAGCAACAATTACTATTGATATTGGGTGCATTTAAAACCTTCTCCCCCCCAAAAAAGAGAAAATCTTGGCTAGTTCAAGATCACAAGGGGTCTTTGTTGTCTGGTGTGTTTATTAGAACCCACAGGCAGCTTTCCTTTAAGGAGAAAACAAGGGCACATGGGTACACAATTTCTCCACAGCAGCAGTTCTCAACCTGTGGATTGTGACTCTTTTGGGGGTCTTATATCAGATATCCTGAATAAAAGATATTTACAGTACTATTTGGTAACACTAACTAAAGTTATGAAGTAGCAACAAAAGTAATTTTATGCTGACTGTCACCACAACATGAGGAACTGTGTTAAAAGGGCTTAGCATTAGGAAGGTTGAGAACCACTGCTCTAGGGGGCTCTAGGAGAGCCATTCTGTTGTCTGGGCCTCAGCATTATTCGTTATGTGGCTTTGGGGTAGTCATTGATATCCCAAAACTCATAATTCTTTTTTAAAAAAGATTTCTTTATTTTATATGAGTACAATATTGTTGTCTTCAGACACACCAGAAGAGGGCATCAGATCCCATTACAGATGGTTGTGAGCCACCATGTGGTTGTTGGGAATTGAACTCAGGACCTCTGGAAGAGCAGTCAGTGCTCTTGACCACTGAGCCATCTCTCCAGCCCCCGAACTCATAATTCTTATCTGTAAAATAAGAGTTGCAATGGTATCGCAGAGAGATGTTATGACATCACAGGAGAGGCCTCTTAAAGAAGCTGCCTAACTCAGTCATACCTTATGTCACCAGTGAGTTGCCAACTTGATATACATGAAGGTTGGATGCTCATTGGAAAAATTGCCTCCATGGATTGGCCTGTGGCCACGTCTGTGGATCGTTTTCTTAATCGCTAATTGGTGTAGGTGGGCCCAGCCCACAGTGGGTGGTGCTACCCCTGAGCAGATGGTCTTGTGTTATATGAGAAAGCAAGCTGAGGAAACCATAGAGAACAAGCCAGCAAGTGGCATTCCTTCACTGTCTCTGTATCCATTCCTCCTACTTTCAGGTTCTTGCCTTGAGTTCCTGCCCTGACTCCCACCAGTGATGGACCGTCACCCCTGAGATAAAATTCCTCCCGAAAGCTGGTTTTGATCAGCATTTTCACACAAGCAATAGAAAGCAGACTAGACTGCCAAACTGGATACACTATATATACATGGCAGCTTAAAAATAACCACAGAATTTTATGAATTTCCATTTACGGTGGCATTAGATGCTAAAGTCTTCCACAAATGAAGCTTTTTAGATGGGATGGAACTTCTGTGGGTTTTGTAGCTCATCCTTTTTAAAAGACTCTTTTTACAGCCTGTGACATGCCTCTGCTTTCTTAGTCCCCACTGCGTATTGCTTTTTATTTGGCTGGGTATCTATTTATCTGGCATTTACGAGGCTGTCAGTTGCCATGTCTTTTTTTTTCTTCTTTTCATTATAAGAAGTTTCACACGTATACAAAAGTAGAGAGAGAATAACAGACCCCCCCCCTTCCCAACACCCAGCGTCGGTAATTATCAACTGGGTACCAGTCTTTTTCCTCTGTAAATTTTACCCACTCTCTCCAACCCCATTATAGGCTACTGAAGAGAGAATTCAGCTATTTTTATCACTTCATCCCTAAACATTTCAGGCTATGTCTCTGTAAAGGAAGGGATCTTTAAAGAAAAATTGTAGCCATGATTTATATAAAAAAAAATCACCAACAATTCCTTAATTTTATGAAATGACCAATTTAGACTCAAAATACCATGTTGCTTTATATCTGTACGTTTTTAAATTAAACAAAGTTTAAAGTTCATGTATGGTGATAAATTGATACCATGCATAAGTAATTTTTTGATGGGTTAGTTTGTCAACCAAAATGTCTTTTCCTTTGTAACGTATCTGTTGGAGGCTCTGGGTCATTTGTCCTGGAGAGTTTATCACACTTTGGGTTTTGCTAATAGAATTTATTGTGGTGCATGTTAACAGGATCTGCGCGCGCACACACACACACACACACACACACACACACACACACACACACACACGTGGTTAGATCTAGAAGCTTGCGTACCTTTGGGCTACATTTCCTTTCAGAGGCAGGCTCACTCTGTGGTTCTGTCTGCTTGTATCAGGAGGCAGCGATGCTCATGTCTGCATGTGCTGCTGCAGACACACATTGATGCTCACTGTCTACATCCACGAGTTTATTGGAGTTGGCAAGATGTTCATATGCTAATTCCGTCCTGCCGCCTTCACTTATTAGCTAGAATACATCTATAAATGGATAATTCCCTCCATCAACTCCGCAGTTACCCTGAGGGATAGTTCATTTAGGAAAAACAAGATAAATGCTTGATTATCTCTCTTTACCGTTTTCTGAGATAATTAGTTGGTTAATTTGTGCCTTCCGATGCTGACTAGTTTATTTTTGATGTTTATAAACTCATGGGTTTAAGGATATTTCATGTCGTTCCATCGGTTTCAGCCATTATCATCATTGAAGCTCAAATCACCTTCCCCTGGCCGGTGGGAGCATCTTCAAGCCTTCTCCTGAGTCCTTTTGGCATTCCACTAGAAGCCTTTGAGTGTTTTCTTGCTATTCAAGTTTGAGAAAATGTCCCCAAATTGTCTCATACTGAGCCCATCCCAGACGAGTCATCAAGCATTTCTCCAAGGCTTTCCAGATTTATTTAGTGAGCAAATTGGGCATCTACAGAGCTCTGTGCTGTCTTAGCCCTTGTTTCTAGGCCTTCTTAGTGGACAGAAGCAAGGAGACATGAATGCATAAGTAAATATATTAAGCTTAAATTTATTGTGAGTTAATTCTGCTGCTACCTACTCAGATTTAAGGTTATAGGATTTTACTTAGCCTCATTGATCATCTGTCTATATGCTTTCCCTTCCTTAGTGAACACATCATTTTTCACTGTCACTGCATAATTACTCATGTGGTTTATTGTAACACACACACACACACACACACACACACACACACGCACGCAGCCGAGGCATAACTGTGCCAACAACGCCACCGATTCCATGTCGAAAACATACCTGAGTTTAAAAATTACTGGCTAGATGCCTTTATTCAAGCACTTGGAGGTATAAGCAGGATTGCAATTGGGAATTTGAAGGACTACAACGGAAGGCTTTGGCAAAAGGTAAAAAAGGAAACAAATAAGGAACAAAAGAAAGAAAGATATGGCAGAAAGAATTTAAGAGTCAGAGAACATGGAAGACTGTCAGGAAATGCTGCCATCTATGTGTGACCTCGTCATTTCGATCACAAATGCACAGCTGCTATGGATGTCCGCACAAGACTGGGTCCTCAGACATTCCATCATGGATAGGGGAGGTGCCCACGAGGCTCCACCCCTTCCGGAGGGGCTATGACTGTTAATGGTCGCTGCAGTATGAGTTTGATTTTCTTCTTGGTTGTGTAGCCAATGAACTGAAGGGGTTCAGAGAAACAGGGAGGGCGCTATGAGATGGCAGCTAGGACTGAGCAAATATAATCACAACAAGTGGTTATATATGCACCAAACTATCAAACATAAGGAAGAGTTTAAACAAAAGCTGAAGAAATAATATGAATAAACAAAGCAAAAATGAAGTTTGCCGTTCCTTCCGTTCTTAGGACGCACTCTACCAGAGATCAAGACGTTTTAAGACATCTGAAACAGAGCCTGCCTGGGTGATTAGTCTAGCCACCGAGTATAGTTAGGTTCACTTATCTAATTTACATTTTGATTTTTAGGAATTAATTTTCTAAAATTTAATTTTCCCTTATATACAATATTTACATGGTTCAAAAATTAAACGTATAAAGCAAGGTATATTGAGAGAATACATTAAAGACTTTAAACTTTAGAGAATATTTTTTATGCACCTATAAGCATTCTTTCTGTAGATGATAGCATAATATACATTTTTCTGCTTTGCTTTTGCACATAATTTAGCTTAGAGATTCCTCCAAAATAGTTTATAAATATTCTTCCTCCTTTTTATAGATGATAAAATTTACTCCACATACTACCATGCCTATCTCTAGAAATCTTGCTTCTAACTGAAGATCAAGACTTTAAACCTTGGAAAGCCACCCACTTAGTACACTAGTACACTTGTACTAGTTGTGTACTAACTCAGAGTTGACAGGTTCTGTGGCAGGACTCAGGTGCCTCATGGAAAGTGATGTGTCTCTCATTTCTGATCGGCATCCTAATGTCTGCCCTTTGTTGTTCAACAACAGTGAGTTGAACCAACCTCTCCGACATCTTCAAACTGAGCCCAACAGACACTGCAAAAACAGCAGGAAGGGCTGCATCCTCACACCCATGGGATGCCATCCTTTAGGTTCCTTAACTGTATCAGAACATTCTGGAAACCGTGATGCTGGGGGAGCATGGGAGCTAAAGGACAAAATATCTTTGACAGGTTGATCTTAATGCAGGCTGTTCTGTAAGCACAGAAGCAGTTGTGCACCGTCCCTCCATGGAATCCTTTTACTCATCAATTGATTGATTTGTCCAGGGATGCATTTGTTGAATTTGCAAAACTAAACACTTTAGCATTTGCTATGTACAGAAGCCAAGCTAAAAACTGAAATTGAGGGAACTTACTTTCTGCCTCATGGCCTGTCAGTATCATTTCCCTTCTTGGAATAACTCTCCATGAACCAATCGTTCTCTTCCCAGAATGCCAGGCTCTCTTTCCACAGATGTGTTTTTAAATTCAGAACGTGGCGAGCAAGGACTTGGCCAGTGTTTTCACGTGCTTTTTCAGATGCAAGGACACTGAATCCTTCCGATCACGTGTCCTTAACTCATCCTGTGGAAAGTGTTTACTTTTCATGGTTAAATCTGGAATCGACTTAGTTCAAATGTATCCAGGTCTTCATGCATAAAATATTTGGGTATTTTAAAGAATGGAAGCATTTATGGGTTACAAATATAGTTGTTTGTGTCATGGAAATAATTGGTCCTTCTTCTAAATATAAATCGTTTTCTCACAGCTGACAAGCGCTTCATTCCCAGGGTCCAGTTGGCCTCGTCCTCTGAAAACTTGCTCTTTTCTGTTCCCTAGCAAAATATGAATGAGTTCAGCAGAGGACTGCTGTGTAGACTGTTTTCTGCTCAAAACACCTTTCTCTTAAGGGTTTCTACAAGTTGCTCTCTGTGTACCTGCAAGGTGCATTAGTAAATGACCTCTGGTTACTGCACCTCAGGGAGATATTATAAAGAGAGAACCCACAAAGGAATGGGCCAGTCGGGAGGCAGAACACACTTGCCAGTGGGGGGAGGGAGGTGGGACAGTCAAAGGAGTATACATATTCACAACCCGTACCTACATGCTGTGACATGGTCTTACATCTACAACTGCACACACACATATCCTACACTCATCCCCATCTGTGCTCACATACATACATGACCATGTAAACAGACATGCATGCTTATATACACATGCATCACAGACATACAAATGAGTACCCAGTCACTTGTATGCTCCTCCACACATTCATGCATCCACTAATACGTACAACAGCCAAACTCACACACCCATTGACATTCACACTCATATTCATGCATATTTATACATAAACACACATAAAATGCCCACATTTTGCCTGTATGCATTTGCACAACTTCAGACCAACACTTGCATGTGTCCCTTTATTTTTATGGATGTTTGAGATGATCATTTAAGGTGGAACCTGCCCAATTCTCCCAATGCTAGCCTCTTTACTGTGGTCAAACACTAGATTCCTATATTGAAACTCTACGACCATTAATTTTATTCTGAATGTCCTACTAGACACTCAGCCTCAAGGGACTGGTCTCTATAGCAAACAGCAGCCCCAGAAACATCTAAGAATGCAGGGAACACAGTTTAGAATCTCAGCTCCTCTGTTAGGCAGAGCAAAGCAGATGGAGGATCTGAGACTTGCCCAAGTCTCTACCTACTTTCCCAAGGTCAAGGTACCTGAGCATGTCCCCAAAGCTGCCTCCCACAAAGCCGAAGTGCTCTAGCTTTAAGCTGAGTGACTCGCTTGCTTGCTTGGTACTCTCAGGCAAAGACTCTTCTTTTTTCCTTTCTAAACATTCTCCACTGTTAATGAATCCTTTAATCAAACTCATTAATCGTGTTTTTCATTATCCAAAATGACCCTTGGAATAAAGCCCCCTACACTGTTCAGAGGAAGGAGCCGTATATTTTGCATCTCATTTATCAAACTTTTATGAAGTAGCAATTGTGTGCATGCTTCATGAGCCAAGCACGCTCCGAAATTGCTGGGAATGTAATTTTTGTGAGCACTATTTCATTGCTGCCTGTCTGAGTGACAGAAAGCGAAGTTGATTGAACAAGTGAGACTGCCTTCAGAGAGGAAATTAAAGAGCAGCTTACCTAAGGCAGGTCCCTGCCCTGCATGATCTGGCATTACATTGAGCTTTTTATTTGGATGAAAAGGGCCTAAAATTCAGACCCTCACATTCCATCAAGGTTACCCACAAAAGAGAGGCCTAAGTTGTGGTCCCATCAGACTTGTCCTGTTCCCTGGACATAGGTTACTTAGAGCCTCCATTTATAGCCTTCCCTTCTCGTGTGCTTCGAAGGAGTGAGATATGAGGGTTCTTTTTAGCTAGAATCTCTTTTTGTGACTTCAGGATTTCAGTCCAACGTGCCAAAAGTGTGGAAGTCAGCAGCACTGTATTCTAGCAAGTAAAGAGCTGAGAATGTGAAAACCAACGCTTCTTCTTAGGTATGTGATGGGAGTGCCAGGACCCAGCATGGGAAGACAAGCAAGTGGACACAGAACCCCAGCTTAAAATAGAACACTTCTTTAGAAATCTCTAGAGAAATCAGCATCTGGGGGAGCAGAGATGGGCGTCAGTGGTAGGATGCTAGCAGCTCAACATGAGCAAACGGGAGAGAAGAAAGCTCCAGTGAGACCCCAGGCACAGGAGAGCTCTCAACATTCATGAGTTTGGTTCTTGGGGATATCTACTATGCTCCCTCAATGAGTACTACAGAAACAGCTCCCCATGCTCCTGTTGGCATGGCAGGGATGAAGCCATTTTGTTTGTAGCCAGACTCTGTAATGGGAATTCCATAATGGGAATGTTTCCTTTTTCATCCCATCTTTATTTATCTGAATTGTCTCCCTCTTTGTATATCTTAATCGCTTCTAGCTGTGGGGATTTTTATCAAAACCAAACTGACATGGATCATGGGAAATAGCTCTCCTCAGCTACACTGGCTGTTGTTCTGCTACTGTGGAAAAATACCGCTATCTAAAACATCATAGGAAAGAGGGAAAGTTCATTTTTGGTTTGTGGTTCCAGAGATCTACAGTCCACAATGGCTGGAAAGACATGTTGTTGAGAAAGAACAAGAGGCTGGGCGTTCACATTTCATCCCCACGTGACATTCATCTCTCACCAAGACTCCACCTTTTAAAGTTCCTATAATCTCTCAAAACAGCGTTAACAGTTTTGGACCAGCTATTCAAATACATAAGCCCATGGCGGGTGCTTCTCATTCAAATCATCACACTTTAACCTATCACGTAGTAGAAGGTAAATCCTCAATTTAATTCTGGACCACTAAAGCTATACTTTCCTATTAAAGGGAGAGGGGAAATGAAAAACACGTAACTCCATAGTCTAGTGAGCCAGGTCCCTGAAAGACCTAGTTATAAACTACCAGACTATTCCTCTATTTCACAACTTACCTCAGCAGTCAGTAAGTCAGGACCACAGAAAAGAGAAAGGCAGTATGAGGACAGGACGATTGAAAACAGACTCTTGTATAATGGGGATGTTACTGTGTCAGACAGAAATTTAAACTATAATTAATAATTAGGGTCATTAATAGATAAAGCAGACAGCATGTAAGAACAAATGGGCAATGCAATTAGAGAGATAGATTTTTTTTCCTAAATGTACCAAAGAAAGAAATGCTAAAAATAACAATGCTATAGAAATGCTAGAGATAACATACTGCAAGAAATGCTAGCACCCACTGCCACACACGTGCTAGATATAGCATGCTGCAGTAGAAACAGAGATGAGACAGTGCAGCAGGCATGCTAGACAACACACTACAGTAGGCATGCTCGAACTAGCACACTGCAACAGACACATGGGAGATGAAACCTCAACATAAATGAGAGAACAGGCTGTTACACAAATGCAGATGTAATGCCCTCTGCATGTTCTCCTTAGTTCTCCTGTCACTGATAAACACTGTTACCAAAGGACACTTCAGGAGAAAGGGTTATTTAACTCACAAGTTACAAGCCATCTTCAAGGCAAGCCAAGTCAGGTCCTCAAGCAGGAACCAGGAGGCGGGAACTGAAGCAGAGGCCGTGAAGAAGCACTACCTACTGGTTTGTTCCTCATGGCTTGCTCAGCTTGCTTTCTTATATGATCTTGGACCATTTGCCTAGGGTTGACACCATCCAGAGTGGGCTGGGCCCTCCTGCATTAGCCAATAGTCAAGAAAATGGTTACAGTCTTGTTCACAGGGCAGTCTGAAGGATGCAACTCTCAAGTGAGGTTCCCCCTTTTCAAATGACCCCAGCTTGTGTCAAGTTTATAAAATACTAAATAGCACAGCTAACTCCTTGTCAACTTATACTACAAACACAGCAAAATTAAACTATACTTTTTTGTTTCTTGTTAACTCTCAAGTTCTCATTTTATTATCATAAGTATTGCTTTAAAAGTCCCATAATTCTTTAAAATTTAATAACTTAAAAGTCTGTTTTCTTTTAACATCCTAACTCTTAACCTTAGTTTTCCTGTAAAATCCAAAAATAAGCTGCATATTTTCTTATTTCAAAAGGGAAAAACCAGGGCAACAGGTTACAACAGGAAAATGAGAGTTTAACAGTGGAGGTAAAATCCTGCAGTCCAGTGTCCAATGTCTGGGACTCACTGAAGATTTTCTGGGCTCCAAGGCACCTTGCAGCTCCATTTATCTGGCTCTACTATTCACAGCACATGCAGTTTGTCTCCTAGATCAGACCAGATTCAAGCCACACCTGCCGTTGTCCTCAGTGGTCATCCTACAGTCTTGGAATTTCCAATAAGCTCAGGTCTCCACTGGAACTGAAGTTGGACCATCAAAAAGGACCATACTTCTCCTCAGGGAGACTCTGACCTGCCATAAATGTCAAACTGCAGTCCTTTTCCATGACTCAATGCCATTGGGGAACTTCTACACGTTATTTTCCAAGTTCTGCTATCAGCTTATTGGATAGACTTGGCCCTCTCTGGACCACAGCGTCTACGTGATGAGCCTGAGGGAACGCTTCACAGTTGATTTCATGTAAATGATGGTTATCTCTTATCAATCACAGATGATTTCTCATGACCATCTCACCAGCATAGACTCTCCCAGTATAGTAAAGGTTTCATTTCATTGCTGCTGATCTGTTCAGCACAGCTAATCCTGCAGCCACCACAGAGAAGCAGCCATGGAATCTTAATACAAAATATCAAATTGCTCTGATAGAATCTTTGAGAGATTCTCAAACTTCCTCTGAAACTTTACCAGTCGGGCCCCCATTACTTGCAGTTCCCTTCACATTCTTATCTTTCAAGCTCCCACAGAACAGTCCAGTCAGTGCACATCACTCAGGGACTTTTTGAGACCAATGGTCAAACTGTTTCCACAATCCTCCATCAAAAGAAAAACAACACAGTCATGTATAGTCACAGCCATACCCCACATCGCTGATACCAGCTTCTATTCCAGCTAGCCTTTCTGACACTCTGATAAACACCATGAATGACCAAAGCAACTTGGAAAGGAAAGTGGCTTACATGTTACAGTCCATCACTGAGGGAAGCCAAAGCAGGGAACGGGGGTGGGAGGAGGGAGGCAGGAAGTGAAACAGAGACCATGGAGGAGTGCTGTTCACTGGGTCACTTGCTCACTTTGATTTCTTCTATAACTCAGAACCACCTGACCAGAAGTGTCACCACCTATATTGATGAGTCCCTCTCACAGCACTCATTTATTAAGAAAATGCCATCTGTAGACTTGTACACAGGCCCATTTTATGGAGGCAATTCTTCAATAGAGGTAGGTCCCCTCTTTCTGGATGATCCCAGTTTGTGTCAAGTTGACAAAGAACTAACCAGCAACACAGTGCAAAAGAAATGCCAGATTAAAAAAATAGCAACAGAAATGCTAGGGACAAAACACTGCAACAGACTTTGGGATGTACTTGATAGCTTATTAACAGCCTGGATATAACAGAAATGAATCTCAGAGTTTGAGCCATTTCAGCTGAAATGTCCCAGACTCACAGAGTAAAAAGACTGGGGGGAAAAAGGAAAAGAGACAGAATATTTAAAAATTGTGGATGACTATACATGTACACACACACACACACACACACACACACACACACTCCCACACACACCAAAAACACGAGAACGGTAATAAAGAGAGGGAGGGGTGAATTAATATGGATACAATAATAAGTGAGACTTTCCTCAAATTCAGATCAGACTCTACCCCATAGATCCAGGAAACCTAGAGATTAGGTTGAAAGAAACTGCAATTCACCCGCATCTAGGTATACATTTCAAACTGTAAGAACTTCAAAGGTGAATGAAACCTCTAAAGAAGACAGAGGACAATAAATGTGTGACATAGGCAAAAAGTTAAGAGAGGCTCTAAGTTGTCCTCTCAAACCTCATGACCTGGGTAAACTGACAGAAACAAAGGATAAAATGGTGCTTACTAGTCACAAGTGAAGAGGGTGGGGTGTGGTTGAAGGGAACAAACTTGGGGACAGGTGTGTGAACAAGCTAAGGTACAATACAGGGCTAAAATTAGTATGTTCTACTATTTACTGATTTATTAAAATGTTGTACTTTAGAAGTCCTTAGCCCCTCCCCTCACTAAGAATATTGAGTAGATAGTGGTTACGTGGAGTTTTATTAACCGCTTCATCATATTTATTTCTAAGACAGCATCTTGTCCTCCTGAGCTGTGTGAAAGACAAACGGGCAAACTCCCAGGTAAGAAGAAGGGATTGTTTAGCACTGAGGGGAAATGTTGCCAGCCTAGAACCGTAGTGTGCGAGATAATTTTTCAAAAGTGAAGGACAAATGGAGACTCCCTTGGGTGAACACAGATCAAGGGAATTTTCCTCCTCATCTTTGGTCTGTTCAGAGTGTTGATTTCTGTTTGATTCGGTTTGGGCTGGTTGTACATATCTAGGCATTTGTTCATTTCAGCGTTATCCAATTGGTTGGTCTGCAGTTGGTAGCAGTATTTATGATCTTGTTTATGCATTTGGCCTCAGCTGAAATGCCTCCTCTTTCATCTTGATTTTATTTATTTGAGCGTTCTCTCTCTCTTTTTTTTTTAGTGGACTCTAGCAAAAGATTTGCTGATTTCATTTATCTTTGAAATGAAAACAACCTCAGAAATCAAAGCCCTTTTTTTTTGCTCTGATATTTTCTATTGTCTTCTGTATTTTTTCTCATTTATTTCTGCTGCAATCTTGATTTCTTTCCTTCTGATCTTTGTGTTTTCTTCTTTTCAATTCCTCTGGGTATTGAGTTCATTGAGGGAGACCTTTCCTCCTTTGTGGTAGGAATTTATTACCACAAACTCCCTGGCTGTGCTTTCTGAACTCCGTCGTTTTTAGCTTCTTGTGCCTCCATCTCATTTGTGCCCATGTATTTTACAGTTGCCCCTTTGATATCCCTTTTTTGTCCCATTTGTTAACAGAGTTCAGTTTCCACATGTGGACTTTCTGATTTTCCTTCTGTTGTCAATCTGTGTTTTATTTCATTGTGGCTGGAAAAAGTTATTTAGTGTAAATTCAGCATTCTTTTTTTTCTTTCCTTTTTTCTCTTTTTTCGGAGCTGGGGACCGAACCCAGGGCCTTGCACATGCTAGGCAAGTGCTCTACCACTGAGCTAAATCCCCAACCCCAAATTCAGCATTCTTAAAGTATCTAGGATTCGTCTTGTCAGCTATTGTGTGCTCTGTCCTGGGGGATGCCATGTGTGCCTGAGAGGATATTTAATGTGTTGCTTTGGGTCTAATGTTCTGCATGTGTGTCTATGAGGTCCATTTGGTCTGCAGGGCTGTGTAAGTGTGCTGTTTCCTGTTTGGTTTTCTGGGGAAATATTCTAGCATGAAACTAGGTTATCCAAATTGGCCTCTCTCTCTCTCTCTCTCTCTCTCTCTCTCTCTCTCTCTCTCTCTCTGTGTGTGTGTGTGTGTGTGTGTGTGTGTGTGTGTGTGTGTGTGTGATTAATGCTTAATTGTTATATTATGCTGTCATGGTCTCCTATGCAAGTTTCTTACTCAAAATCTATGTTGCCCAGTGAAGCAGAGCCAAAGGTCTCCCTTTTGCTTATCACTTTTACTAGATATAATCATCTATCCTTTCATTTTTCAGCCTATGTGTATTCTTATTTATTTATTTATTCATTTATTTTTATACAGAATTTCATTGTACACAGAGAAATAGCCATGATTGTCCTGGAACTTACTCTGCAAACCAGGCTGGCCTCAAACTTAAGAGATCTGCCTGCCTCTGCCTCCCAGTTGCTAGAATTAAAGGTGTGCACCATGTGTATTCTTATGTGTAAGTTCATTTCTCATAAATGGTAATCATTTAGCTTTAGATTTTCCATTGGGTTATTCTCTGTCTTTTTACTGAGGTATTTAATTCATTTACTTTAAACTAATTATTGATAAGGTAGGACATTATCTTTTAGTTTTACATAAGTATTTTCTTTGTGGTTACTATGAGGGTTACATAAAACATCTTGAAATTATAGTAATTATAATAATATAGACTGACAACAGCTCAACTTCAATCATGTAAAAACTCATGTAAAAACTCTGTACTTCTGCTCTCCTCAAATTTTGCTATTTATGTCACAGCTCATGTTCTTTTATGTTGTCTCCATTAACAGATTTTTGTTATTCCTATGCTTAGTAAATTCGTCATTTGACTTTTATATGTAAATTAAAAGTGATTTGTGTACTACCATTAGATTTTCATGCTACTTTGCCTATGCAAGTACTAATTTTTGGATTTTGTTTTTGCTTTTTCTTCATATGCTTTTGTATCCTAATTTCTTTGTTTGGACTTGAAGAACTTCCTTTAGCATTTATTTCCTTCTGATCTTTGCATTTTCTTCAGTAAGTAACCCTAAATTAGTATTTCTCTGGCAAAATCCTTATCACTTTTAATTAGAATTATTTTAGATTTTAATATAAAAAGTTACAAATAAAAACCGTTGTATTTTCACTGTTGGAGGGCAGTTTATCTTGGAGGAATGTTCTTAGCTGGTGTTTTTTCAGAAACTAGTTCTTCCCTTTATTCATGTGCATTCCAGGGAAGAAACCAGGTTGTCAGGCTTGGCAGCAGTCACCTGTAATCCATAGAGCCACCTCATAGGTAGGTCCCTAAGCTCGCTTTCAAACAACTCTGTACTTCTTCATGTGTAGTGGTGTTTTAATCAGGGTTTTCGAGAGTCACAGAACTTATGGATAGTCTCTATATAGTAAGAGAATTGGTTGATGACTTACAGTGTATAGTCCAACTTCCCAACAATGGTATCAGCAGCAGCTGTGAACGGAAGTCCAAGGATCTAGCAGTGGCTCCGTCCCATGAGGCAGGCAAGCAAAAAGAAAGAGAGAGAGGCTCTTCCTTCTTCCAATGTCCTTATGTAAGTCTCCAGCAGAAGGTATGTCCCAGATTAAAGGTGTGTACCGCTACGCCTGGGTCTGGGACTTGCTTTGTTCCACATGACTTTGAACTCAGAGATCTCTTTGCCTTAAGCTCCTGGGATTCATAGCCACTTTGCCTCAAGATCTCCATATCAAGATCCGGGTCAGAAACTTGTATCTCCCAGCCTCAAGATCAGGATCAAAGGTGAGCCTTCCAATTCTGGATTGTAGTTCATTCCAGATATAGTCAAGCTGACAGCCAGGAATAGCCATTACAAGTGGAAATAACTTACATGGCACAATTGTTCTCTCTCTTTCTCTTATCTCTTGTTACTGCCATTCATTTTACTTATACATAAGCATACATATGTTTATATGTGTATGCGTAATTAAATGTGTAATTGCTGTTATTTTGGACAAATTGTTATCTATCAGACCAGTTGCGCATTCAGTAACTCAAATGTTTCATTAGAGTCTCATTAGTTTTCTTTAATATTCTTCCTTTTGCTACATAGATTCAAGTTGGTGTTGTAACTTCCTATGTGTTGTTCTCTCTCTAAAGCAGTGCATTTAAGGTTCTTATAAAAATTTCCTACTTCTGTCCTAATGACGTTCTTTAAAAACTGCTTTCTTTCAATAGAAAATTGCATAGTTAATGCATATGAATTGATGAGCTTTAATATATGTGTCTACTCACAAAGGATGAAAATTCTGAAGGTGACCATTTTACTTGGTAAATTACTGTGCAGAAATATTTTAACATAGATCCGCCTGTCTATTTTTGCTTTTGTTGCTATCTCTTTTGTGTCATATCCAATAAATCATTGCCAAGACCAATGTCAAGAAGCTTCTCCTAGGGCAGGATGCATGGGCAAGTGAAAGAGTACCTGCTTGGCAAGCATCAGACCTGGATTTAATTTCCTGCATGGAAATAGAAAGGAGGGGGAGGAGCAGAGAAGGATGGAAGGGAGGAGAGGAAGAGGAGAAGGAGGGAGAGAAACAGAGGAGGAGGAGAAGGAAGATCAGAGGGAAGAAGGATGGGGAGGAAAAGAAGGAAGAATTAATAATCCCAGTATCCAGGAGGCTGAGACAGGAGGATTGAGAATTTGAGGCTAACTTACATTTCTTGTTTTTCAAAATAAGAAAGGAAAGCAGCAGCAACAACAACAATAACAACAACACCAAAACCAACCAAACAACCAAACAAAAAGAAAGATAGAGAAAGTAGACACACACTGGTTGTAAATGTAAATATTGCAACTATTAAAAAGAATAAAAATTAAAAAATAGAATTTTCCAACTTATAAATGGAAGTATATAAAGGGCTTAATTTAAACTACAAAGGTAGGAGTAAAGTGAAAAGAACAGCAGTAAATATAGTAGATAATATTGAGTCAACCGACAATCTACTTTGAATGTCAGTGATCTAAACACATCAATAGGACGCCATTGTCAGGTCAGTGAGATGGATCACTCAATAAAGTGCTGAATGCCACACCGGAAGACCTGAGTTTGATCCCTGGAATCCACATGTTAAAAGAAGAGAACCAACTCTTCTGTCTTCCACACACACAATGGAACACATGTCACATTTGCATGCGCATTCAGACTTGCAGGAAATAAAGAAATATGGAAAATTAAAAGGACATTATCTGAGTGGATCAAAAAATAAGACTGAAACTCTATTTTGTGTATGAAAAACAATTTGAAATATAAAGACCAAACAATCAACCGAAAGGCAGAGGAAGGATATAAAGGAGTATCCCATGCTAATACTAATGAGAAGAAAGCCAGAGTAGCTGTTTTCAGAAAGGGCAGACTTGAGTAACAGTGCCTGTTGTGTATAAAAAGAAATATTATAAACGATAAAGGAGTTCAGTTCTCTGGAAGACACATCTTTAGCATATATGTTCTTAACAAAAGAACATTAAAATATTTGAGACATAGAGTTATAAGAATTATAAAGGGAACTCCATGCAGGCACCAGGGACCCCAGGCCATGTTGCACAGAACAAAGAAAAAAATATTAAAAAACTACAAGGAAAGTCCAAGTAACATATAGAAGTACACCTATTAGAATAACACTCATCTTTTAAACAGAGACTATAAAACTAGAAAGGCCTGGACAGATATCTTGCAGTTGCTAAGAGACCAGAGATGCCAGTCCAGGGTACTATACCCAGCAAAATTTTAATCACTTTAGAAGGAGAAGATAAGATATTCCATGATGAAACCAAAATTAGACACTATCTATCCACAAATCCACCCCTACAGAAAATACCAGAAGGAAAATTCTACTATTAACTATACACAACCAAAGACAGGAAATAAATAATTTCATACCTGCAAAACAAAGGAAGGGAAGTATGAACACACACACACACACACACACACACACACACACACACACCCACACACACCACACACACTCTACCACCAACATCAAAATAACAGGAATTAACAATCAGTGGTCCTTAGTATCTCTTAACATCAATGGACTCAATTCCCCAATAAAGAGATACAGGCTTACAAGATGGATGTGAAAACAGGATCCATCATTCTCCTGCAAACAAAAAACACACCTCAACATCAAAAATAGAAATTATCTCAGAATAAAGGGTTTGAAAAATATTTTTCAAGAAAAGACTCAAGAAGCAAGCTGGAGTAGTCATTCTAATATCTAATAAAATAGACATTTAACCAAAATTAATAAAAAGAGATGGGTAAAAATAGTTCATACTCATCAAAGAAAAAATCCATGAAGATCACATCTCAATTCTGAATATCTATGCCCCAAATGCAAGGGCATTCACATTTGCAAAAGAAACATTTATAAAGCTTAAATCACACATCAAACTACATACATTAAGAGTGGGAGACTTCAACACTCAACTCTAATCAATGGTCAGGTCATCCAGACAGAATCTAGACAGAGAAATAATGAAACTAACAGGTGTTATGTCTCAAATGGAACAAAGAGATACCTACAGAATATTTCATCCAAACACAATAGAATATACCTTCTTCTAGGCACCTCACCAAACCTTCTCCAAAATTAGCCATATACTTAGTCGCAAAGCAAATCTCAACAGGTAACAAGAAAATTGAAATAACTGCCCTTATCTTATCAGACCACCATGGATTAAAGCTGGACTTCAACAACAATAGAACGCCAATAAACTCATGGAAACAGAACAACTCTCTACTCAATGATCACCGAGTCAAGAAGAAATAAAGAAATTAAAGACTTCCTAGAATTTAATGAAAAGGAATCTAAAACATACCCCACATATGGGATGCAATGAAAGCAGGAAAGTTCATAGGACTAAGTGCCTTCATAAAGAAATTAGTGAGATTTCATACTAGCATATAACAGGACACCCAAAAGCTTTAGAACAAGGGAAATAAACATATCCAAGAAGAGTAGGTAGCAGGAAATAGACAAACTCTGGGATGAAATCAATAAAATTGAAACAAAAAGAACAATACAAACAATCAACAAAACAAGTTGTTTCTTTGAGAAAATCAAACGATAGACAAACCCTTTAACTAAAAGGCGGAGAAAGAATATTTAGATTAATAAAGTAGAAATGAAAAGGGGATCTAACATCAGACATTGAGGAAATACAAAGAATTATTAGGTTTTACTTCAAAAACCTATATTCCACAAAATTAGAAAATCTAAATTAAATGAATGGTTTTCTTGATAGATACCATTTACCAAAGTTAAGTCAAGATCAGATGAACAAGTTAAATAGTTCAATAACTCCTAAAGAATTAGAAGCAATCTTTAAATGTCTCTCAATGAAAAAAAAAGCCCAGGGTCAGATAATTTTAGCAAAGAATTCTACCAGACTTTCAAAGAAGAGCTAATACCATTATTCCTCAAAGTATTCCACAATACAGAAACAGAAATCATTGCTGAACTCATTCTGTGAGGCCACAGTCACCCTGATGATTGTGTCACCTTGAGTCACCACACAATGACTCAAGAAAGAAAGACAATTTCAGACGAATTTCCTTTATGAATATTGATGCAAAAATACTCAATAAAATATTGGCAAACTGAATCCAAGAACACATCAAAAACATCATCCACCATGATCCAGTAAGTTTCATCCCAGGGATGCAGGGGTGGTCCAACATATGAAAATCCATCATCATAATCCATAAACAAAATGAAAGAAAAAACCCAACATGATCATTTCCTTTGATGCTGAAAAAATCTTTGACAAATACCAACACCTCTTCATAATAAAAGTCTTGGAGAGATCAGGTATAAAAGGCACATACCTAAACACAATAAAGGCAATATAAAACAAGCTGATAGACTACATCTAATTACATAGAGAGAAACTTAAAGCAATACTACTAAAATCAGGGACAAACAAGGCTGTCTACTCTCTCCATATCTATTCAATATAGTACTTGAAATTAGAGTAATAAGAAAACTAAAGTAGATCAATGGAATATAAATTGGAAAGAAAGAAGTCAAAGTATCACTATTTGTAGATGATATGATAGTATAAATAAGTGACCCCAGAAATTCTACCAGGGAACTCCTACAGCTGATAAACACCCTCAGTTAAGTGGCTGGATACAAAATTAACTTCAAAAAATCAGTAGCCTTCCTATATACAAACAATAAATGGGCTGAAAAAGAAATTAGGGAAATAGTATCTTACACAATAGCCACAGAAAATATAAAATATTTTGGTATAGTTCTAACCAAGCAAGTAAGAGATCTGTGTGACAAGAATTTCAAGTCTTTGAAGAAATTGAAGATGATATCAAAAAATGGAAAGATCTCCCATGCTCATGATTCAGTAGGATTAAAATAGTAAAAATAGCCATCTTACCAAAAGCTAACTACAGATTCAACACAAGTCCCATCAAACTTCCAACACAATTCTATGCATACCTAGAAAGAACAATACTCAACTTCATATGGAAAAAACAAACAAACCCAGGATAGCCAAAATAATTCTGTACAATGTCTGAAGGCATCACCATTCCTGTTTTCAAGCTATACTACACAGAGCAATAGTAATAAAACCCACATTGTACTGGCATAAAAACAGACAGGTTGATAAATGGAATTGAACCAAAGACCCATAAGTAAGCTTATACACCTGTGGGTGCTGGACTTATTTTTTACAAAGAAGACAATACAATGGACAAAAAGAAAATATCTTCAACAAATATTGCTGTCCAACTGGATGTCTGTGTATTAAAGAATGCAAATGGATTCATATTTATCATCATGCACAAAACATAAAGTCCAAGTGGATTAAAGACTTCAATATCAAATCAGATTGACTAAACCTGATAGAACAGAAAGTGGGGAGTAACCTTGGAGGTGCTGGTACAAGAGACAACTTGCTTAACAGAACACCAATAGTTCAGGCTCTAAGCTCAACAATAATAAATGGGACTTCATGAAACTAAAAAGCTTCTGTAAGGCAAAGGACACTGTCAAAAGGACAAAAGCAGAGCCTACAAATTGGGGAAAGATCTTCACCAACCCTATATCTAACACAGGACTGATACCCAAAATATATAAGGAACATAAGAAACTAGACATCAAACAAACCAAAGAACTCAATTTTAAAATGGGGTACAAATCTAAATATAGAATTAATGACAGAGGAATCTCTAATGGCCAAAAAAGCACTTGAAGAAAATTTCAACATCTTTAGACATCAAGAAAATTCAAATCAAAACAGCTCTGAGATTCTATGGAATCACACATGTCAGAATGGGTAAAATTAAAATCTCAAGTGACAGCTCATTCTGGCAAGGATGTGGAACAAAGGGACCATTTGTCCATTGCTAGAGGGAGTGCAACCACTTTGGAAATCAATTTGGCAGTTTCTCAGAAAATTGGGAAAAGATTTACCTCAAGACCCAACTATACTCCTCCTGTGCATATACCCAAAAGATGCTCCAATGTATCAGATGGACACTTGTTCAACTACATTCATAGTAATGTTATTCCTAATAGCCAGAAACGGAAAACAACCTAGATGTCCCTCAACCAAAGAATGGATAAAATATGTGGTACGTTTACACAATGGAGCATCACTCAGCTATTAAAAACAATGACATCCTGAAATTGGTAGACAAATGGATGAAACTAAAATAAGTGATCCTGAGTGAGGTAACCCAGGCCCAGAAAGAGAAACATGGTTTGTATTTACTTATAAGTAGGTATTAGCCTAAAGTACAGGGTAGCCATGCTACAATCCAAATACCAAAAGAAGCTAAATATCAAGGAGGGCCCAAGGAGGGGGACACTTGAATCTCATTGAGAAGATGAAATAGAATATGTATAGGGGGTGGATGGAGGAAAGGACCTGGATGGATGAAGAGAGGGGGAGTGGCAAGGGATAGGAACAGAAGGAATCAGGTTGGGAAGGATAGAAGGAGAGAGTACTGAGACAATTGAATGCAGGGGACATCTCTGGGATGAGCTTGAAATGTAGGACAATGGAAACTCCAGGAACCTGTGAGGGTGACTCTAGGGAAGATTCCTAACAATGGGGGATATGCAGAGGGGGAATGAGCCATCTCCCATAACCAGGCAAGACTTCCAATGGAGAGATTGGGTTACTGACCCAACCTGAAAACCCTTGAACCATAATTTTTCCTGTGTACAAAATGTGCAGGAGTGAAGATGGACCAGAAATTGAGAGAATAGCCAATCAATGACTGGCCCAGCTTGAGGCCCATGTCATGAGAGAGAGCCTACCGGGATGCAATCAATGATACTCTGCTATACTTGCAGACAGGAGCCTAGCATAACTGTCATCAGAAAGGCTTCACCCAGCAACTGCTGGAAACTGATGCAGAGACCCACAGTCAAACATTAGGTAGAACTTGGGCGAATCCTGCTGAAGAGGAGGGGGAAGGACTGAAGGAGCCAGAGTGGTCAAGGACACCACAAGTAAACCTACGTAGTCAACTAACCTGTGCCCATGGGGCTTATAGAGACTGAACTGCCAACCAGAGAGCATGCATGGGATGGACCTAGGTCCTCTGCACATATGTAACAGTTGTGCTTCTGGGTCTTCATGGGGACTCCTAACAGTGGGAGTAGGGTTGTCTCTGACTCTGTTGCCTGTGTCTGGATCCCTTTCCACTAATGGGACTTCCTTGTCCAGAGTCAATGGGAGAAGATGGGCATAGTTTTATTGCAATTTGATATGCCAAGGGAGGACGATGGAAACTCCAGGAACCTATGAGGGTGACTCTAGGGAAGATTCCTAACAATGGGGGATATGCAGATGGAATGAGTCATCTCCTGTAACCAGGCAAGACTTCCAATGGAGAGATTGGGTTACTAACCCAACCAGAAAACCCTTGAATCATAATCCCCCCTGCCCCTTTTTTGAGGAGAAAGTGAGGAGTGGATGAGGATGGAGAGGTGAGAGGGAGGGACTGGTAAGAGAGGAGTGAGGGGAAGCTGTGATTGGGATGTAAAGTAAATAACTTAATTAATAATTAAAAAGAAGTATAAAAGGAAGTAGATGACTGCACAGGAATTTCATCAACCTTTTATCATACATAAACAGATCTAGTAGGTAGAAAATGAACAAAAACACCATTAAATTTGACACTAGGCACTAGAACCCACTGCATAGTTATAGAATGATTCATCCAGCGAAAGATTCCTTTTTTCTCAAGCCCACAGAGAACAGTTTAGGAACTAGAACATTCTGTGAAATTAGAAAGATCATAAATCTCACAGTGCCTGATCTTGGACTACTGTGGAATTAAACTAGAAAGATACCTAGTGAATTCCAACACCCTTGGAGATTAAACAACGCATTTCAAGATAGGAGGAGGTTGGGAGAAGAATCTCGAGAGAAATATACAGGTAAGGTGTACTCAATGAACACAAAAAATAGAACTTATCAAAATGTGTGAGCTAGAGTGGAAGCAGTGCTTAAAGGGAAATTGATGGCATGGAAGGCACATGTTAGTGGAGAAGAGAAATGTAAGGAGACCTAAAACTCAAAGGCCTGGACTTTGGTCCAGGGAAGAAAGAGGAAGAGGAGGAGGAGGAGGAGGAGGAAGAGGAGGAGGAGGAGGAGGAGGAAGAGGAGGGGGAGGAGGGGGAGGAGGAAGAGGAGGAAGAGGAGGAGGAGGAGGAAGAGGAGGAAGAGGAGGGGAAGAGGAGGAGGAGGGGGAGGAGGGGGAGGAGGAAGAGGAGGGAGAGGAGGAGGAGGAAGAGGAAGGGGAGGAGGAGGAGGGAGAGGAGGGGGAGGAGGAGGAGGAGGGGGAGGAGGAGGAGGAAGAGGATTTGCAAATGAAACCTAAAGTAAATAGAAGAAATAATAAAACCTAGATCAGAAACCAATTACATTGAAAACAGAAAATGAAATCAATAAACTAAAAGTTGGCTTCATGACTGAACCAACAATATTAGTAAGTTTCTAGACAGACTAATTGAATTATAAACATCAGAAATGAAAGAGAGACTATAACTACACATCCCCTGGGCATTGAAAAGAAATAGAGATAGTGTGGTAGTGCATACGACTCTATACCCACAAAGGTGGCAAATTAGAAGTGGAACAATTTCTTAAAACTTACATTCTGTCAGTGTGTTTACAAGAAGGACATGACAATAAGAACAGGCCTGCATCTGTTCAAATAGTTAAATCAATAATAAATAATTTAAACAGAAATACCTGGGCCCAGGTGGGTTCACCAGTCCATTGAATGAATTATACCAAACAGTTAAGAAAGGAGCTATAATAATTTCTCAGTTGCTTTCTTGGAAAATCAAATTGGATCAGCAATATGCTAAAATCAGACAAAGACACAGAAAAATAGAGAGCACACGCCTTTCATGAACATAGATGCAAGTCTTCAAGAACACATTAGCAATTTCAATTCCATGAGATACAAGCAAAACTGCACAGCATAGTGAGATTTGTCGTAGGGATAAATTTAAAAATTAGTTAATGTAATACCTTAGGTCAACAGGTCAAAGAAGAAAAATCATTACAACTGTATCAACAGCTTTTGATACAGTTTGAAGAATCATTTGAAAAAAAAATTGACTCCCATTCATGGTAAGAACACAGTAAACTGAGGAGGAGAAGGAACTGTCTCATTTTTTTTTTAGCTGGGGACAGAATCCAGGGCCCCCCGAGCTTGCTAGGCAAGCGCTCTACCACTGAGCTAAATCCCCAACCCCTGGAACTGTCTCAATTTGATAACAGATACCTATAAGGAAGCCCCAGGTCACTTACTTCTTTAAGGGACAGGAACTAGAAATGTTCCTCAGAAGATTAGAAAGACAACGTTGTTGACTCTCTCCACAGGGCAGAGCCTGTCACCTGGGATGCACTCTAAACACTTGTAGAGTAGGAGAGCTACAGCTAAGACTGGATTGTCCCCAGTAACGGTGCTCTTATCCCTTGTCAGAGACTCGGGGTGATGGAGCGTCCTTTAGGAAGAATGTCTCCCAATGCTCGTTCACTCTCTGCACTTTCCCCTGTGACCTTCAGTCTGAGTCCAGAAGAGAGGGACCCTCATGGATCTGTTGTAAAGATGAGCGGGAGGAGCAGATGTTGCCCCATCTTTGTGGCACCTGCCCCTAGCTGCTTTCTCCACACTGTCCTGTGTGGTTCCATTGTTCTCACACTGAGAAGATCCTTGCCAAGGTGTGGGTGTTTCTACTGCATGTTAGAAACGTTTAGGAAGTTAAAAATGGCTCACTCCTGAGTTATTACTCCAGAGATTCTGATGTAATTGGTTTGTATGGTATGGATTCCAGATTTAAAAATGAAAAATATTCCTAATTTACTCTTCTGTTATCAGGGCACTGTTGGTTTATCAGAATGTAATGCTTTCTGTGGGGTGTGCCAGTGTGTCTGAAGAAGGACAGAGCCTTACCACAGAGGGAGGCATTAGGGAGATTTTTAGGCTTGGTATAGGCTAGAAATACAGACATTGGATATGCAGGGGCCTTCCACTGTACCCTCATCTCCAGTCCCAAAGGCAGCTGTCTTCTCTGCCTTTCCACAAAGCCAGCCTTGGCCCAGGCATCATGTCTGGTCTGATGCCCGACTCCCTGCCTACACACACATGCCTCAGCTGCTACAGTTTTGTCTTCATGGCAGTATCAGCAGCTAACTCTTTGAGTGCTGTTTGCAGCAAGCAAACGATACTTGTGCATCTGTGGTCTTGCCAAGTCTCATCCTCTCAGTGACTCAGCCCTAGATTTCTCTAGTGTCTTAGGGTCTTATTGCTAGGAACAGACATCATGACCACGTCAAACCCTATAAAGGAAAACACTTAATTGGAGCTGGTGTAGACGTCAGAGATGTAGTCCATTATCATCATGGTGGTAAACAGGCAGGCATGGTGCTGGAGAAAGAGGTGAGAGTTCTACAGCACAGAAGAGAAACCGTGAGCCATTAGGCCTGGTTTTAAGCTTCTGAGACCTCAAAGCCCACCCCCTAGTGACACATCTACTCCAACAAAACCATACTTCCTAATAGTGCCACTCCCTATGGACCAAGTATTCAAACAAATGAGTCTATGAGGGCCATTATTATTCAAACTACCACATCTGCGTTGAGGGTCACTGCACCCTTTGTTCTTTCATTTCAGACCTTTAGCTGAAGGAAGCCAGGAGAGCGTGTCCTTTCTGTAGAAGAAGGCTGATCTATTTTAGACTAATAACTTTGAAGTGACTTGAACAGTGATCAGCACACTGCCCATTGGTAAAATGATTTGAATAGTGCTGCAATGCCATGGGAAATTTTTGAGGGTACAGGTCTAGTATACCCCAACATGCAAATGAGGCACTGTCAAGGAACAAGACTCTTTTTGGTACTTGACATTTGGTTTGCCATGAGTCTTTAACAAGTCCTTGTCCAAAGATGACATGCAGGGACAGAGCAGAGCCAAACTTCCAGTTCAGCCGCAGCCTCTCCAAGCTACGTGTGTGTGTGTGTGTGTGTGTGTGTGTGTGTGTGTGTGTGTGTGTAAGTGCGTGCACACGCGCATAATGGAAGTCTGATTGACAAACACCATGGTCAGTGGCTTGATATTATCTTACTTAAGAATGAAAATTCTTCTCCATTCTTGGATCAGACTCAAAGATTTGGCATTGTGTTTGTATTTGAATTCTAACAATGTCATTAGAGAAGACCTTGGTGCCAGTAACCTAGACGCCCACAATTCTTCATGTGTGAGAAAGCATGAGGCAGATGTTTTATTCTGATGTATCTAGAACCTATCTTCTGGCTTGGAATGCAGTAAATTTTCAGTAGTCAGTGAAATATTGGACAGAAGGCTCCAGACTTGTGAAGGCATGGTACAATAGTAAGGCCAATTGAGAAAACAATCAGGAATTAAACCAGACTGAGTCTAAGTCTCTAGGTACCTTACAGGTAGGAGGAGAAGGTAGGTTGTGGGCAAAACATGTGACCCTAGGAGTCCAGTGTTTTGGAAAGAGTAGAATTCTCTACAGGGAGAGTGTATTGGGGAAGGCCCTTAGGATGAGATCTGAAGTAGAAATACCAGGTCGAGGATGGTATTAGACTTTTCTCTGGAGAAGCAACAGGGTTTGACATTTATCACAGGAATTACTGGCTGTCATTTCGACTGTTAAGGTGTTCTTGTGCAGGACTCCACAGTTTGCCTTCACCTCTGCCTTCCTGTCACCTTGCACATATACCTGGAGAATATTTAGAAAGAGATTCCTCTCCTTCAGTTAAAGTCTTGTGCACATTCAAATTGTTAGTCAGCATTCCTTAGATGTAACACCCGAGTAACAGGTTAATGGTTTCAGACATTTTAGCTCACGGTCCCCGGGTCTTATTGTTGCGAGCATACGGTAAGGCAGAACACCATGGTGGGAAGTCTATGGTATAGCAAAGCTGCACACCTCGTGATGCTCAGGACACAGATTCAGGATAGGCTTAGGGAAAATATATACCCTCCAATGACCTACTTCCCCCAAGTAGGTCCTGGCTCTTAAAGTTTCTACCACCTCCAAGTGGTCCATCCAATTAGGAACACTGGGTTGTCTTATTTATGATGCCCAAACTCTAATGATCCAACACCTCCCAGAGGCCCTCCCTTTCAATGTTGCTGAGTTAGAGATCAAGTCTTCAACATAGGAACCTATTGTTTAGTACAATAAAAGAGAAGCTGCAAACTTAGGCAGATCTATCCTTGTTGATTTTCTTTTTCTCTCCCGTGTATGGAGAGATCAAAAGAAGAATAGCATACTCCAAATGGGCCAGTAGGTGGCTGGGGTGGGACCCTTAACCCAGGGTCTCTTCTGAGGAAGAAGACAGCACGAGCCATTGGGTGCAATGCACAGGTCAGAGACTGCCGTGTCCTCCAGCTCCTGTAGGTACTTCTAGCCCTGTTTTGAGAACAGCTACAGGGCCATGCTGCTGTTTCTTTGCCTTCCATGTCCCCGTCTCTTCAGAAGACAAGACCCTTTTCTTTTGGTTCTCACTCCCCTCTCTGACCCATTTTTGGAAGAGATTTATCATCCAGGGGGAGAGCTCACTCATTTATCTTAAGGATTGCCATGGGAATGGGATTCTGATGAGGAGTTCTAGTGGTCAGAAGAAATTAGATTTTCTTGGAGGCAGCTGGAGTTTCCAACCAGTGACACACACTGGGGAGGCTGATCCCCTCATATTCCAGGGTCAAGAAAACACCCAGGACATGTAGCAGGAACTTCTTATCTGGGCTGTCTTCTTAACTTTGGATGAGACCTTGAATGATTGACTGACTGGCTATGCCTTTTTCATCCCAGTGATGGCAGTTTTTGCTCCGTGTACCATGTTTTTGGTCAATTAGCTGTGCCTTTTTGGGGCAGTGCACCACTGGGATCAGCAGAAAAGCATTCCATGGCTGATTAGTGGTGCTGTCCATGGTTGAGAGAGAAGGTTCTTGTCTAGTGATTGCATCCTTGGAGGGACTCTCTCGAAGGTCTTTGGCTGAGAACTGTGGGAACGTTGCCATAAAACTTTCCTGGACTTTGCCAAATGTCACTCTTCTATTTCTTTTAAAGACTTCTTTATCCTATTCAGTCCCATGGCAATAAAACACAACCTAATAGTAATCTTGTTTTTATTTTGGTACATTGTTGGATACATTTCATTAGGTAATTTTCTTAGGCCACTTGATGGCTCAGGCAAATCACAAACTCAAGGTGAGTTCCCTACCCCCACACCTCCAAGAAGGTTTTCTGTATATGACTACTATAAACACCCAATGACAGAATGTGGGAAGGCCTCTTTGACTTGATTTAGATTTCTTTTTTCTTTCTTTCTTTTCTTACTTTTTTTCCGTCTTGTTTGTGTTTCTTTGCGAAATTCTTGGCACCTACTTGGTGCTGGATCGAATCCTTGATTTATAGTTTAGCACAATTATCATGGGTGCTTTTGGGGCTCTGCCCAAATCACACTGTCTAGCCGTACAAAAGCCTTTTCAGTTGCATCTTATTTCAGACATCTCGTGCCATAGTTACCAGAAAGTCTCCTGGTTCCTGAGATGACCCAGGAAGTTCAGCTTTTCATCTTCCCATTTGAACCTTCCAGGCAGCTGCCTCTCTGTAGCAATGGCTTCCAAATTCACCAGACCTTAGGTTACCATGGTTATTCTCATAAATATGCCAGTGTTGTGCATTTCTGAGTTACAAAATTATGCTTTGTGGTAAACACAGGGAAAGGAAACCAGGAACATTCAAGGAAATCTAGAGCACACCAGCATGATAAGGTCTACTGTGGGCTGTGTGGGCAAGCCACTGATCAGATAGGTTCTGTTGAAGAGTCTTTAAGGAAGTCTCAGCAATTGGGCAGGTACTTGGGGCTGATAGCTGGAGGCATAGGTCTTCTGTGCCCTTCAAGACGTTCTCTAGATTAGGTTTGTCTACAGTCACCCCCTTCCTCAACTACCTGCCCATCCCACTGATGGAATCTAAGTGATAGGAATTTGTTGTAAGCCCTTGCTCCACTTTATGCATTGAAGTCTGAAGGGAATGGCTGCTTGTTTTGCTGGCCTGGAGTGCTGTGCAGTCTGTGTGGCTCAGCAATGGTGTACACATTGTTCACGGTCTTCACATTTCCTGTGCATCCCTGGAGAGGAGCACCACACTGAAGGAAGGTAGACATTAGGTTCCAAGCTCCTCGCCTAGGCCTGTAGCTGCTGCTCCCTGTTTAAGCGTCCTAGTTCAGACAAGGCCACTAACAATCTGTTCACCTAAATAAGCCCCTTTAGTAATATGGAGAATTCACACAAAGCCTCGTGTGTGGTTTCTTTTGGGGCTTTGATTGTACATGTCTGTAGTGGTTTGAACATGCTTGGCCCAGGAGTAAGTGGCACTGTTAGGAGGTGTGGCCTTGTTGGAGTAGGTGTGGCTTTGTTGGAGGAAGTGTGTCCCAGTAGGGGTGGGCAATGAGACCTCCCCCAGCCTCGTGGGAAATAGTCTGCTCCTGGCTTCCTTTGGATGAAGGTATAGAATTCCTAGCTCCTCCTGTATGCCTGCCAGGAAGCTGCCATGTTTCTTCCTAGGTAATAATGGACTGAACCTTTGAACCTGTAAGCCAGCCCAATGAAATAGTGTCCTTTATAAAGACTGGCTTTGGTCACGATACCTCATCAAAGCAATGGAAACCCTTACAACATCTTAGGACTGTACCAAGCATACAGGGCATGCTTCTTGATACTCACACTGTGAATGTATAAAGACTGTTTCTCTGTAAGTTAGATCAGCATGTACAAGTGAAGCCTTCTCAGTTAAGAGTGAGGTACCATCTGAAAGGATGTGGTGACTTGGCCTTTTCAGTACTCCCTTAAACTCAGAGCCTAGAGCTTCTTCCTCCGTAGGCTGAGATAAGTTACAACAAGAGCCATCAATTATGGCTCGTATGTCAACTGTGTCCCAACATTTAATAAAGTTTTATTAGAACGCAGTCCTGCATGTTTGTTTATATACTATCTCACAAGCTCAGCACCAGATTCTGTACTGGGACGATAGAAATGTCATTGGCTTAGGGACCTATAGTCAGAGATTTTCTTCCTTCTAAAATCCATTTTCTCGAATGCATAAAGATGGGAGCAGGGGCCGGATGATGCGGGTGTTCTGAGGTGTGTTCTATTGAACCTTCGCTCTGTAGGATGCCCCTAAAGAGTTTAAGAAGCCAAACATGAGAAATGCCTTCCTCAGCCTCCTCTTGAAGAGGCACAATATTTCTACTTCAGAATCCTCAAGTGTGGCTAATAAGCTTACTTACTTGGGCTGTTTCTCTGACAAAACTGGCATTGGGGCTATGTTTTACATGTGAATCTTAGTCATAACCTACAAAAGCAGAGATAGAGTTTGGAGACAGTCTAAGAGAAAGAGTCAATTCCATGGTCTTAAAGGATTATTTGTTAATTCTAGAATATCCTAGAAGGATGCATCAAGACCACAGGTACGGCCTTTTATGACACAAAACTACTTTGTGTGTGTTGAAGAATCCAGGATTCCAAGAGTTCTTTCACCCTTAATGACTCTCAGGCAGAGCTGGGAAAGGGCTCAAATACCAGCGTTATGGATAATGAGATTAGAAGATGAAAATAGGCCCCCTTTGGGGGCCTCTTATTCCTTACCTCCCTCAGTTCTGCTGATGTCGGTAGTAGCCATGGGAAAGAATCTGCCTTTTGGGGACCTCATAGTCCAACCATGGGAAAGACACATAGAGAAGGTGTAATCCCACTAGAGACTGGATCAATCATACATTGGCATCAGCATTTGTTAAATAGGGGAAGGGGGTATTTGTATTGAGAACTCCAAATTGAACATTTTTTGGTGTTTTTTATTTACATTTAAAATGCTATCCCCTTTCCCGGTTTCCTGTCCATAAACCCTCTATCCCATCCCCCTCTCCCTTCTTTTACAGTGGTGCTTCCTCTCCCCAACCACCCACCCCATCCTGCCTCCCTGCCCTGACATTCCTCTACACTGGGGTGGGGTTCAGCCTTGGCAGGACCAAGGATTTCTCCTCCATTGGTGCCCATTAATGCCATCCTCTGCTACATATGCAGCTGGAGCCATGGGTCTGTCGATGTGTAGTCTTTGGGTAGTGGTTTAGTCCCTGGGGGCTCTTGGTGGTGGGTATTGTTGTTCTTATGGGGTTGCAAGCCCATTCAGCTCCTTCCATCCTTTCTTTAACTCCTCCAATGGGGACCACATTCTTAGTTCAATGGGGCTGCTAGCATTTACCTCTGTATTCGTCATGCTCTTTGTCTGGCACAGCTTCTCAGGAGACAGCTATATCAGGCTCCTGTCAGCATGCATTTTTTGGCATCAGCAATATTGTTGGGGTTTGGTAGCTGTGGTATATGGGCTGGATCCCCAGGTGGGGAGGCTCTGAATAGCTCTTCAGTCTCTGCTTCAAACTTTGTTTTCATATCTCCTCCTATGAATATTTTTGTTCCTCCTTTTAAGGACTGAAGTATCCACTTTGGTCATCCTTCTTCTTGAGCTTCATGTGGTCTGTGGATTGTATCTTGGGTAATCTGAGCTTTGGGGCTAATAAACACTTATCAGTGAGTGAGTGACTTTTTGTGATTGGGTTACCTCACTTAGGATGATATTTTTCTAGTTCCATCCATTTGCCTATGAATTACATGAAGTCATTATTTTTGATAGCTAAGTAGTACTCCATTGTGTAAATGTACCACAGTTTCTGTATCCATTCCTCTGTTGAAGGACATCTGGGCTCTTTCTAGCTTCTGGTTATTATAAATAAGGCTGCTATGAACATAGCAGAACATGTGTCCTTGTTATATGTTGGAGCATCTTTTGGGTATATGCCTAGGAGTGGTATACCTGGGTCCTCAGGTAGTACTATGTCCAATTTTCTGAGGAACCTCCAGACTGATTTCCAGAGTCATTGTACAAGCTTGCAATACCACCACAATGGAGGAGTGTTTTTCTTTCTCCACCAACAGATCCTCACCAGCATCTGTTGTCACCTGAGTTTTTGATTTTAGTCATTCTGACTGGTGTGAGGTGGAATCTCAGGGTTGTTTTGATTTGCATTTCCTTAACAACTAAGGATATTGAACATTTCTTTAGGTACTTTTCAGCCATTCGCTATTCCTCAGCTGAGACTTCTTTGTTTAGCTCTGTACCCCATTTTTAATAGGGTTATTTGACTCTCCGGAGTCTAACTTCTTGAATTCATTGTATATATTGGCTATTAGCCCTCTATTAGATGTAGGATTGATAAAGATCCTTTCCCAATCTGTTGGTTGCCATTTTGTCCTATTAAAAGAAGCTTTGCAATTTAATGAGGTCCCATTTGTCGATTCTTGATCTTAGAGCATAAGCCATTGGTGTTCAGTTCAGGAAAATTTCCCCAGTGCCCAGATGTTTGAGGATCTTCCTTACTTTTTCTTCTATTAGTTTGAGTGTATCTGGTTTTATGTGGAGTTCCTTGATCCACTTGGACTTGAGCTTTCTACAAGATTTGCATTCTTCTACATGCTGACCTCAAGTTGAACCATCACCATTTGTTGAAAATTCTATCTTTTTTTCCACTGGATAGTTTTAGCTTCTTTGTCAAAGATCAAGTGACCATAGGCGTGTGGGTCCATTTCTGGGTCTTCAATTCTATTCCATTGATCTAACTGCCTGTCTCTTTACCAATACCATACAGTTTTTATCACTATTGCTCTGTAATACAGCTTGAGGTTAGGGATGGTGATTCCCCCAGAAGTTCTTTTATTGTTGAGGATAGTTTTCAATATTCTGGGTTCTTTGTTATTCCAAATGAATTTTCAAATTGCTCTTTCTAACTCTATGAATTGAGTTGGAATTTTGATGGGGATTGCATTGAATCTGTAGATTGCTTTTGGCAAAAATGGCATTTTTACTATATTAATTCTGCTGATCCATGAGCATGGGAGATTTTTCCATCTTCTGAGATCTTCTTAGTTTCTTTCTTCAGAGACTTGAAGTTCTTGTCATACAGATCTTTCACTTGCTTGGTTAGAGTCACACTGTGGTATTTTATGTTCTTTGTAACTATTGTGAAGGGTGTTGTTTCCCTAATTTCTTTCTCAGCCTATTTATCCTTTTAGTAGAGGAAGGCTACTGATTTGTTTGAGTTGATTTTATACCCAGCCACTTTGCTGAAGTTGTTTATCAGGCTAAGTAGTTCTCTGGTGGAACTTTTGGGGTCACTTAAGTACACTATCATATCATCTGCAAATAGTGATATTTTGACTTCTTCCTTTCCAATTTGTATCCCTTTGACCTCCTTTTGCCGTCTGATTGCTCTGGCTGGGACTTCAAGTACTATATTGATCAAGTAAGGAGAGAGTGGGCAGCCTTGTCTAGTTCCTGAGTTTAGTGTGATTGCTTCAAGTTTCTATCCATTTAGTTTGATGTTGGCTACTAGTTTGCTGTATATTGCTTTTACTATGTTTAGGTATGGGCCTTGAATTCCTGATCTTTCCAAGACTTTTAATATGAAGGGGTGTTGAATTTTGTCAAATGCTTTCTCAGCATCTAATGAGATGATCATGTAGGTTTTTTTTCTTTGAGTTTGTTTACATAGTGGATTACATTGATGGATTTTCGTATATTGAACCATCCCTAGATTCCTGGGATGAAGCCTCCTTGATTACGATGGATAATTGCTTTGATGTGTTCTTGGATTCGGCTTGTGAGAATTTTATTGAATATTTTTGCATCAATATTCATAAGGGCAATTGGTCTGAAGTTTTCTTTCTTTGTTGGGTCTTTGTGTGGTTTAGATATAAGGGTAATTGTGGCTTCGTAGAAGGAGTTGGGTAGTGCTCTGTGTGTTTCTATTTTGTGAAATATTTTGGACAGTTATGGGCATTATGTCCTCTGTGAAGGTCTGATAGAATTCTCCACTAAACCCAACTGGTCCTTCAGCTTTTTTGGTTTTAATAACTGCTTCTATTTCTTTAGGAGTTATGGGACAGTTTAGATGGTTTATCTGATCCTGATTTAACTTTGGTACCTGGTATCTGTCTAGAAAATTGTCCATTTCATTCAAATTTTCAAGTTTTGCTGAATATAGTCTTTTGTAGTGGGATCTGATGATTTTTTGAGTTTCCTCAGATTCTGTTGTTATGTCTCCCTTTTCAGTTCTGATTTTGTTAGTTTGGAAACCCTCGTTGTGCCCTCTGGTTAGTCTGGCTAAGGGTTTATCTGTCTTGTTGATTTTCTCGAAGACCCAGCTCCTGGTTTTGTTGATTCTTTGTATAGTTCTTTTTGTTTCTACTTGGTTGATTTCAGCCCTGGGTTAGATTATTTCCTGCCTTCTACTCCTCTTGGGTGTGTTTGCTTCCTCTGTTCTAGAACTTTTAGGTGTGCTGTTAAGCTGCTCATGTATGCTCTCCCCAGTTTCTTTTTGGAGGCACTCAGAGCTACGAGTTTTCCTCTTTGCACTGCTTTCATTGTGTCCCATAAGTTTGGGTATGTTGTGCCTTCATTTTCATTAAATTCTAAAAAGTCTTTAATTTCTTTATTTTTTCCTTGGTCAAGTTATCGTTGAGTACAGTGTTGTTCAACTTCCATATGTACATGGGCTTTCTGTCGTTTTTGTTGTTATTGAAGATCGGCCTTATTGGGGATGATCTGATAGGATGCATGGTATTATTAATTTTCTTGTATCAGTTGAGGACTGTTTTGTGGCTGATTATATGGTCAATTTTGGAGAAGGTACTATGAGATGTGGAGAAGAAGGTATATTCTTTTGTTTTAGGATGAAATGTTCTATAAATATCTGTTAAATCCATTTGGTTCATAACTTCTGTTAGATTCTGTATGTCTCTGTTTAGTTTTCATTTCCATGGTCTGTCCATTGATGAGAGTGGGGTGTTGAAGTCTCCCACTCTTATTGTGTGAGGTGCAATGTGTGCTTTGAGCTTTAGTAAGGTTTCTTTTATGAATGTAGGTGCCCTTACATTTGAAGCATAGATTCAGGATTGAGAATTGATCTTGGTGGATTTTCCTTTGATGAATATAAAGTGTCCCTCCTTATTTTTTGATAACTTTTGGTTGAAAGTAGATTTTATTTGATAGTAGAATGGCTACTCCAGCTTGTTTCTTGGAACCATTTGCTTGGAAAGTTGATTTCCAGCCTTTTACTCTGAGGTAGTGTCTGTCT
Source organism: Rattus norvegicus (assembly GCF_021556685.1). Taxonomy (NCBI): domain Eukaryota; kingdom Metazoa; phylum Chordata; class Mammalia; order Rodentia; family Muridae; genus Rattus; species Rattus norvegicus. Next base: position 106,593,669 of record NC_141541.1, on the reverse strand, counting down.
TTGTCACTGATGTATGTTTCCTGTGTGCATCAAAATGCTGAGTCCTCTTTACATATCCTGTCTGTTAGTCTATGTCTTTTTATTGGGGAATTAAGTCCATTGAGGTTAAGAGATATTAAGGAATAGTGCTTGTTTTTTCCTCTTATTTCTGTTGTTAATGGTGGAATTATGTTTCTGTGGCTTTCTACTTTTGGGTTTGTTGCAAGAAGATTACTTTCTTGCTTTTTCTAGGGTGTAGTTTCTCTCCTTGTGTTGGAGTTTTCCATCTACTATCCTTTGTAGGGCTGGATTTTTGGAAAGATATTATGTAAATTTGGTTTTGTCATGGAATATCTTGGTTTCTCCATCTATTTTAATTGAGAGTTTTGCTGGATAGAGTAGCCTGGGCTGGCATTTGTGTTCTCTTATGGTCTGTATGACATCTGCCCAGGATCTTCTGGCTTTCACAGTCTCTGGTGAGAAGTCTTGTATAATTCTGATAGGTCTGCCTTTTTTTTTTTTTTATTAACTTGAGTATTTCTTATATACATTTCAAGTGTTATTCCCTTTCCCGGTTTCCGGGCAAAATCCCCCTCCCCCCTCCCCTTCCTTATGGGTGTTCCCCTCCCAACCCTCCCCCCATTGCCGCCCTCCCCCCATAGTCTAGTTCACTGGGGGTTCAGTCTTAGCAGGACCCAGGGCTTCCCCTTGCACTGGTGCTCTTACTAGGATATTCATTGCTACCTATGGGGTCAGAGTCCAGGGTCAGTCCATATATAGTCTTTAGGTAGTGGCTTAGTCCCTGGAAGCTCTGGTTGCTTGACATTGTTGTACTTTTGGGGTCTCGAGCCCCTTCAAGCTCTTCCAGTTCTTTCTCTGATTCCTTCAACGGGGGACCTATTCTCAGTTCAGTGGTTTGCTGCTGGCATTCGCCTCTGTATTTGCTGTATTCTGGCTGTGTCTCTCAGGAGCGATCTACATCCGGCTCCTGTCGGTCTGCACTTCTTTGCTTCATCCATCTTGTCCAACTGGGTGGCTGTATATGTATGGGCCACCTGTGGGGCAGGCTCTGAATGGGTGTTCCTTCAGTCTCTGTTTTAATCTTTGCCTCTCCCTTCCCAGCCAAGGGTATTCTTTTTCCTCATTTAAAGAAGGAGTGAAGAATTCACATTTTGATCATCCGTCTTGAGTTTCGTTTGTTCTAGGGATCTAGGGTAATTCAAGCATTTGGGCTAATAGCCACTTATCAATGAGTGCATACCATGTATGTCTTTCTGTGATTGGGTTAGCTCACTCAGGATGATATTTTCCAGTTCCAACCATTTGCCTACGAATTTCATAGACTCGTTGTTTTTGATAGCTGAGTAATATTCCATTGTGTAGATGTACCACATTTTCTGTATCCATTCCTCTGTTGAAGGGCATCTCGGTTCTTTCCATTTTCTGGCTATTATAAATAAGGCTGCGATGAACATAGTGGAGCACGTGTCTCTTTTATATGTTGAGGCATCTTTTGGGTATATGCCCAAGAGAGGTATAGCTGGATCCTCAGGCAGTTCAATGTCCAATTTTCTGAGGAACCTCCAGACTGATTTCCAGAATGGTTTTACCAGTCTGCAATCCCACCAACAATGGAGGAGTGTTCCTCTTTCTCCGCATCCTCGCCAGCATCTGCTGTCACCTGAGTTTTTGATCTTAGCCATTCTCACTGGTGTGAGGTGAAATCTCAGGGTTGTTTTGATTTGCATTTCCCTTATGACTAAAGATGTTGAACATTTCTTTAGGTGTTTCTCAGCCATTCGGCATTCCTCAGCTGTGAATTCTTTGTTTAGCTCTGAACCCCATTTTTTAATAGGGTTATTTGTTTCCCTGCGGTCTAACTTCTTAAGTTCTTTGTATATTTTGGATATAAGGCCTCTATCTGTTGTAGGATTGGTAAAGATCTTTTCCCAATCTGTTGGTTGCCGTTTTGTCCTAACCACCGTGTCCTTTGCCTTACAGAAGCTTTGCAGTTTTATGAGATCCCATTTGTCGATTCTTGATCTTAGAGCATAAGCCATTGGTGTTTTGTTCAGGAAATTTTTTCCAGTGCCCATGTGTTCCAGATGCTTCCCTAGTTTTTCTTCTATTAGTTTGAGTGTGTCTGGTTTGATGTGGAGGTCCTTGATCCACTTGGACTTAAGCTTTGTACAGGGTGATAAGCATGGATCGATCTGCATTCTTCTACATGTTGCCCTCCAGTTGAACCAGCACCATTTGCTGAAAATGCTATCTTTTTTCCATTGGATGGTTTTGGCTCCTTTGTCAAAAATCAAGTGACCATAGGTGTGTGGGTTCATTTCTGGGTCTTCAATTCTATTCCATTGGTCTATCTGTCTGTCTCTGTACCAATACCATGCAGTTTTTATCACTATTGCTCTGTAATACTGCTTGAGTTCAGGGATAGTGATTCCCCCTGAAGTCCTTTTATTGTTGAGGATAGCTTTAGCTATCCTGGGTTTTTTGTTATTCCAGATGAATTTGCAAATTGTTCTGTCTAACTCTTTGAAGAATTGGATTGGTATTTTGATGGGGATTGCATTGAATCTGTAGATTGCTTTTGGTAAAATGGCCATTTTTACTATATTAATCCTGCCAATCCATGAGCATGGGAGATCTTTCCATCTTCTGAGGTCTTCTTCAATTTCTTTCCTCAGTGTCTTGAAGTTCTTATTGTACAGATCTTTTACTTGCTTGGTTAAAGTCACACCGAGGTACTTTATATTATTTGGGTCTATTATGAAGGGTGTCGTTTCCCTAATTTCTTTCTCGGCTTGTTTCTCTTTTGTATAGAGGAAGGCAACTGATTTATTTGAGTTAATTTTATACCCAGCCACTTTGCTGAAGTTGTTTATCAGCTTTAGTAGTTCTCTGGTGGAACTTTTGGGATCACTTAAATATACTATCATGTCATCTGCAAATAGTGATATTTTGACTTCTTCTTTTCCGATCTGTATCCCCTTGATCTCCTTTTGTTGTCTGATTGCTCTGGCTAGAACTTCAAGAACTATATTGAATAAGTAGGGAGAGAGTGGGCAGCCTTGTCTAGTCCCTGATTTTAGTGGGATTGCTTCGAGTTTCTCTCCATTTAGTTTAATGTTAGCAACTGGTTTGCTGTATATGGCTTTTACTATGTTTAGGTATGGGCCTTGAATTCCTATTCTTTCCAGGACTTTTATCATGAAGGGGTGTTGAATTTTGTCAAATGCTTTCTCAGCATCTAATGAAATGATCATGTGGTTTTGTTCTTTCAGTTTGTTTATATGATGGATCACGTTGATGGTTTTCCGTATATTAAACCATCCCTGCATGCCTGGGATGAAGCCTACTTGATCATGGTGGATGATTGTTTTGATGTGCTCTTGAATTCGGTTTGCCAGAATTTTATTGAGTATTTTTGCGTCGATATTCATAAGGGAAATTGGTCTGAAGTTCTCTTTCTTTGTTGTGTCTTTGTGTGGTTTAGGTATAAGAGTAATTGTGGCTTCGTAGAAGGAATTCGGTAGTGCTCCATCTGTTTCAATTTTGTGGAATAGTTTGGATAATATTGGTATGAGGTCTTCTATGAAGGTTTGATAGAATTCTGCACTAAACCCGTCTGGACCTGGGCTCTTTTTGGTTGGAAGACCTTTAATGACTGCTTCTATTTCCTTAGGAGTTATGGGGTTGTTTAACTGGTTTATCTGTTCCTGATTTAACTTTGATACCTGGTATCTGTCTAGGAAATTGTCCATTTCCTGAAGATTTTCAAATTTTGTTGAATATAGGTTTTTATAGTAAGATCTGATGATTTTTTGAATTTCCTCTGAATCTGTAGTTATGTCTCCCTTTTCATTTCTGATTTTGTTAATTTGGACGCACTCTCTGTGTCCTCTCGTTAGTCTGGCTAAGGGTTTATCTATCTTGTTGATTTTCTCAAAGAGCCAACTTTTGGTTCTGTTGATTCTTTCTATGGTCCTTTTTGTTTCTACTTGGTTGATTTCAGCTCTGAGTTTGATTATTTCCTGCCTTCTACTCCTCCTGGGTGTATTTGCTTCTTTTTGTTCTAGAGCTTTTAGGTGTGCTGTCAAGCTGCTGACATATGCTCTTTCCTGTTTCTTTCTGCAGGCACTCAGCGCTATGAGTTTTCCTCTTAGCACAGCTTTCATTGTGTCCCATAAGTTTGGGTATGTTGTATCTTCATTTTCATTAAATTCTAAAAAGTTTTTAATTTCTTTCTTTATTTCTTCCTTGACCAGGTTATCATTGAGTAGAGCATTGTTCAATTTCCACGTATATGTGGGCATTCTTCCCTTATTGTTATTGAAGACCAGTTTTAGGCCGTGGTGGTCCGATAGCATGCATGGGATTATCTCTATCTTTCTGTACCTGTTGAGGCCCGTTTTTTGACCAATTATATGGTCAATTTTGGAGAAAGTACCATGAGGAGCTGAGAAGAAGGTATATCCTTTTGCTTTAGGATAGAATGTTCTATAAATATCTGTTAAGTCCATTTGGCTCATGACTTCTCTTAGTCTGTCGACATCACTGTTTAATTTCTGTTTCCATGATCTGTCCATTGATGAGAGTGGGGTGTTGAAGTCTCCCACTATTATTGTGTGAGGTGCAATGTGTGTTTTGAGCTTTAGTAAGGTTTCTTTTACGTATGTAGGTGCCCTTGTATTTGGGGCATAGATATTTAGGATTGAGAGTTCATCTTGGTGGATTTTTCCTTTGATGAATATGAAGTGTCCTTCCTTATCTTTTTTGATGACTTTTAGTTGGAAATTGATTTTATTTGATATTAGAATGGCTACTCCAGCTTGCTTCTTCTGACCATTTGCTTGGAAAGTTGTTTTCCAGCCTTTCACTCTGAGGTAGTGTCTGTCTTTGTCTCTGAGGTGTGTTTCCTGTAGGCAGCAGAATGCAGGGTCCTCATTGCGTATCCAGTTTGTTAATCTATGTCTTTTTATTGGGGAGTTGAGGCCATTGATATTGAGAGATATTAAGGAATAGTGATTATTGCTTCCCTTTATATTCATATTTGGATGTGAGGTTATGTTTGTGTGCTTTCATTCTCTTTGTTTTGTTGCCAAGACGATTAGTTTCTTGCTTCTTCTAGGGTATAGCTTGCCTCCTTATGTTGGGCTTTACCATTTATTATCCTTTGTAGTGCTGGATTTGTAGAAAGATATTGTGTAAATTTGGTTTTGTCATGGAATATCTTGGTTTCTCCATCAATGTTAATTGAGAGTTTTGCTGGATACAGTAACCTGGGCTGGCATTTGTGTTCTCTTAGGGTCTGTATGACATCAGTCCAGGATCTTCTGGCCTTCATAGTTTCTGGCGAGAAGTCTGGTGTGATTCTGATAGGTCTGCCTTTATATGTTACTTGACCTTTTTCCCTTACTGCTTTTAATATTCTTTCTTTATTTTGTGCGTTTGGTGTTTTGACAATTATGTGACGGGAGGTGTTTCTTTTCTGGTCCAATCTATTTGGAGTTCTGTAGGCTTCTTGTATGTCTATGGGTATCTCTTTTTTTAGGTTAGGGAAGTTTTCTTCTATGTTTTTGTTGAAGATATTTACTGGTCCTTTGAGCTGGGAGTCTTCACTCTCTTCTATACCTATTATCCTTAGGTTTGATCTTCTCATTGAGTCCTGGATTTCCTGTATGTTTTGGACCAGTAGCTTTTTCCGCTTTACATTATCTTTGACAGTTGAGTCAATGATTTCTATGGAATCTTCTGCTCCTGAGATTCTCTCTTCCATCTCTTGAATTCTGTTATTGAGGCTTGTATCTACAGCTCCTTGTCTCTTCTTTTGGTTTTCTATATCCAGGGTTGTTTCCATGTGTTCTTTCTTGATTGCTTCTATTTCCATTTTTAATTCCTTCAACTGTTTGATTGTGTTTTCCTGGAATTCTTTCAGGGATTTTTGCGATTCCTCTCTGTAGGCTTTTACTTGTTTATTAATGTTTTCCTGTGCTTCCCTAAGTGTGTTCATGTCTTTCTTGAAGTCCTCCAGCATCATGATCAAATATGATTTTGTAACTAGATCTTGCTTTTCTGGTGTGTTTGGATATTCCATGTTTGTTTTGGTGGGAGAATTGGGCTCCGATGATGGCATGTAGTCTTGGTTTCTGTTGCTTGGGTTCCTGTGCTTGCCTCTCGCCATCAGATTATCTCTAGTGTTACTTTGTCCTGCTATTTCTGACAGTGGCTAGACTGTCCTATAAGCCTGTGTGTCAGGAGTGCTGTAGACCTGTTTTCCTCTCTTTCAGTCAGTTATGGGGACAGAGTGTTCTGCTTTCTGGCGTGTAGTTTTTCCTCTCTACAGGTCTTCAGCTGTTCCTGTGGGCCTGTGTCTTGAGTTCACCAGGCAGCTTTCTTGCAGCAGAAAATTTGGTCTTACCTGTGGTCCCGAGGCTCAGGTTTGCTCGTGGGGTGCTGCCCACGGGCTCTCTGCAGCGGCAGCAACCAGGAAGACCTGTGCCGCCCCTTCTGGGAGCTTCAGTGCACCAGGGTTCCAGATGGTCTTTGGCTTTTTCCTCTGGCGTCCAAGATGTGTGTGCAGGGAGCAGTCACTTCTGGTTTCCCAGGCTTGTCTGCCTCTCTGAAGGTTTAGCTCTCCCTCCCACGGGATTTGGGTGCAGAGAACTGTTTATCCGGTCTGTTTCTTTCAGGTTCCGGCGGTGTCTCAGGCACAGGGGTCCTGCCGCTCCTGGGCCCTCCCCCACGGGAGCCCAGAGGCCTTATACAGTTTCCTCTTGGGCCAGGGATGTGGGCAGGGGTGAGCAGTGTTGGTGGTCTCTTCCGCTCTGCAGCCTCAGGAGTGCCCACCTGACCAGGCGGTTGGGTCTCTCCAGGTCTGCCTTTATACATCACTTGACCCTTACTGTTTTTAATGTTCTTTCTTTGTGCATTTTGTGTTTTGACTATTATGTGATGGGAGGAATTTCTTTTCTAGTCCAATCTATTTGGAATTCCCCTAGGCTTCTTGTATGTTGGACATCATTTGTTTATTATCTTTGTATAAATAAAAACTTCTTGGACAAGTCTGTGAGGCATTTTATGACTGTTAATCAATGTGGGAGAGCCAGTCCACTGAAAATGGTGCCAACTCCAGGCAAGTAGTCCAGCTAGTGTCTGCTGCCTTGTTGATGGCTCAGTGTCTGAGAGATCTCAGGGGTACAGGTCAGTTGAGACTTCTGTTCTTTTTTTTTTAAGATTTATTTATTATATATGAGTACACTGTAGCTGTCTTCAGACACACCAGAAATAGGGCATCGGATCTCATTACAGATGGTTGTGAGCCACCATGTGGTTGCTGGGATTTGAACTCAGGACCTCTGGAAGAGCAGTCGTTGCTCTTAACCACTGAGCCATCTCTCCAGCACCGAGACTACTGTTCTTTATATGGTGTTAACTTCCTCCTCAGCTTCTTCCAGCCTTTCCCTAATTCAGTTACAGGGGTCCCCGACTTCATTCTGTTGTTTGTAGGTAAATATTTGTGTCTGTCTCAGTCAGCTGCTCATTGGGCCTCTCAGAGGACAGCCATGCTAGGCTCCTGTCTGTAAGCTCACCACAGCATCAGTAATAGTGTCAGGCCTTGGAGCTTCCCCTTAAGATGGATTCCAAATTGGGCCTGTCAGTAGACCTCCTTTCCCTTAGTCTTTTCTCCACATTTCTCCCTGCAGTTATTTTTGACAGGAACTGTTGATTGGCCATTCTTGCTGTGGTTTAAGGTTTACTAACTCAGGGAAGTTAGGAAATCATGTCTTCCATGGGAAGAGGCCTCCAAAACAGAGTCTTCCAGGGACCTTCCTCTCTCACCGCTTCCCATATCGAGAACGTTGAGTAAGCTATCACAGCACCACACCCTGGCTGTGGGCCCTGTTGCCCAAGAATCATGATGGTAGCCTTTTAGACCCCCAAGACAGCCAAGGAAAAGTAAGGCAGGCAGATACAAGTGGGAAAGTAATGGGAATGTACTGGAACATTAGAGCATGGGCCAGAGGAGGAATTTTGGTGTGGTTCAACTCTCTGGGTTCAGGCCTGACCTCAGAAGACATCGGAGAGAAGGTACAGGTTTATACAGTGGAAAGTAAATAAGCCAATCTGTGAAGCAGAATTAAACCTACTGTGAAAATGAGTGGAATGCTCAACAAGTAATTTAAAAAGCTGAGCGAAGTAGCAGCAAGATTCTCTAACTGAATCAGACTAGCAAGCCTTTCAAGGGTAAGGATAATTAGATGACGGAAAGGCGGCAGGAGACTGGCACGCCCTGCACTGCTGATGGAAAGGCACATTCTGTGACATGTCTGTAGGCCACAAGAGCCTTAGTGTTTTGTTGCCCTCTGAACAGATAATTTCATCATCATTCCTAGTGATCAGAGGCCGAAAGAAAAAAGGTTCAGAAGCAAAGATGTCCTCCACACAATGTATTTCACAATTTCATAATTCCAAATAGCAGGAGCGTTAAATGTTTAACAGTAGAGGGCAGGTTAAACAGGTGGGCCTCTGAAGACAAAGGAACAGTTTTGGAATTAAAAATTTAGAAATTCTTCTAAATCGTTTGAAAAGAAAAGATACAAAACTGTACTGTCTAATTTCTATGTATTGAATTCCTAGTATGTGATAACAAATGTTAAAATATGTATTTATGGATGCTGACTTTGAATACTTTTATGTTTTCTCCTTTATGTGTTTTCTACAATAATCTTATATTATGCTCATTTTTCCTTTTTAAAGTTGTTTTGAAAATTTTTTGCAGTGTATTTTGATCATATTTAGCCCTTGTTAGCTCCTCCCAGATCTACTCCCTTTCCCTACCCATCCACATTTGTGTTCTATTTTTTAAGTATCATGCTTCGAACCAGAATATGTGAGTAAACTCCCTAGACCTCCAGAGACTGGAGCCTTAATGTTTTGGAATAATCTAAAGATGCTTTTGGATGAACTGAGTCACAAAAGACCCCATATCACAAAAGTAGTGCCTCTGTAGGAAGCAAAGGCAGCAGATCCCATATGCTAGGTATGCTAGTCCCATATGGCAGCTGGGCAGTTTCAGGTCCCTGAGTGAATGGTTTGCTCAAGGTCAGGCGTCTAGCATTAATACTCAAGAGGAGATCGTATCTCCCAATTCCCTACACATGGGCTTTATATTGGACCCAGCTGCCTGGTGACCAGAGCAGCCTATGGGCATCCGCTCATTATTTATCAGAGCTCATCATCTGACTGCTTATCTGGCTGTACAAGCAAGCCTGAGACACCTGGCCTCAGCAACCTGCATTGCTTCCCCCTCCTCATATGTCTCAGCAGCCATTTTGGGCAAATTACCAGGGTAGCTGCTTGGGGCTGGCAGCACCAGGAGGCCAGCTTCCCCAGGATTCAAAGAGCCTACCCTTTCCACTGAGGCAGAGCATAGCTACAGGTTTCATCCGCACCGCTCTGCGGTGCCACATACCGGGAGTGACTTTGTAGTCTCCAAATCGATTTGACAGAGCAAGGCTTGGCGAGACGTGTGTTCCGGGTTCTTTGCAGGTGTCCTGGAAGAAAGCAGCCAGCACTGTTGTCAGGAAGCAAATGTGTTATGAAGCAGTCTGAAGAAGAAGCGGAGTGGCTCGGGGTAAGAAACAGGGACCTTGGTGTCAGACTGACATGGCTCTGAGTTCTGCCGCCCTCACCTTCATGGGAGGTGCTACAGCTTAGCCACTGAGTCTCGTTGTCTTTCTTGTCCTATGGGCAGGGTGGCACCTGCCTCACGGGGAGAGCCCAACAGCATGACAGTGATGCTCTATAAAGGCACTGCTATGACTAATAAAAATGATGACTTTATTTTAAAAGCTTTACTACTTTCCATTCAATATAATTGGGTCATATTTTATTTAATTCATAAACATGTTCTAACCAAATGGCATATTATGGGACATGGAGGAGCAGTTTGGAATAATTAGAGCTGTTTGAGAGTCTCCAAGAAGGACGGGCACGTGGCTTTTAGGAGGTTAGTATGGTTAAGTGTGGAGTAATGCAAGACAAAAGGAACAGAGGAGTTCCTTTTAGAACCCAGGAGTTTGGCACTTTAAGAAAACTGTTAAGTGAGGGTAGGGTGGAAGATTTGGTGCAAACACTTGCATGGCTAAGCCACACCCATATTCCATTCCCCTGCCTCCGCTGCAGAGGCTTCTGGGCTTTCCTGAAGCCTACCACTCTTTGATCTACTCAAGCTTTTCTGGTTGGCCCACCTACCTCTCTATCGAGGGGTCACTAAGTTGGTCAACACCTTTCCCCTCCTCTCTGCATTCCCTCACAGCTCTGTCTGGGAGGCTGGTATAGAAGAGTGCAGAGAGAGAGAGAGAGAGAGAGAGAGAGAGAGAGAGAGAGAGAGAGAGAGAGAGAGAGAGATGATACTAGATGGGACCTGACAGCCTCATCCAGTGTATCCACTGTGTGGCCAAGGACAAAGCGATGTAGCCTCTCTGAACATGGTCTCAGATGAAAAGTGAATCAGAATGGCAGGCACCAGCTTTCGAGCACTTCTACCCCACACATTGTGTAAGCTGTAAAGTCACCATTTCTCCTAGACTTTTGTGTATGAGATGGACAACGGTGTGCCGGAAGATTTTGAACAACTGATTCTGCAAAAGCAAGCCTTGACCTGTGCTTTGCCAATTTCTATGGCGTATGCATTTTCACTGTAGCTAATTCCAACCTACCAACTTGGTGCCACTAAATGATGAAAGAGTAAGAGATGTACAGTCAACTCTCCCAAGCCAGGAGAGCTGGTCCCTAGCACACCTGTGCAGTGAGGGAGAGAAGAACCATCAGCCACTTATATTTATGAACATGGTGGTCATCCTCAGAGGCTCCAGGGACCTTCCTTGCTCACATAGGCAGTAAGGATAGCACATCACTCTTGTCAGGCTGACTTACTTTAACTTGTGACCTTTCTGCTTCACCTTGCTATGGAACTATTAGAAGAGTCACCTATAACCAGGGCAGGATTTTTGTTATTGTTTTTGTTTGCATGTGTACATGTGTGTATGAGTATTCACATGTATATGCACACATGTACACAAACAGGGTCTATATGCATATAGGCATGCATGCCTGTGGGGGACAGAGGTTGGTGTGGTTGTCTTCCTTGATGGTGTTTCACGTCTTTGCTGAAGAAGAGCCTCATTTGAACCTAGAACTTACTGACTCAGCCAGTCTAGCCAGCCAGCTCGCTCCAGAGACCCCCATCTCTGCCTCCTGAGTGCTGGGATAACAGACTGCTCATCATACCTGCTGGGAAACCCAATTCTCATTCTCTTGCTTACCTGGCAAGGGCTTTACCCACTGAGCTATCTTCTCAGTCCTTTTTTTTTTTAAAAAAATAAGGTCCACCATTTGTGACAACCTTCCTCTCTCAGTCTTCCAAGGATTACGAGCCTGTGCTGTCATGCCTGGCTAACCAGGGCAGGTTTGATGTGACTTAGTGTTTGTCAAATAGTGAGTGCTCAAAATGGCAGCTTTGGAGATTATGTCAAGGCTGACGTCACCATAGCACATCCTAGTCCATCCTCTGAGGCTGGGTGAAGCAACAGGAGAGGGAGCTCTGAGGTAGCTCCTTCCAGCTCTGTCACCTTATTTCTGGTGTTTCAGATCTTTACCTAGTTTCCTGGTTAAAAAATATATATATATTTGAAAATGTTTGGAAGAACGCTTTCTCTATTAAATGACCTCAGCCGCTGCCAGAGGGCAGTTTGCTATTTCACACTATTTAGCACAACGTCTCACAAATAGATTCAAGATTATCCATGTCCTAAAGTCCAAGAATGGCCAGTGGTCCAAGCTGGTCCTTGTGTGGGTAGCGAGGGAGAAACAGAGCTCATGCCTCCTGGATCATTTTCTGCTAGGGACAGAAGCCTCCAGGAAACCTGTGCCTTCGCCTTCAGCCATGTAAAGAAAATGTCTCTCAACCCACTGCAGTTCCATGAAAGCCACAGCGTACTCCAGCCCCCAAATACCACGGAGTTCAGAGTATGGGCTGTGGGATAAAGAAAAGGCTACACACATGGAATGAAGGTTTTTTTGGGCATCATTTAGTAGACCACTGAGGAAACATGGGAAACTTTATGGGAGGTACAGATAGAAAGATTCAGCTTCTTTCAGAACCTTTGACTGGGGAAGATGTTCTCCCTGTGGACAGAGCCCGTACTTCCTTTGACATCTCTTAATGGCAGCATCATCATCAAGGTCACCAGTCTCAGGGAAAATGGTTCTCAGTTGGTGAACCCACCACAGACAAGCACATGGGAGCCTTGCTCTGTGAACTGTCTGCTTTCATTCTTCAGATACACTGAGGCATGTCCCTGTGACATGTATTGAGTGGACTGAGGTGTAGGAAGCTCCCGTAGCATAGAGCTAAGGATTTCACAAGTACCTGCTGCTGTTTGACTCATCCAGCCAATCATCTTGTTGGTGATGATAGGTTTTCCTTTCGTAGAAACCAACTCAGAGGGTTCAATGTACTCTGAGAGTCACAGAGCTAACAGTGGTGGAGTGAGTGGGTGCTTCTGCTTTGGGCTATGGGCTTTATACTCAGAATGGCCACCCCGGATGCCCTGATGAGTCCTGGCCTCCAGCCTGCCTCTAGGAAGCTGCCCAACATTTAGCCTATGGCAAATGCTTGCAAATGCTTCCTCATTGCTCACTTGCTTTTCTCTCCCGAAGAGTACCGCATGGGTAGAAATCAAGCCTGGTTGGTTGAGAGCATCTGGCTAGAAGAAGGCCATGACTTTCTCTGGCCTCTGGACCTTCTACTCAGTCCAATACTGATTGTTTGTGCCAAGCCTGCACCCATCAGCTTCCTACATGTCCAGGACTATTTCTAGATAGGTTAGTGCCTGGAACTCTGGAGACCTGGAAGACTGGGTCATACTTTTCTGAAAAAGGGACAGGTACTACGTTCTCACAGTGACATGTCTTGCTCATGATTCTGTATCAATGCCCTGATCCCCAGCTCTGCAGAACAAATGCCTGGGTGACAATAACTGTCCCTCTTGCCCTGGATTTCTTTCCCTTAACACTGCTGACATTTGGGACCTGAGCACTCTGCTGCAGGCCTCTCTGTTCCCTTTAGGACTCTGGTAGTTTCCCTGCCCTCTACAAGCTGGATGTCAATAGCATCTACTCTTTGTTCCTGAATCACATTGATAAAAAATGTTTCCAGACATTTTCGAATGTCTTATGGTAACAAAACCATTCCCAACTGAGAAGCATCAATGTAGGACCAGAGACATGTAGAGACAGATCCGTGGGGTACCATGGATAGCGAAAGAGGAAGGGGCCGTACACTCTCATTTTTCAGACAATTCCAGGCTGCTTTTGGCTCTATGGGAAGTAAGGGACGGAAGTCCATTTTCTTCTCCTGATATCTTACTGCCTCATCCTTGAAATGTCAACACCCCATGATAGAGCATCAGATCTGACCCATTAAAACTTCTCTTAAAAGGAGTTTCAGTTTATACTGTTGGAGTACTTTTAGAAATTCTAGAAATTGCTTAGGCGAAGCCAATTTCCCGAATCCTAGAGTATGAAAACTGAGATCCAGGGAGGTGCAACGACTTGCCCAGTGTAGTGGCTTCCGGGATCTACTTCCTAGTTCCCTTTGTAAGGCCTTATTGACATGGTTTTCTTTGAAGAGCATATACATACTCAAAGCCATAGGGTGAGCTTGAGTCGCCTCAGCCTTCCCATGTTGTAGCATGGGATATAGGATAAAGAAAAGGCTATAAACATGGAATGAAGGTTTCTCTGGGCATCATTTAGTAGACTATTGAGGAAATGTAGGTGTCTTTGTGGGAGATACAGATGGAAAGACACAGGTCCTTTATTTTTAATGATTTACTCATTTTTAATTTTATGTGCATTGATTGGTGGGTTTTGCCGACATGCATGTCTGTGTGAGGGTGTCTGATTCCCTGAAACTGGAATTACTGTTTGCTAGCTGCTATGTGGGTGCTGGGAATTGAATCCTAGGTCCTTTGGAAGACCTAGCTTAAGCACTTAGCCATGTTTCCACTTCCTTAAGTTTCTTATTTGACCCAATCTTTCCAATCAGAGTGAGCCTGGGGTATTGACTGTCTTGGGGAATAAGAATGGTGGGGTTGGTGGGCTGGTTAGATGGAATCTTGGGGTCCTGAAGCTGACTCCTATAAAAAGCCCTAATGAAAGCCAGGGTGGCACAAAACCTGGCAGAGCCAAGGATGGACACCTGAGTCCCAGAAGACCTGAATCGGCTGCAGAGTCAGCTCAGGACTGTGGGCACATGCTAGGCTGGACTTCACAGCTTTGCAAACCCATCAGTTTCCTCTAGTATCAGCTAACCTGAATTGGGCTCCTAGAATTTGTATTCAAATGGATGACACACATCAGGGACTTCACGTGCATTGAAGCTCTTCGGATCTCACCCCAATCCAAGCTCAGGGCTTATTTGTAGCAAGATGCTGCTCATATGGGGTTGTGGAAGAGCTTCGATAAGGTAATTTTGTGTGTAGTTGCCTAAGAGTCGGTCTCTCGCCACAGCAACAGAAAGTGATCTGGTCCTAGTAGCGCATGCTTACCATGCTGCTCTGAGGGTTCTCCACTAGCCGTTAAGGTCTTTGTGGGGAGCATCTTCTTGAGACAGTAAGGAGAAAGCCTCAAGAATCTTTTAAGCTGACACAAAAGAAGGGCTTTGATTTTTTCCCCCCAAATCCATTGTAGAAGTGTGAGGATGTGTTTCTATGTTTCAAAAGAAATTTATCTTTCAAGCATCTTCAGGTTCAGAGTTCACCAAGTGAGTTTTTCCTTTTAGCCATTAAAATGTGCTGGTGGAAGCAGCCTGGACTCACACCTACTGTTTTCCATTTTGCTACTCTGTGGCTCCAACTTTTACAGTGGGCAGGGTAGAGTCTTCCGGCTAGGGCTCTGGGCTTTGCAGACTCCTCCTTGGTCCTGGAGCGTACACGGTGGATAGAACCTTGCACAGCAAGGGAGGAAGAGTGACAGAAGGGATTCAGAGTGGCTATAGGAAGTGGTGGACAGGTGCCCGGTCCAAAATGGGATTAAAAGAGACTACCTGGCAGAGAGCTTAGACTCCTGGAAGATTAGTGGGGACTAGGGAGGAGAAGAAAGAGAGCGGGTGCCAGGACAAATAAATGGCAGGGGACCACAAAGCAGTGGCATTTGAGACATTTGACATTGTTGGTCTGCTCACAGTCACCATTGGTGAGAAGCCTTCCCTATTGCACACCCAAGGAGCGTCGCCTTCTGGCTTCCCCTCATTTTTCCTGTGTAACAGAGGCCTAAGACTTGGTTATAGCATTTGCTAAATCTGATACTAACCTCTTTGCCTCTTGGATGGTTTCTTTTGAATTGCACCTCTTTACACATTCAGCCAGTGGAGTTGGTCCATTCCGTTCATTCCTGAATCCCTGGCTAAGAACAGTGACTAGCATCAAGAAATCCTCAGGAAGTCCTGTTGCAGAGGTGAGATGGGGTGCACTTGTGCGTGTGTGCGCGTACACACATGCATGCACACACGCATGTATGTTTGTGCTAGAAAGATGTTGGGAAGCTTCACTGCAGGATGCCTGTAAAGACATGAGTCAGCTCATGTTATTTTCAAGGGGATATGGAACCACTGAGAGAATTTATAAGGAGGTTTCATTTAGTTAGCTTGGGGCCTTAGGAGCAACATCTCTGGCATCAAGGCGCAGGACAGATTGAGCAGGAGGAAGAAAGAGCTAGGAAGAGACTGTGAGCTGGTAAGGCAGAAGGAAGGGACTGGGACTGCAGTGGAAGGAGACATTTGAGACACGGAATGAAATTGAAGCCATAAGACTTGAGGCCAGAGATGGAAGGAGGCTGCTCATAATGACAGCCAACCCTCTGATCTAGGTTCTCTGACATTTGTGATGCTCACGAACATTGCGGAGGGGCTTCTGGGAAGCAGGCAAGTGAGCGTAGATTCAGGGACATGTCCACATGACAGAGAAACCTCAGTCAGAGGTGAGTTATTGCGCATAGTCAGTTACAGTTGACAGGGAGAGCCACCCAGGCAGTCCCTGACGGAAGCTATGAAATTGGGAAGGGATCCGTCAACATGTAAGTTGACAGCATCGTTGAAGCCATGCCTGTCATTTGTACCACGGCAGCCAACCTTGATCCCATGTGGTGTGCCTGCTCCATCAAACATCTTCATGACCAGTGGATGACGAAGTGACAAAGGCTCCTTGCCTAGAGGAGAGAGCCTCAGCCAAGGAAGTGAGACCACGGGTTGAGTGAGTAACCCATGACAGATCTGTAAGCAGAAAACTGAAGTCGGGTGTGGGAAGGAAGTTCCCTTCCTCTGTCCCTGCGCGTGCATCTACAAACACATAAATAAACGCACCTCAGAGAACTTGCAATGAACATGAATGGTTTCTTCATCGATGGATGATGCTGCAGTGAACAGTCCTTTCACATGCGTATGCTCTAGTTTATTTAGCCCCACTGCTCCTGACGGATGCATAAACCTTACATGCTTCCGCTGTGCCATGCTGACAGACGCTTTGCTTGTGTGTGTATGTGTAGGCTAGATTCCTAGAAGAGGGACTTCTATGGTGTCTCCCGCTTTGACCCATATTGCTGATCTGTTCCGATCAGCATGCCGATTTCTGCGGCCTGAGGTACACGAGCATCTGTCCTCACAGCCTCCCTGCAAAATGTGGAATCAAGAGCTGTGATCTCTGCCAGTGCCATAGTTTTAAAAATGACATTATACTTGTCACTTTGCATTTATCAAATGTCACTGAAACCATCTTAAGTGTTTAAGAACTGGTTTCATCGAAAGGCCTCCCGGACTTTAATCTTACCTCACTCTTTAGAGTTTGGTTTGTTTTGGTCCTCCCCCTCCCCCCTAGATTTCTGGGGACTCGTATGGTAGGAAATTAGGAAATTTGCCTCTTAACTGCATCCCCCTTGAAAAGCAGGAAAGACATCACTTTTTGGTTTAATTCTTACTATGCACCTATGCCTTGCTCCCTCTGGCATCTACCTGGGGTGTCTACTCAGTTAAGACAGAGGAAGACAAGAGTTTGGAGGTTAAGATTGAGTCAAATAAGCAGGTAAATTCTTGTCAGTAGTAGATTGCGAGAGTTCCTTAGGACCAGCCTGCTAGTGGATGCTGCAGACATGGCTACTCATGAGCTCATGCCTGCTGGGGGCTGGGAAAGGAGAGCTATGTTTATTCAGCTTCTTACAGAAATGTCATACGTTCAATGACCTTGGAACCAAATAAAAGCGATATCTTTGAAATGGATTGAGAGAAACCAGGGTCTTAACCTCAGGCCTTGTGCCAGAAATAGCAGGGTATAGTCTTCAGACAAATTTGATGGGTGTCGTGAACAGGCAAAACGGTCATGAGACAGCTGGAAGGGCAGGTGGGAGGCAGGTGACTCACATGTTAACCACTGTCAGCCCACATTTGTCATGTTCTCTCTGAGCCAGGCCTAGGGGGGACACACAGATCCTACCTTCCAGGAATTTACAGAACAGATGAGCAAACAGATGATACCAGAACTGTGTGACATTGCCTCTGGTAGAGAAGCATGAGAGAGCTGGGAACCCCCAAGAGGACATTTCAATCTGTCTGGAGACATCTAGGAATTTTCCTGGGTGAGGTGACATCTAAGCAGAATTCTGCCAGACAGGTAGTAGCCGATCAAAGCATGTACTGAGTGAGAACCGCCAGGGGGATAAAGTATTGAGACCACAGTCATAAGCTGGGTAAAACGTTGTCCCTCCAGGAAATGGAAACTGTCCCACTCAGTTTACAGAGGATTCCATCAGAGGGATGGGTGAGAGTGTAAGTTAGGGAGACTGGGGAAAGCCTTGAGGAACTGTGTGGGGTCACGGCTGGGGACAAGGACTTAAGACTGCTGTGTAGGCAGAAGCGTTAGACGCCTCATACATGGGAGAGGAGTTGATACATGATGAATAGCTTTTATTTTTTTAAGAGCTTTCATGGCATTCCTGAAATAATGGGTTCCCCAAGCCAGAGTGTCCTATCCACAATGGTATAAGGGAGTATAGAGGGGGCATCTAGACAAAGGAATAGGATGAGGAGCATAGAGGGGGCATTTAGACAAAAGAGCCACAGGTCTGCAAAGGTTGGAACACGCTGTCTGGTGAGACTCTCAATGGAAGTAAGTACGGCATGTGGGGTAGGTTTGCAACTGGCATCTGTCTTCTTGGGCCATGGACGGTCAGTCACGTGAGGGGAGCTGAATGAGAATGCTATGCAGAATAACTGCAATGTGTTGTCTTTTCTCCTGGACCCGTGGCTGCAGCCTAGAATCCTGGGCTTTCTAATCAGTCTCAGTTGCTTGAGGAGAAGCTGCAAGTGGCAGAGTGGAGGAAGCAGACAGTTGGGCAGCCCTGCGAAGGAGGTCGCATGAGGGTGTGTGTCTTCCAGCAGAGATCCCAGCGGTTGTTTCTCTCCGAGGCAGGCAAGCAGACATCCAGGAACAAAGCATGTGTTTCCCACGCAGACACCCAATAGAACTTGTAAACCTAGCCTTTCTTTTCTACCCAAGCCTCTTGCTGAGAAGAAATATCGACTCCCAGATTTTGTAGTCCTACACTGGGACATTTCCTGCGAGGGGACATTTTACTTCTTTCAATAGATGGACAGGAGACCAAAGCAGGGCCATGTTTCTGGATGAGGTTTTCATTAGGAGATGGTTTTCCTCACCTGAGGATCCGACACTCTTTGCCAGTCTCCCTTGGCTGCACGTTGTGCTGTGCAGAGTCGGGCTACCCTAGAATAGAGTGCCCAGACTAAAGGCCCTAGTCTTGCCAGCCCCAGAGAGTGGCAGGCAGCTGTTATTTTCATTTGGAGGGCTCAGTGCTGTGAGACAGGCCTCACCTCCCATCTCAGCAGGAGCCTTGGGAATCACACGCTCAGTGGCAGCTGTGTTGTTGTAGATGTGACAGTAAATATCCAGAAAATTGAGTGCTTTCTGGTCTTCAATTTAAGAAGTCATTTGCTGGATGGTGCTAAGTAAGAACAGCCATTTAACTTGAGAAAGCACTCGTGTGCCTCTTCCCTTAATTAAATGAAAGGAGAAACAAAACCTGGCCCAGAGAAGCCCTGGGCTTAGGGTAGAAAGGCATGGGAGGGAGGACTCAGATGGTTCCCTGGTCTGGTTATTGTTTCTATTTCATGCATGGCTGGGTGGTGGGGACTAGCTGGCATGCATATTCCGAGACCTAAATCCTTCCTTGCTTCCTAGCCAAGAACCATGTGCCAGGGCAACATGGGAAAGGGGTGCCCGGGAAAAGCCTATGGAAGTGACTCTAAATCACATATTCACCCAATTCAAACACTGGAGCCTTAGCTTCCATGTACCTATGTTTGGAAATAATGCTAAGCGAGGCCATGCAGCAGCCATTATGAAGCATCCACTATGACTGGTGTCCTTTTGACTAGAGGAAGGGACACCAGAATCCTGCATGCATAGAGAGAAGGCTGTGTGAGGACACGCTAAGAAGAATGTCATCCACGGGCTCAAGAGAGTTCTCAGGAGAAACAAAGTCTGCTGATACCCTGATTGTTGACTTTTAGCAAAGAAGTTTCTGCTGTGCAAACCCTTATTAGTATGTAGTAGAGGGGTCCCTTGGTATCTGAGTGGAGGTAGGTCCAGGACACAAGATCCATGGATATGTAAGTCCTTTATGTAAAGTGTTGTTGGCTTTGTCCCCACCCACCATGCACCGTAGCGCCCTTTGAGCCATTTCGACATTGTTGATAATCCTGATGCAATGTGAACCCTACGCTCTGTAACTTCCACTATGCACGAATGCTCAGGGAATAATGTGAAGGGAAAACTGTATACATTCAACACAGACACACTTTTCTTTTTCTCAGATACTTTTGAACCAAGGTTGGTTGAAATCAATGACATGAAGTCATTCAATAAGGAGAGTGATGCATTAAGTTGAGTGATCTGACTACTGCAGTGCCCACTCTGAGCAGGCGATGCAGTAGGTGGGAGAGCCCCAGAGGCCCAGGCTAGAGAGACTCTCAGAGGCACGAGGAGGTGGCTTAGGCACTAGGGTGGGACTTCTGTTGGGATGGAATAAGTGTTTGGTTTTTCAGGGGTTATTGCTTTCCCTGGTTTCCTGAGCTGTAGATTCATCCTCTTAACTGGCCTTCCTTGGCCATTCCGCTAGGGTTTGGCTACTGGGAGAGAAGAGCTTGAGGTCGCTTTGGTTTAGGCAGAGATCCCCCCTTCAATTTCCTTGTGGAGGGGAAAGGAAGGCCTAGCTCGGGCCCTCCTTAGCTCAGATGGCACCCAGAAACTCTCAGGCCAGTAAGAAGCTCTGATGACAACACTGGACATTGTCAGGAAGGAGGACATCACTAAATACAGCCTTGTCCAGAATCAACAGCTGAATAGACCTCTTTTTCTTTTTAAGTTATTCTGTCTCACATCTCATACTTCAATAGAGCAACAGAAGACTAGCCTTGTCTGTCCCCTCCTTAAACAAAGGTATACTTGGGAGTCTAGAAGAGTAGAAATACCCCCTGGACTTTCATTCCCAGATCCAGGGTAGGTGTCCCAGGAGAGCCACCTGTTGTGACCCTCAGTGATACTGCTGTTGTCTGGGCTTTGCTTTTGCTGTCAGCTTTCACATCGCTCTGGTCTTCAATCTGGGTCAGGAGGTTGCTTCTTCCAGACTGTCCACATACTCTGTTTTTTGTACGGCATCACACACAGAAGGGGCATGCAGGTGGCTGTTTCTAACCTTCTCCCTGACCCTTTGCTCAGATTATACCTCGAAGCTCCAGTCTTCCTTCTGCTCTCATACCCCTGGGGAGGGACAAACATCACTGCATCACTGCACCCCTGAATAATTGACAATTTGATATTTGAAAAATATTCCACTTGGTAGAGCATCTGCTACTTACCATTCCATGTGGCGACAAAGACTCAGTGTTGTTCCAAATTGTTCTGTGCAAAACCAGGCAACGCTCTGTGGACAGGGAAACAGCGCAGATCCAGACACGGAGTCTTGGTGAGTTGTTTGGTAAAATATGCTTTTGATAACAAAAGGAACTTTTCACAACTTTAAAATAATAGCCACGTGTTTGCTGGAGAAATGGCCTCGGGTCTGTATGTTTCCCTCAAATCATGTAGACAAACCTTAGTGAGGGAGGGAAGGACGGAAAGGAGAGCGCGATATATTGAAATGAAGTGACAAAGCATTTCCCAGAAGTAAGTGGGCGTTCTCACGCCAATTTGTTTATCTTCCTTTAAGATTAATATTTTTCTAAGTAAAATTTGAGGGGAGAAAAAAAAAGAAACAGTAAAGGTCATCTGGTGCTACACAAAAAATTGAGTAGCGTTAATAAATTCTAAGTATTTTGTGTGTGTGTGTGTGTGTGTGTGGTGTGTGTGTGTATGTGTGTGGTGTGTGTGTATGTGTGTGTGTATGTGTGTGTGTGTGTGTGGTGTGTGTGTGTGGTGTGTGTGTGTGTATGTGTGTGGTGTGTGTGTATGTGTGTGTGTATGTGTGTGTGTGTATGTGTGTATGTGTGTGTGTGGTGTGTGTGTATGTGTGTGTGTATGTGTGTGTGTATGTGTGTATGTGTGTGTGTGGTGTGTGTATGTGTGTGTGTATGTGTGTATGTGTGTGTGTGGTGTGTGTGTATGTGTGTGTGTATGTGTGTGTATGTGTGTGTGTATGTGTGTATGTGTGTGTGTATGTGTGTGTGTGGTGTGTGTGTATGTGTGTGTAAGTGTGTGTGTATGTGTGTGTGTGGTGTATGTGTGTGTATGTGGTGTGTGTGTATATGTGTGTGTATGTCTGTGTGTGGTGTGTGTGTGTGGTGTGTGTGTGGTGTGTGTGTGTGTGTGTGTGAGAGAGAGAGAGAGAGAGAGAGAGAGAGAGAGAGAGAGAGAGAGACTATAAACAGAGAGAGACTCATGCCTTTTATTAGGTATTTTTGTAGAACACCTGGCATCTTTTGTCCGGCGTTCAGTGCTCACAGCTTTAGCTATGAACAGCCTACCTGATCCATTTCCTGCTCCTGCTCTGTTTTGTATCCTCATATGCACTCCTGGCTGCAAGCTGGCAGTTTGTTCTCCCTTTTCATCCTTTCTTTCTTGTGGTTATGAACATGGGTTCTTGGAGAAGCAGGCTAGTTCCCCAAGTTGGCTATGGTGACTCTAGCAGCCTTGGATAAAGCTCTCCCCTGGAGCTGGAGATTCCTCCATTCCACAGGGGGCCTCTGATGCTCAGGCAGAAATTGAACCAGAATTTATATAAATGAAACCAAGTTTCCTTGTGCTTATCTGTTATTGCCAAACACAAAAGCAGTTGGTTTGATTTTCTCAAAGCTTAGAGTGTCTGTATGGGAAGGGCTGTCTTAAAGTATGGGCCACGTGGCCTCTATGAAATCCTTGGGAGTCCCAGGGGACACCTCAAAGCTGAGCAGAAATCTGTGCAGCAGCTGAAATGAGGTACAAAGAGAGGCTGGGGGACTGCCAGCCAGAGGACACACACCACGCATATTAACGTGCCATGGCCCACAGGGCAAACAGCTTGCTAAAGTGTGCCCCCCAAATCAAAATCCCAAGTGCAGATTCTCGCAGGTATGCTGGCTGATTTGTAATGAGCTGCATCGAGCTGGACAACTTCATACACACCGCACACACGGCGGCGAGTATTAAGTAGTATAGATTTAATTATTTAAACATTATGGGCAAGTCCCAGACAGCACAGGGTAAAAGCTAGGGAGAAATGTTAGCCCAACATCTTTCAGCACTGAAGACTCTTGCTTGCACTGGTAGCTAACCAGGAGCTCTCTCCCTCTGGCCCTTTCTTATGCCTTGTTCTGCACTGAGCGATCCATTCTGCGGTTTTCAATATCCCAGCGGGGGGCTGGTGTCCACTACAGACGCTTCACCTTACACAGCTTTAGGGGCGAAAGTTGTGTTTGGCTGTGCTGTAGCTTGTCCTGGTCTTGGTGATGTGATGTCTACCTTCCAAGCATTGTCTTGCAATGTACAGCAATGGTTAGTCCATTCTCCCAGTGGGGATGCCACACTGGCTGAGTGAAATTCTATATAGTTTAGACACACATGTCCTAATGTGGTTAAGGCATGGTCCTCACCAAGCACAAGTGAGAGATACAGAAACCTTAAGAAGAAGGTGCTAGTGAGAGACCTTTGGGTCACTGGGAATGTGTCGTTGATGACGGTAGGACCTTGGCCTCTTCCTCTTTTCCCCATTTTCAAAACAACTGTTCTGAGGTAAGTGGTTTGTTTTACCACGTATGGCTGACATTATGTGTAGACAGAGGCCAATACCAAGAGGGTCGGCAGGTCTGACACTTCTGAAGCCACGATCCAAAGCACTTGTCTCCCAGTACGTTAATTGTTTGTGGTATTTGTTACAGT
Source organism: Rattus norvegicus (assembly GCF_021556685.1). Lineage (NCBI taxonomy): Eukaryota > Metazoa > Chordata > Mammalia > Rodentia > Muridae > Rattus > Rattus norvegicus. The sequence goes on along the minus strand of NC_141541.1, from coordinate 106,570,195 downwards.
AACAGAACTCTGACATGCCTTGGTGTGTAGCCATCAACAAGTCAAAAATAGATAGCCTAGCATTGTCTTCAAGTAGATCCGAGGAGAAGACCAAAACCCTTTAGAAGGTCAAATTTTGGGCCTAAAAGAACTGTTTTCTTTATCCAGCACCTAAGCTGGGCTAGCTGCCCTCCCATAGACAGGTAGCCTTGCGATGGGACAGCCTCATGAGTGATTCACCTGGAGTCACACTGAAGACCATGCTTCTGTCAGTTAGTACTGGCTGCTGCCACCCAAGCCTCCATAGCATAGAGGAAATGGCTGCTTAGCCTGAAGAGGGCATGAGATTGTTTTGTCAGCAGCCACACTGGAGGGATCCTGTCCCTGGGCACGAGCAGAGAGTGGATCACTTTCCTCCCGAGTCCAGCATAATGTGGAAGATGAATCTGACCCATCATGGCCAGACCTAAACTCGCCCTGTTTGCTTTCAGAATCTCAGGCTCTTCCTGAGAAGATCCCTGATGCTACCCCCAAGGACTCCTTAAATGCCAGTGTGAGGTTGCCTTTATTGAGTGGTACAGGAATTCATTGTGACTATCGACATCACCACGATCCTGAGGACTTAAAGTGATGTGGCTTTGTCTTCTCACAGCACCACAGGTTGCAGCAGGGCCACACTTTCTCCAGAGCTTGTCCTTGTCCCTCCTGGCTTTTGATGGATTCTGAAGTTCCTTGTCTTGTGCTCGCCTCACTTCATGGTCACTCCTGCTGCATGGCCAGACTGCCTCCTCCCTTCCTACGCTGTCTCCTCTCCATCCCTTAACGGTCTGTGAGCAACTGCATTTAGGGCCCTCCTAGATGGCCTAGGATGAGCTTCTTCTCCCTAAACCCTTAACCCAACCTTCCCTTTTTTTCATACAAGGTGACAGTCCATATTCTGGGCATTAAGACCAATTGATATGCAGCATAGCTGGAGGTGCCACTGTCTTTTACCTGCTCTGTATTCTGAACCATTGTTGGAAGGGTATGCGTCTTCTGCTGCTTTCTAAGACAGAGCAGAATTTTTGGTCCACGGGGAGCGCCTTCTTGGTGCTAGTGGGCCTGAGGGCTGGATTCATGGATGAAATGCACACATTCAATAGCTGTGAATCTTAAGCGGTGTCAGTGGCTGGAGGGAAGATGGTATAAATTCTTTTCCTGTCCCTGTCCCCGACAGAGCAGCCTTCTCTCCTGGTAACAGGTTTTGAGACAAAGCACGACTTGGTTCTCTCTGGACCGTGTTTGAGTCTGGTGCTTGTATTACATTGCATAAGGCATAAATATTTGGGGAGCAAAATCGATTCTGGAGTAATGGAGGAGGGGATGTTTGATTTTTATTTTTGGGGGGGAAACCAGAGGCTCATATGTTCTGGAACGTAATGTTTCTGCTTCTTCTTCCAGAAGATCATTACTGTGCTTTGATATGAGCCAGCCACCTCATGGCCACCTTAGGCGAATTAAAAACTTGCCAGGAGGTTTCAGGGCTCGTAGGATGACAAGCAAGGAGCCAGTGTGAACTCTGTTTGTAATGGCACTCCCAGAGCTGGGTATCAGCTTCTCAATCCCCATTACCAATCTCAGATCAGACTCAGCCTCAGCCAATGACAGGTAAATCAGAAGACAGATGGATGGGCGTGGCTTTCAGGGCCCAGGAAAGTCATGGAAGCCCCGGAGAGTGTAGCTATGATTCTTGTAAGGCCCGGTGGCCAGAAAATAAAGTCTCACTTGGCAGCATCACATTTCTTCTGTGTCCATAGCAGCAGAGAGCAGTCTCCAGGGCTCATCTGGGACCTTCTATCCAGTGGTCATAAGGAATCTATGGTGACCTTGTGCGTTTGATGGTGACCTTGTGAGCCCTGCCCAGGCAGCAAAATAAAGGACCTTCTGTCTGTTCTTTCTCCTCAGTTTATCTGCAAGTCTCAGAGCCGAGAGAGAGAGAGAGAGAGAGAGAGAGAGAGAGAGAGAGAGAGAGAGAGAGAGCTCAGAACAGACCTTTATTTGCTTCTTCTGTTTACTTTCCCTTTTGCTTATCTACCCAGGGTGGGGTTTCCACCTTCGATTCCCATTTAAAAGAGATTCTACACTGGCCATTTGCCATTTCCACTCCATCCTTCCTCCCCTCTGTTTTGGAGACACACCGTTTATTCCAGAGACAGTGGAAAGCACATACTTAAATGTTTCCTAAACTTCAGCCCCATTTTTATAAACCTGTGATATGCATAGAATTATGTATAGTGGCTTCTGACCTTGATGGTATACTTTTGCTCAGAAAGAAAGAAATCTCAACAAAGCGACTAGGAAACAAATGTGTGAGAGGAAATCCAAGAGCCAGAGTCAGACAGCATAAACAAGGCAAGGCAGAGAGAGCTCTGACTGGAGGCTTTTACTTCTCTGAGGCACGATTCTCCAGCCTGCAGGCTCCACTTGAAAAAAAAAAGAAAAGAAAAAGAAGGTGGCCTTGCTAAAGTCCAGGAATGTAATATAAAGGCACAACATCAAGAATCATGTGTGGGTTTCCTTTGACATTAAGCTGTCAAGGAGTCCTGCATTTCTTCCTTTGCTCTGAGAGCATGGGTGCTAAGCCATATTCAATAATGTGTTCACTTGACGTTCCCTGCAAAAATTCCAGTCGACCCTGCATTTCCTAGTGCCTCAGAGTATGAAGGCTTGTATAAGCCACTATGCATCTGACCTTGAGGAAATAGAGCAAATTCTTGACTTCCGTGCATTATGATTCTGTGTGCTGGAGAAGGCGCTGGACCAACAGCCAGCCTTTCTGGTGGATCTGAAGGTTCCTCTGATTAGCTGGTTTGCAGTTAAGTCAGCCAGTTAGACAGTCTCCGTAGGCCAGGGCTCAGCTGCATCCATCTTGTGCAGTTTTAAGATGGTCCAGTGATTTCACTACCTTAAAGGTTGCACATAATTTGATTGATAACACAGAACTCAAAATGTTTCCAGAAGGGGGAAAAAAGTCATTCCACAAATCAATTTTCCCAGCTGCTCGATTTTTTTGTTGTTATGAGTTCTCAATTTAATCACTGGAACAGGATCACTTTAGAAAATCTATTCTGAAACTATAACACCTGAGTGGACAGCATACTCCATGAGAAGAAATGCCCAAATAGTGTGTGTTCCTAATCATTTGTATTTAATAGGTTTCCTCTGACTGAAAGAACAATATGTATTCTGTCTAGAAAAAAATGTCTAATCATAAACCATCACTAGTATAAAGGTGAAGTTCCTTTAAGATTACTCTGAGTGCACAACCGTAACTAGCACATTGGCATATACTCATCAGAGTTGCTTTTTTTTGAAATTATTGTTTGTTTAACATGTGCACATGTGTGTCTGAGTACATGTATGTATATCACATGCATGTGGGAGCCTGCGGAGGTCATAAGAGGAAACAGATCCCCTGGGACAGCTATCTGGGTATTGAAAACCAAATCTAGGTCCACAGTCAGAGCAGCAAATACTCCTGATTGCTGAGCCCTCCCTTTCTCCCCTCTCCATCTTCTGAGTTTTTTTTCTCTTATTTAAGCCACACATAGAGAACTCTTTCTATTTATTTCAAAATGTTATTTATTGTTGTCATATATACTCTATGATTAAGGATACCATTTATCAAAGTATTACATGGATTTTATTAAATGGGTTCTCTAATGTATTTAATTAGATTACTATTAGTTGCTTGGGGTTACTTTTTTCTTTGTGCGTTTAAACTTTGCCATCATAAATAAGAGCACAATAATTTTCTTATTCCCATCTGGCTGTTTTCTAAGAACAAATTCTTAGAGGCTGATTTTAAAAAATGTTATTATTTTATTTTTTTTATGAGTGTGAGTGTTTTGTCTGCATGGGTGTCTGTGTATCAAGTGCGTTCCTGGTGCCTGAAGAGGCCAGAAGAGGGTGTCAGATCCCCTAGAACCTGAGTTAATGAAGGTCCTTAACTAACATGGGTGGTAGGAATTGAACCCAGGTCTTCTAGAAGAGCAACTGGTTGACCCATCTCTCTAGCCCCTTGAGGCTGATTCCTTAAGTCAATGTGTGTTACTGTTATAAGTGGTACTCATGGCACAAAAGTTTCATTCTGCATGGTGGAAAAAAATACATATATATATATATATATATATATATATATATATATATATATATATATAGTCAAAACATGAGTGACTGGGCTCATGTCTATAACTGCATGCATTCAAGATAATGGGCCCACTCTAGTGACAGCTGTTCTGTCCACTCACAAGGGCTTTGCCTTCTTCCACAGGTACCAAATGGGTACATCAGGGATTCAATTTCTACACCTGAATTTAGAGGACACATTTAAGTGCTATTACATATCATATTCAAAATGACCGGTTCCATTCCTGGTCTCTAAAAGAGTTTAATTTTATTTACCCCTAGGATGCTGAACACAGACCACAGAAGTATTTGTCTGTCTGTCCAGAAGACAATACTTTTTTTTTATTAACTTGAGTATTTCTTATATACATTTTGAGTGTTATTCCCTTTCCCGGTTTCCGGGCAAACATCCCCCTCCCCCCTCTATGAGGTCAGAGTCCAGGGTCAGTCCATGTATAGTCTTTAGGTATTGGCTTAGTCCCTGGAAGCTCTGGTTGCTTGGCATTGTTGTACATATGGGGTCTCGAGCCCCTTCAAGCTCTTCCAGTTCTTTCTCTGATTCCTTCAACGGGGGTCCTATTCTCAGTTCAGTGGTTTGCTGCTGGCATTCGCCTCTGTATTTGCTGTATTCTGGCTGTGTCTCTCAGGAGCGATCTACATCCGGCTCCTGTCGGTCTGCACTTCTTTGCTTCATCCATCTTGTCTAATTGGGTGGCTGTATATGTATGGGCCACATGTGGGGCAGGCTCTGAATGGGTGTTCCTTCTGTCTCTGTTTTAACCTTTGCCTCTCTCTTCCCTGCCAAGGGTATTCTTGTTCCCCTTTTAAAGAAGGAGTGAAGCATTCACAATTTGATCATCTGTCTTGAGTTTCATTTGTTCTAGGCATCTAGGGTAATTCAAGCATTTGGGCTAATAGCCACTTATAAGTGAGTGCATACCATGTATGTCTTTCTGTGATTGGGTTAGCTCACTCAGGATGATATTTTCCAGTTCCAACCATTTGCCTACGAATTTCATAAAGCCGTTGTTTTTGATAGCTGAGTAATATTCCATTGTGTAGATGTACCACATTTTCTGTATCCATTCCACTGTTGAAGGGCATCTGGGTTCTTTCCAGCTTCTGGCTATTATAAATAAGGCTGCGATGAACATAGTGGAGCACGTGTCTTTTTTATATGTTGGGGCATCTTTTGGGTATATGCCCAAGAGAGGTATAGCTGGATCCTCAGGCAGTTCAATGTCCAATTTTCTGAGGAACCTCCAGACTGATTTCCAGAATGGTTGTACCAGTCTGCAATCCCACCAACAATGGAGGAGTGTTCCTCTTTCTCTGCATCCTCGCCAGCATCTGCTGTCACCTGAGTTTTTGATCTTAGCCATTCTCACTGGTGTGAGGTGAAATCTCAGGGTTGTTTTGATTTGCATTTCCCTTATGACTAAAGATGTTGAATATTTCTTTAGGTGTTTCTCAGCCATTCGGCATTCCTCAGCTGAGAATTCTTTGTTTAGCTCTGAACCCCATTTTTTAATAGGGTTATTTGTCTCCCTGCGGTCTAACTTCTTGAGTTCTTTGTATATTTTGGATATAAGGCCTCTATCTGTTGTAGGATTGGTAAAGATCTTTTCCCAATCTGTTGGTTGCCGATTTGTCCTAACCACAGTGTCCTTTGCCTTACAGAAGCTTTGCAGTTTTATGAGATCCCATTTGTCCATTCTTGATCTTAGAGCATAAGCCATTGGTGTTTTGTTCAGGAAATTTTTTCCAGTGCCCATGTGTTCCAGATGCTTCCCTAGTTTTTCTTCTATAAGTTTGAGTGTGTCTGGTTTGATGTGGAGGTCCTTGATCTACTTGGACTTAAGCTTTGTACAGGGTGATAAGCATGGATCGATCTGCATTCTTCTACATATTGACCTCCAGTTGAACCAGCACCATTTGCTGGAAATGCTATCTTTTTTCCATTGGATGGTTTTGGCTCCTTTGTCAAAAATCAAGTGACCATAGGTGTGTGGGTTCATTTCTGGGTCTTCAATTCTATTCCATTGGTCTATCTGTCTGTCTCTGTACCAATACCATGCAGTTTTTATCACTATTCCTCTGTAATACTGCTTGAGTTCAGGGATAGTGATTCCCCCTGAAGTCCTTTTACTGTTGAGGATAGTTTTAGCTATCCTGGGTTTTTTGTTATTCCAGATGAATTTGCAAATTGTTCTGTCTAACTCTTTGAAGAATTGGATTGGTATTTTGATGGGGATTGCATTGAATCTTTTCCAAAGATCGCTTTTGGTAAAATGGCCGTTTTTACTATATTAATCCTGCCAATCCATGAGCATGGGAGATCTTTCCATCTTCTGAGGTCTTCAATTTCTTTCTTCAGTGTCTTGAAGTTCTTATTGTACAGATCTTTTACTTGCTTAGTTAAAGTCACACCGAGGTACTTTATATTATTTGGGTCTATTATGAAGGGTGTCGTTTCCCTAATTTCTTTCTCGGCTTGTTTCTCTCTTGTGTAGAGGAAGGCTACTCATTTATTTGAGTTAATTTTATACCCAGCCACTTTGCTGAAGTTGTTTATCAGCTTTAGTAGTTCTCTGGTGGAACTTTTGGGATCACTTAAATATACTATCATATCATCTGCAAATAGTGATATTTTGACCTCTTCTTTTCCGATCTGTATCCCCTTGACCTCCTTTTGTTGTCTGATTGCTCTGGCTAGAACTTCAAGAACTATATTGAATAAGTAGGGAGAGAGTGGGCAGCCTTGTCTAGTCCCTGATTTTAGTGGGATTGCTTCAAGTTTCTCTCCATTTAGTTTAATGTTAGCAACTGGTTTGCTGTATATGGCTTTTACTATGATTAGGTATGGGCCTTGAATTCCTATTCTTTCCAGGACTTTTATCATGAAGGGGTGTTGAATTTTGTCAAATGCTTTCTCAGCATCTAATGAAATGATCATGTGGTTTTGTTCTTTCAGTTTGTTTATATAATGGATCACGTTGATGGTTTTCCGTATATTTAACCATCCCTGCATGCCTGGGATGAAGCCTACTTGATCATGGTGGATGATTGTTTTGATGTGCTCTTGGATTCGGTTTGCCAGAATTTTATTGAGTATTTTTGCGTCGATATTCATAAGGGAAATTGGTCTGAAGTTCTCTTTCTTTGTTGTGTCTTTGTGTGGTTTAGGTATAAGAGTAATTGTGGCTTCGTAGAAGGAATTCGGTAGGGCTCCATCTGTTTCAATTTTGTGGAATAGTTTGGATAATATTGGTATGAGGTCTTCTATGAAGGTTTGATAGAATTCTGCACTAAACCCGTCTGGACCTGGGCTCTTTTTGGTTGGGAGACCTTTAATGACTGCTTCTATTTCCTTAGGAGTTATGGGGTTGTTTAACTGGTTTATCTGTTCCTGATTTAACTTCGGTACCTGGTATCTGTCTAGGAAATTGTCCATTTCCTGTAGATTTTCAAGTTTTGTTGAATATAGGTTTTTATAGTAAGATCTGATGATTTTTTGAATTTCCTCTGAATCTGTAGTTATGTCTCCCTTTTCATTTCTGATTTTGTTAATTTGGACACACTCTCTGGGTCCTCCTGTTAGTCTGGCTAAGGGTTTATCTATCTTGTTGATTTTCTCAAAGAACCAACTTTTGGTTCTGTTGATTCTTTCTATGGTCCTTTTTGTTTCTACTTGGTTGATTTCAGCTCTGAGTTTGATTATTTCCTGCCTTCTACCCCTCCTGGGTGTATTTGCTTCTTTTTGCTCTAGAGCTTTTAGGTGTGCTGTCAAGCTGCTGACATATGCTCTTTCCTGTTTCTTTCTGCAGGCACTCAGCGCTATGAGTTTTCCTCTTAGCACAGCTTTCATTGTGTCCCATAAGTTTGGGTATGTTGTACCTTCATTTTCATTAAATTCTAAAAAGTTTTTAATTTCTTTCTTTATTTCTTCCTTGACTAGGTTATCATTGAGTAGAGCATTGTTCAATTTCCACGTATATGTGGGCATTCTTCCCTTATTGTTATTGAAGACCAGTTTTAGGCCGTGGTGGTCTGATAGCATGCATGGGATTATTTCTATCTTTCTGTACCTCTTGAGGCCCGTTTTTTGATCAACTATATGGTCAATTTTGGAGAAAGTACCATGAGGAGCTGAGAAGAAGGTATATCCTTTTGCTTTAGGATGGAATGTTCTATAAATATCCGTTAAGTCCATTTGGCTCATGACTTCTCTTAGTCTGTCTACGTCTCTGTTTAATTTCTGTTTCCATGATCTGTCCATTGATGAGAGTGGGGTGTTGAAATCTCCCACTATTATTGTGTGAGGTGCAATGTGTGTTTTGAGCTTCAGTAAGGTTTCTTTTACGTATGTAGGTGTCCTTGTATTTGGGGCATAGATATTTAGGATTGAGAGTTCATCTTGGTGGATTTTTCCTTTGATGAATATGAAGTGTCCTTCCTTATCTTTTTTGATGACTTTTAATTGAAAATTGATTGTACTTGATATTAGAATGGCTACTCCAGCTTGCTTCTTCTGACCATTTGCTTGGAAAGTTGTTTTCCAGCCTTTCACTCTGAGGTAGTGTCTGTCTTTGTCTCTGAGGTGTGTTTCCTGTAGGCAGCAGAATGCAGGGTCCTCGTTGCGTATCCAGTTTGTTAATCTGTGTCTTTTTATTGGTGAGTTGAGGCCATTGATGTTGAGAGATATTAAGGAATAGTGATTATTGCTTCCTGTTATATTCATATTTGGATGTGAGGTTATGTTTGTGTGCTTTTCTTCTCTTTGTTTTGTTGCCAAAACGATTAGTTTCTTGCTTCTTCTAGGGTATAGCTTGCCTCCTTATGTTGGGCTTTACCATTTATTATCCTTTGTAGTGCTGGATTTGTAGAAAGATATTGTGTAAATTTGGTTTTGTCATGGAATATCTTGGTTTCGCCATCTATGTTAATTGAGAGTTTTGCAGGATACAGTAACCTGGGCTGGCATTTGTGTTCTCTTATGGTCTGTATGACATCTGTCCAGGATCTTCTGGCCTTCATAGTTTCTGGCGAAAAGTCTGGTGTGATTCTGATAGGTCTGCCTTTATATGTTACTTGACCTTTTTCCCTTACTGCTTTTAATATTCTTTCTTTATTTTGTGCGTTTGGTGTTTTGACTATTATGTGACGGGAGGTGTTTCTTTTCTGGTCCAATCTATTTGGAGTTCTGTAGGCTTCTTGTATGCCTATGGGTATCTCTTTTTTTTAGGTTAGGGAAGTTTTCTTCTATGATTTTGTTGAAGATATTTACTGGTCCTTTGAGCTGGGAGTCTTCACTCTCTTCTATACCTATTATCCTTAGGTTTGATCTTCTCATTGAGTCCTGGATTTCCTGTATGTTTTGGACCAGTAGCTTTTTCTGCTTTACATTATCTTTGACAGTTGAGTCAATGATTTCTATGGAATCTTCTGCTCCCGAGATTCTCTCTTCCATCTCTTGTATTCTGTTGGTGAAGCTTGTATCTACAGCTCCTTGTCTCTTCTTTTGGTTTTCTATATCCAGGGTTGTTTCCATGTGTTCTTTCTTGATTGCTTCTATTTCCATTTTTAATTCCTTCAACTCTTTGATTGTGTTTTCCTGGAATTCTTTCAGGGATTTTTGCGATTCCTCTCTGTAGGCTTCTACTTGTTTATTAATGTTTTCCTGTGTTTCTCTAAGGGAGTTCTTCATGTCTTTCTTGAAGTCCTCCAGCATCATGATCAAATATGATTTTGAAACTAGATCTTGCTTTTCTGGTGTGTTTGGATATTCCATGTTTATTTTGGTGGGAGAATTGGACTCCGATGATGCCATGTAGTCTTGGTTTCTGTTGCTTGGGTTCCTGCGCTTGCCTCTCGCCATCAGATTATCTCTAGTGTTACTTTGTTCTGCTATTTCTGATAGTGGCTAGACTGTCCTATAAGCCTGTGTGTCAGGAGTGCTGTAGACCTGTTTTCCTGTTTTCTTTCAGCCAGTTATGGGGACAGAGTGTTCTGCTTTCGGGCGTGTAGTTTTTCCTCTCTACAGGTCTTCAGCTGTTCCTGTGGGCCTGTGTCTTGAGTTCACCAGGCAGGTCACTTGCAGCAGAAAAGTTGGTCTACCTGTGGTCCCGAGGCTTAAGTTTGCTAATGGGGCGCTGCCCACGAGCTCTCTGTGGCGGCAGCAACCAGGAAGATCTGTGCTGCCCTTTCCGGGAGCTTCCGTGCACTAGGGTTCCAGATGGTGTTTGGTGTTTTCCTCTGGCGTCCGAGATGTGTGAGCAGAGTGCAGTCTCTTCTGGTTTCCCAGGCGTGTCTGCCTCTCTGAAGGTTTAGCTCTCCCTCCCACGGGATTTGGGTGTAGAGAACTGTTTATCTGGTCAGTCCCTTCAGGTTTTGGTGGTGTCTCAGGCGCAGGGGTCCTGCCGCTCCTGGGCCCTCCCCTGTGGTTCCGAGGCTCAAGTTTGCTCGTGGGGTACTGCCTAAGTCCTCTCCGCGGCGGCAGCAACCGGGAAGATCTGTGCTGCTCTTTCCGGGAGCCTCCGCGCACCAGGGTTCCAGATGGCGTTTGGTGTTTTCCTCTGGTGTCTGGATGTGTGCAGAGTGCAGTCTCTTCTGGTTTCCCAGGCGTGTCTGCCTCTCTGAAGGTTTAGCTCTCCCTCCAGAAAGCACTTTTCAAACTATGAAGACCTATGTAGTTTGTCCACAGGCTTTGTTAAAGCTACAGAACGAGCTGAGGGCGACAGCTGCGCGGGGCGCGGTCGGCTCACTCACTCCCTTCTAGCCGCCATGTTTCCGCTGCACAGGGAGCGAGCCGACAATACTTTTTTAATGGTATGTCTTTAAGCACTTCAGTCTGGGGTGGGGTTTCTAGTATAATTTCCTGATCCCTCTCATTCTTCATTTGCTTCCCAATCCTCAGTCCCAGAGGGGTCAGAAAGTTCGACTTTCTCCGCTTGTGGAAGACTGTCTTCAAACTCCTCACCTCTAACAGGAGAAGGGGTAACTGCAGGAAGCCATTCAATGTACAACGCACAGCCCTGGCCTGCTCATCTCAAAATCTCAGCTTGCCCAGTCAGAAGCTTTGCCAACTTGAGTGAGTTAATTGACTATTTTGTGTTCTTGCTCCCTTCATAAAGCAGGAATAAAAATAAAAGTCTCTAGATGACAAAAATAAGTGATTGTGCCTAGATCCCGTCTATACTTAGCTATCTAGAAACGGCAGCAATTTCTCTTGCCTGACCCTGCCTTTTGAATACAAAAAAACTAAGCCCCGCAGTGGCCGAGGTTTGACTATTTTGTTCTGTTCCGATTCCTTAGTGCCTAGAATAATGGTTGGACATGGAGCAGGCACCCCATTAGTATTTGCAGAATACACGAATAATTCTTTCAACCACTTCATTACCAACACACGACGGTGGATGCCGACGGTGCTGCTTGGTTGTTTTTGCTGGTGTTTTCCTCCCTGTGACAGCCATTCTTGAGTGCTCCTAGCTTATTCCTCTGTGGGTGAAAATGCTACAGTTTCTTGGGCATAAATATTTAATGTGTCTTTAGCCGCAAAAGCTCATTCCTTTAGTGCATTTGGAGTCCCTCCTGTGTCTGCGAGACCTGGCAGGCGCTTGCTCTATGCAACAAGTATTTATGGATCCAAATCACACTCTCCAAATGGCCCAGGCTTCCTACTGTTCAGGATCATGGGGGAGAGCTTGGCTTTATGATCACGCACAACGCAAATCTCTAGCATTCAGCTGCCCCTCCCCCCAGTCTGATGGGAGGCTCAGAACCATGAAGCATACAGAAGATAACAACAGTATCAGGGTAGCAGAGCAGATTATGGGAACGTGATGCTGGTTTGCCTCAGCTCAGCTCACTTTAGTCCACCAGTCACTACGTGGAGCATGTGCCTCAACCATGAGGCTGGATATCAGAAACAAATAGACCATAAGCCTCTCAAGGGAATGACTCGATGTCTTCTCCCAGAGACGTGAAAGGGCTCAGCAGAAAGCAGTCAGAAGATGTCAAGTTTATCCATCATTGAGATAGAAATGCTGCTCAACTGTGGGTGGATTCCATGTTCCCCAAAGGTGTTTGAGTGAGAGTAGCTGATCAGAAGATTCATAGAGTGCCCTGCAATGGTAGGCTCCAAAAGAAAAGTGACCCTTGAAGACAAAACTCACTTTTCTTCATGATTGACAGGATGTCTGTGCAAATAGAACACTTGAATCAAGCCATATGGTAGTTCTAACAATGACCCCTTGAAAAATGTCTATCTCTTAATTCAGTATTGAATAGTTTAGCTTGTATCTGCATTGTAGATGTGACTCAGTTAAGGATTGGGACACAAGACTATTCTGCACATGGGGTGGGAGATAGAAACATGAGTTAAGCATCAGAAAAGGGAAGTGAGGTACAAGAAGTAAGAATTTAGAAAGAGGACACCATGTTCTTGGCCTTGAAGATAGAAGGGCCATGAACTAAGCAATACAGGGAGACTCTAGAGCCTAGCAAAACCACAGGGACTGGTTATTTTCTAGAGTCCAGACAGAATGAAGCTTGGCCAACATCTTGATTTCCTGACTTCCCTTTAGAACCACGAGAAAATCGGAATTGTTTAACCAACCAAATTGCTTAGCAATTTGTAAAAAAAAAAAAAAAAAAAAAAAAAAAAAAAAAAAAACAACTTCTTGCAATCTTGATAAAACAACAAACCTGTTTCCTTGGAAAACCTGGGACATCACACTGACTGTTTCACGCGTGCATCATACAAACCGTTTCACCTGTGATAGGTATATTCAGGAAGGGTTCCTCAGAGTGTGTGGCATCTGAGCTCAGCCATCAATCATAGATGCATTTCAAAGAACAAAGACTGGCATTATGGGATAGAGAGCTTTTCCCTCACATGGTTTCAGTCTTCTCTTGCTCCTTCTCCTCTTCTTTATGAAGTGGCAGAGCAATTCTGAGTCAAATGTGTGCTTGCTTGTGTGTGTGCATGTATGTGTGTGTGTGTGTGTGTGTGTGTGTCTTTATGTAGGTTGTTGTTGTTTAGAATTCCTCAGCATATGTCACCTGTACTCAAATATGATTGAAGGCTTTTCACTAGCTTGCAACTTGCTAATGGTTTGATCACACTATTCTCAGCTCCCAGTACTTACTCCCTGTCCCCTTCCTGTTCTGCTCTAACCTCTCAGGCTGCTGTGTTCCTCATGCCTAACAAGACCTTATGCTTCGTGCACTGTTTCCTCTGCCTGCAATATCGGCTTCAGGGCCATCTCAGTTCTCTCCCTTGAATGTCTGCTCAGACATCCTATTCCCTGCTTGCAGTCTAAATAAAACAGCCCTTCCTGTCGCTTTTCCTTTACTATTCTTAATTTTTCCTTAGTATTGTTTTCCCTGCCTGTTAATTGTGTACTTACTGGTTTCTGTCCCCACTGGCAGGAAACCTGGGTAAAACCAAGAACTCTTGTTTATTATTTATTTCTATAGTCAAAAGATACTTAACTAAATGCGTGCCTTTAGTCCCAGATCATGAAGGTTGGAGACAATGTCTGGGGATGATTACTAGAAGGGAAGGGAACACAACCCAGGAGACTATCAAGGATGCTACTGAAGGGATGCAGGCAGTGTGATGCAAGGGGTGGGGCAATAATGTGTCCACAGGGCCAATTAGATACGGGACCAACTTGTGATGTTTTACCACACATTGTGACAACTGAGTTTCAAACAACCAATTGCAGATTTCAAAATCAGTAGTAAAAAATACTTCGTGTATTTACAATGGAAAGAAATGATAACTATCTGAGGTAATGGATATGCCAGGTATCCTCATCTGATAATCACACATTTGTATTTATGTAATGAAACATCACATTGTATCTCATAAAGAGATACAATGTACCAATTAGATGGGGGGGAGGAAGGGAGAAAGAGAAAAGGAAAGAAGAGAGGCAAGAAGGAAAGAAGGAAGGAGGGAAGGAGAGAAGGAAAGAGGGAAGGAGGGAAGGAGGGAAGGAAGGAGAGAAGGAGGGAAGGAAGGGTTTTCTGTCCATCCTCCACGTTCCTCTGAAGTACCTACTTTAGAAGGTCCCACAGAGCATTGTGATAGCTAAGGATCCTTCACTGAAGTTGGGCAGCTGCCTCTGTCTGCCAGGCGAGAGTCAGCAGCACCTGCGCCTGCAGGAGCCTAGCACCGCAGGAGCAAACAGCATTTGATTCCGCTCTGAGGTCCATATGGCACACTTGACCTCCACACCTGAGGACAGGCTGGCCCTCCAATCATTTGTAGTTTTAGAAGAGTTAGCAGAAGGATCCTTTCAGAGCTTAACAGGGACACAAGAGATTTGGATTGCTTTGAAATGCCCTCCCTGGTCTATCCATGAACGGCAAAAGGGTGATCTTTTCCAAGAAAGGAGGAGGGCAACAGGCTCCCTAGGACAGGGCTGGGTCACCAGGTGAGGGTGAGCTTGGGAAGGTGGGGTGGGATTGGAAGTGATTCCCAGACCAATAAACTAGCAAGTTCTAGAGGAAACACTGAGCTCAGGGAAACTCTTGGGATGGGAATAACACACTCTCAGTCCCCTCCTATCAGCCTCAGTTACCTTCCTTTTCCGAAAATGAAAGGGAATGGTGTTCTGTGGCATCCTAAGTCTAGTGGGGAAGAAAATAAGCAAGGGAAGTGGATGCCATGTTCGAGGTGGTGCTGCTATTGGAAGAAGCTCTGATCACAAATGTGCGTGCCTAACCATCTGGGAACCAGCTTCCCTGAGCTTTGCCCAGCAGAATCTGAAGAGCGGGTAAGAGTCTGGCAGTTGGTGTCAAGGAGAAACAGTGTAACCAATTATCTCCAAACTCAGTGTCTGTGTATCTGGAAACCAGCAGCCTCTTCGTAAGGTGGTTTTGGCTTGAGGCGGTGTATAAGGTTGTAGTCATCTGAAAACCTTGACAGTGCTGGGAGGCAGCTTCCAAACTGGCTTGCTCGTGTGGCTGTTGGCAGGAGGCCTCTGTTCCTTTGGGGGAAGGAGGTGCTTATTTAGAGAGCTGCTGGAGAGTTCTCAGAATCCAGGAACTGGTTCATCTGGAGTGAGCAACATAAGACAGACCTACTCTGCGCAATCCAGCCTTGGAAGCCGCACAGTCACTTCTGCAATAGCCCATTTGCTGTAAAGCCAACTCTCTTCAATGGGGAATGGGCTCAAGGAATAAACTGTGTGATGTGCTGCAGGTCTCGCATGATTACCACAAAGGGTTGTCCTTGCCTAGGGAGTGCTGTAAGCTTCACCATATGGACGAGCTATCCATGACTTAGATGAGGAGCTAGAAACAACCCTATTTGGGGGCAAAAGATGCAAATCACACACTGGAGAGACAAAGGAGGCCCAGGGAAAGAACCTGGTTTGCATCCCTAGTTGAGAAGGAGGACAGCAGGGAGTCAGGCATGATTTGGAAAGTTCACGTTGGCTCTCCCATGATGCCAGTGAAGTTAGAGACGGGAGGCTGAGCATGGAGGCTACTATAGACATCAGGGTTAGATGTGAAGGGTCTCTCCTGGGACAGTGTGTTCTGGACTGGACACATGGGTCCTATGTCCAAAGAGATGGGCCTGGGATGTAGGGAGGGTGGGGAGCATTGGGGAGGAGTCCTACCTCCTAGGGAGATGACTGGGTACATGAAGTATTAACATGCATGGTGTACGGAGACGGGTCCAACAATAGCATGGCAGAGTAGGACACATAACAGTGGTTAATGGCTCTGTTTTGAACATGGGAATTTCGAGGAGCTTCTTGGTGTACAGACATGTTGAGTTGGTAATGGGAAGAGATTTCTGAATTACAGTAAGAACAGGCAAACCCAGACAAACAAAATATAATAAACCAACAAAATCCCATGCAATTCTTATTTGGGGTCTAGTGAAAGTGACCTCGACTGACTGCAGTTTGAATATTACCTGCTCAGCACCATAACTGGGTTTCGTGTTGATTAGAATGCAGAGAGAACTAGCCGTGGTTGTGTACCCACTATGTGTTCAGCATTGTCTTTTTGTTGTTGTTGTTTTGTTTTACTGACATGTAACATCCAATTTGAGGCCCCTCACAACATCATGAGCTTATTTTCGGCTGAAGAACTTTGTGTGTTACTCCATTTCGTTCTCACAATAAGACTAAAAACTGGATTGTATTATAGGTAAAGAAACCGAGACATAGGAAGGCTAAGCAATTTTCTCAAGGTCTTGAGAGTGGCATTGCCTATTCTGTTTACTGATAAGAGGCTGCCTGCATTTTGTAAGCATCGTGAGCAGTGTGAGAATTATGTCCAAAGTTACAGTGGGATAAATGATGAAGCCAAATTCCGCCTTTGTTTATGTGGTATACGTGTGTGTGTGTGTGTGTGCGCGCGCGCGAGTGCGCACGCGCGAGTGCGCACGCGCGAGAGTGCGCATGTGTGTTCATGCCTTCAGACATGCTTTCTTTTGTTTATACTAGTAATTTTTCAACTGAGGCTTGACTGTGTGTACATGAGCTTCTAAGTTTGAATTCCCAGCATCCATGTAAAAAGCCAGTCATAGCTGCATGTGCCTGTAACCCCAACATCATGAGGCAGAATCATCATGAGACAGATCCTGGGAGCTTCCTGGCCATCCAATCTGGCTGAAATAGTAGACTTCCAGGTCAGTGAGATGCCTTATGTCAATAAAGCAGCAAAAGGTAGAGGAAGACACCTGATGTCCTCCTCTGTCTTCTGATCCACAGACACAGGCACACAAACCCACACATTTGTACCTGCATACCCACAAGGCATGCACCACACACATACATCATATAGACAGATGCACACACACACACACACACACACACACACACACACACACACACACACAACCAGGGCCTTACTAATCTGACCTAAACTAACAATATAGGCCAGGCTGGCCTTAAACTCATGATCCCTCTGCCTCAGAAATCCGGAGAGATAGAATTAGGGGGGCATGCCACTGTGCCCTGTTATCAGTTTAGAATCTCTGGGTAGATCTCATGGACCAAATTATGTGACAAAATCAATAGTCTCCTTTAAAATTCGTCTATCCTCGGTCCAGCCCCACCTACTCAGGGGAACTTTGGGGCAGTTATTGCTGTGCTGCCTGGAGACCCAGGGACTTCCTCTGCCGTCTGCCTCTGATTTCAGAGATGATATTTAATTTTATTCACTCAACCACTACTTATTTATTGAGCTGAGCTCAGCAATGTGGTTACAATGATAAACAGGACAGGCATGGTCTGAGCTTTTAGAGATTCGGGTATACCAGAGGGAGTGCATGACAGACACTAATCACATTACTAAATAAAGGCCAACAACAGCCACATGCCAAGAATGAAATGCAGGAGGTGCAAGCGATGAGTAACAGCGAGTCAGCATTAACCCAGGAACACATTCAGAGGTAGCCTGGGGAGACCCAGGTAGGGACAAGAACCTCCTAGACTCCAGTGACAATGGCTGCCAAGCCACCCACACCAAACCGCTGTTGGATCCTCCATCAAAGGCTGTATAGCAGTGTAGTAGAGATTCGGGGAGAGGGTAAGGACTGACTGGTGGAGGGACATGGTTACTTTGTGTCAGGGATGTGGTACATGGGAGGGAGCCACCCAAACTGATGTATGTGTTTCAGAGAATACTCTGGAGCCGAGTTCAGGAGAAGTAGAGGGGAAACAGTAACAATTAGTGCAGACAATGTTACTGGCGTCGTTATGTCAGAACCAGATCCCTGGCAGACCTGACAAGCCAGTCTTGGCCACCAAGATACCAGTAAAACAAGACAATTTATAGCAACGAGCAGAGGACAGAGACTGATTCAGTGTGGCCACACTGGGAAGAGACACTGATGAAGAAGTTTGGGCATTTCCAAGGGTCTTGACATGATGTTGAAGTTTAAATAGAGGACTAGAGTTTTGCATAACTCAGTTGTTCCAGTCAGGATGTAGTCCCATCTGTCACTGTCATTACTTGGGAGCTAGCCTTTTCACCTCCCATCAGGAGGTTTCTGGGGAAGCTTTAATTTGTTGAGGACCATCTTTACAGTGGTCTGACAACGAAAGGGAAGAACGCAAGGGTCTCTCTAGGCAATATTTTCACTTCTAACGGGAAGTAAATGCTGGCACTCCACACGCAGGCTGGTTACACTGAGTTGTGGAGGACAGGATTCAGGAAGTAGTGAGAAGGAGAAAAAGTGTCAAGCAGTGTGCCTTTAGATGGAGGCAATCTGATCAGGGGCAGCTTCTCGTTATTTAGTGCTAGAGCTAGGTCATGATGCCCTTATCACTGCTGCCGGAAATGCCCCTGCTTTGGCTGCATCCAGGCTGGGGAATTGCTTGATGCTCACTTTTCAACTCCTGTGGCTGATCCCTGATCCTCAAGCTAATTCCTCTGGTCCTGGTGAACCCAGAAGGTCATCCTTCAAGGCTCGACATCTACAGGATGGCACTTGTCCTTTTGAATTTGGTTCTTTTAAGACTCAATGTCACTATCCTAGACTGAATTCCAAGTTGGGGACAGCTCAGAGAGCTCCAGGCAAGCCCTCTGGGCTATTTTAAGTGCCCAAAATCCAATGCTGCCCCAAACGCTTACATGTAGCTAACCAATTTAATCAGTTTAATTTATATTTTGTTGACAAGAAGATTGGGGTACAGGCAAGGTATGGGTTGGCTCTGGAGAAAGAAGAAAGAGAAAAAGAAGAGAGCGATAAGCAGCAGCACTCACTGCTTTTGGTTACTATAGAGGTAACAGGATCAGCTAACCCATGTTTCTGTTATCTTGTCTTCTCATGATGGACCAGACCCTTAGATCTTATGCTGAAATAGACTGTTAAGTTGTTTTTGCAATGTGTATTGCCACAGCATTGAGAAAAATAACGGATACAGAAGGTCAAATATCCTTTGCCGGGTTGTACGCACAGCAAATAGTACCACTGAGAGAGGGATGCAAGCTATTCTTAAATCCACACACTTACACTGCACTCTATGTGTGGTCTCAGGTAGCAGGTGGCTTGTGTATATTTCATTCTGCATTTTGTGATACATGACAGGACTCTGTGTTAACTCCATCGTTGGCCAGCAATGCCATCAAAGAGGTCCTGTCCTCAATGCATCCGTCTTGGGATGCACATGGCCAGTGGTGTTCTGCCCTAAGCCCTAGTTCAGAGAGGCAGAACGGACTGCTGACTGGACAAAGGAATGTTTCTGATACATAAAAGATCTGTTTAAAACATACAGAGAGCTGTGAGGTGGCTAGAAAAAGCAGGGATGCTTCACCAAGGGGGGTAGTCACAAGCTAAGCCATCAGCAGGTTCCCTGCAGGGCCCTCCCTGGAGGATATAAAAGCAACTGGCCCATAAATAGCAGGAGGCCAGCAGGGGATGTGCAGAGCCCGGTGAGGAAGATGGACATAACAGCAGGCAATGATAAACACAGAGACACCAGAGCCTCACTTCCAGGCTTCTGTCTCTAACATCCACTCTGAAGAGCGCTGAATTGGTCTGATAAGGAGATGTCACAGGAGGTTGTAAATGCCTCCTGGCAAGGTACTATATGACCAGGGGACTCATGAATCTAACTCAGATTGATGACTTTGCATCTCTAGGGAAGCCGGGTTAAGAGGGATCTCATAGAAGCAAACTGAGGGCAGGTTATTGGGACATAGGACTTGTTCTGTGATTCAACCAGAAGAGAATTATATGACCCAAATCCTTACGGCCCCCACACATCATCTCTACCTTGGCAGAAATACCTTGGGCAACGCCTGTGCCTTTACTCATTATTTTATCAAATGTACCAGATGCAAGCGATAGTGTGCATTTAAAGCAGTGGCTCTCAACCTGTGGGTCAAAAAACCTTTTCATGTAGGTCCCTTAAGTCCACAGGAAAACACAGATACTTACGTCACGATCACAACAGTATCAAAATTACAGTTACGATGTAACAACTAAAATAATTTTATGGTTGGTGGGGGATCACCACAGCATGAAGAACTGTGTTAAGTGGTCAGAGCATTAGGAAGGTTGAGAACCATGATCTTAAAGTGTGTTCCCTGAGATGCTGGATTTATCTAGCAATGTTACATATTTCACTCTTAACCTCCCTCTCCACATAGAGCGTTCCAGGCTTAAGTATTTGCCCCCCAGAGTGAGGAATACCATTACACCAAACAAGGCTTCTAGGAGTCCCTCCTGGCACATACTGGGCCATGAATCCACATCTACACAGAAGAGACTGAGCCTGACTCAGTATCATAAATGCTTAACCATCACTTTCTAGTTAAGGGTTGGGGACCTATAGATTTTGGTTTTCAGCAAAAGTACCTTTAACGATTAAGCTATAGACATTTTTTCAGGCTCATTTCCTTTGTAATCGAGAAGCCAGCGATTTGGAAGAGCCATCGAGGACCCCTACACAAAACTTACTGACCTGTTTCTGACTTCGCTGGAGCATGTGGTTAATGTTGCCAAGGGCCAGCTTCGAGCATTACTTTGCTGAGAACCTGGCACAAGTGTGCCTGTCTACCTTTGCAACAGTGAGCAGATGGAGGGAGAGGCTTATGCTTCCTAGATAGTCATTAATAAGCCGTTTAGAAACCCTACCCATTCACTCTGCAAAGAATTCCTTGCAAATACTGAGAATGGTGTTGACCATGTCTCTATTCATACTGCTGTTGCACCTGCTCGGGGCTGGGTGTTTTTATGTAAGTTGCCTCACTTCATCTTCATAATGGTCCTCTCGGGGAAGGAGAGTATTATATGCATTTTAATTCTGAAAGACAACATCAACGACATCAAACCAAACATGTTTTGGAGAATCAAAACAGCTGGTCAGAGTTTCCACTGAAGACTGAAGGGTCAACCAAATATCCCTCACACTTTTTCACAGGGCCTCCACATAAGAACAGAAAGTGAATATGGGTGATAAGCCACTGACCAAATCTGTCTCTGACCAAACATCCAACGTCTTAGAGTGTCACGCAATGACTCCATTTCTCATGCACTGGCAACTAGCCTCCTGCGATAGAGAAGTCTATGTCTTATACTGCTTGAACTAAGATGACCTTTCACCTTCACCTGTGAGATTCCTTTTCTAACACCCCAGCCCTCACCAGCAGACCATCTTCCTCAATGGTGGTTCACTGAGGGCTTTATTGGCACCTACCAGAGAATACAGTAGATGTGAAGGCCCTCCTGCCGATCCTTCGCTAGGGTGTCCTGGCTTCGAGTAATGTGTCTTTATATTTAGCATGCTATTAAGGCTAATTATACCTCTGAATCAAAGGAGATCATTCAAATTAAATGGGAAATGATTAGGCTCCACAGAGTCTGATTTTCTGGTGAGCCAAAAGAAAGCTAAATGTGGAAGCAGAATTTCCATAATGGGAGATACGACACCAGTTCTCAGGAGGGTGGAGTAAGGAATGGGTAAGGAAGGCTTCTGAGGTGTATCCCTGGTGATAGGTATGTATCTCAGGGGTGAGTGTGGTCTTTGGTGAAGAAAACCGAGTGAGGGCTCAGAAAACCATGTCCTGTAGCACCTGGGCTCCACTGGGTTCTTTTATCACCTCTATAACCAAAGGGCTTCTTTTGGAAATAGAAATGGACTTAGTCTCTTGGAGCCTGCAATTCAAGCACTCATCTCCATGTAAAATGGCAGACATGGGGAGGCATGGTTGAGTCTGGGGCTCTTGGAAGTACTCCCCATCAGGAAACTGAGTTTATATTTTCACTGTGGAGTTGCAAGCTCTAGAAAGCATACCCCAGGGCAGGAGGCACTG
This sequence comes from Rattus norvegicus, assembly GCF_021556685.1. Classification (NCBI taxonomy): domain Eukaryota; kingdom Metazoa; phylum Chordata; class Mammalia; order Rodentia; family Muridae; genus Rattus; species Rattus norvegicus. The sequence goes on along the minus strand of NC_141541.1, from coordinate 106,548,256 downwards.
TTTATTGGCTTGATGATTTATGACACACATTGAGAACCAGTATGCTTGATGTAAGGTCAACAGTGAAATTGTAAGATGTGAAACAGATTGGAGTTTATTGCTTTGGTTCAAGGAGAAGAGGCATCCGAAACTCCAGTCACATTGTCCTGTTCCCAAGAAACCTAGAGAGGCTGTGTGAAGATTGCCAGAGGTTACGGTGGGAGCCTGAAAACCACTAATTATAGTCTAAGCAATTTTCTGGCCCTTGACTGTTTGGTCCTTGCTCATCACGAGAAATTAACCTTAGGTGACCTCCTGCAAGGACCTTTCATGACTCCTGTGCAGAATGAAGGGCTATACTCCTCAGCTCTGTGCTCCCTTTTGTAAATGCAGTGATCACTTTATTGGGTATCCCCTCTACTAGATCCAGAGGCCCTTGAGGGCCAACCTCATATTCCAGGATCACAATGGGAACTCAGGGCTACTGGGTGAATTAAAATTCTAATTTTAATTAGACTTCAACTGAGGACAATTAGGAACCTGCCTATAGCACTCTGGATATAGTGACTCATCTCAAATTGAAGTAGCCCAGGAAACAATGTGAGAAACCTCTGAAATTTAAGCCCAAGTGTCTACCACTTTCTAGGGATATATTGAACAAGGCTGTCACATTTTCTACAATCAGACTTTCAAGTATTCTCTTAGGCTTGCCTTTATCCCTTATGTGCTGTTACTTTGAGTTCTATTTGTTTGTTTTCTTCTGCCCACAGTTAAATTTGCTTTTAATGTCTGGAGATATGAAGGTTGTATAAGCACCTCCCATTTATTCCTTTAATATGTTTGAATTATTCCTTGGTTTCTTACCATTGCTCCAGCTTGTAAACTCTCTTAGGGATTTTCCCCTTTATATTTTTAAGCTTATTCACTGTCTAATATAGAAGAATGTTCAGACTAAAAAAATGAGATGCCTATATCCTTTAGCTCTACTTTTAGCCAAGTGGCTGATAGTGGGAGATATTTTTTCGTTTATATAAGTCTCCTTGGGCTAGAGTGCAAAAACAAAGGGCACAGACTTTTCCTCTCCCTCCTCCTCCTCCTCTCCCTCCTTCTCTTTGCTCCATCCCTCATATATGAGGGAGCTTTGGCATTATCTTAGGTTTTTGGTAAATGTGTATTGAATAAGCAAACCAAGTTGGACAAATGGAGTTATTTCCTGAACTTTGCACAACACAGTTGAAGATTCTCACAGAAGAGTAAGCAGATTGTCACATGCGAGCCCTGTGCACCAGCATACAGGGCAGGAGGATTCTCTCCCACCCTGTTCACATCTGCAGGTAGAGAGATTACTGGGATATGGTTAATTCATTGTCAACAAATGGCACCTGACACTCCTGAAAAGCCAAGTGGAGCCTGTTGACAGAAAATGAAATTGGTGCAAAGGCCTGTGGGTAAAAGCCCTGAACCAGTCTCTATTTGTGGCTTTGCACCTGACAGTTCATACACACGTGTCCCTCAGATCTCAATAAAAAGACCACACAGTTCTCAAGTCCACTCTTCATCCACAGCAGAGATTTCCTCTGTACCTGTTAAGGTCTATGTTTCTTGAGGACACTGGCTAACCTTGACCTTGGCTGTCTCATTGCTGGGTCTACATACAATGCAGGGCTTGGGGTAGGTTTGCTTTCCCATACATGGGTGACTGATGTTCCAGTCACAGACACCAAGACTGGTCAAGAAGCTGCTCTGATTCTCGTCTTCGGGGATGATGTAGTAACCTGAAATTAGAAGGAAAATAGCTGCAAATATTTATGACTAAATATGTATTTATTTTATAATGAATGCAGAATCCACTTTCAAAGCAAGTTTTAAACAAAACAAGTTAAAATTTAATGCGCCAGTTTTTCTTTTATTAATTCAACAAAGCAGAAAATTTAATAGAATGAAATTTGCACCTTTCAAGAGTAAAGCTCAATAAATGGGAAAATGTATACAGTTACAACCAGCAATGTAACTAATATGCAGACTAATTCCAAGTTCCCCACTTTCTATGTGGCCATTTCACTCAATCATTTCCTCCTTCCTGCAGCCTCCAACAACTGGTCTATAGTCAATAGTATATTTGTGTGTGTGTGTGTGTGTGTGTGTGTGTGTGTGTGTGTGTGTGTGTGTGTATTTGACAATCTACTGATTCTAATTATGTAATATATAAAATAAAATTATATATACATATGTACATATACATATATGTATACACAGACATCATATATATACACATACATGTATACACACACATATATATACATATATGTGTATATATAAAATTATGTTTCTTATATCTCTATATAAGAATCAGTGAATGGAGTCATTTATACCTGACATTCATGGCTCATCATAAATGCTTTTGAAATTCATGCATGTAGAGCTGGGAGATGTAGCTTGGTGGCAAAGCAATTGCCTAGCATGTATGAAACTATGGTTTCGAGCCCCAGTACTACAAAATGAAAGAGACTCACATGTGTTGCTGTATGCAGACTAGTGTGGCCATTCCTTTTCACTGCTGTTCCTTCTGTTTTCTAGAACACTTAACATCAGCAAGTGTTTCACTTCAAAGCATTTGGTAGCCCTGCCCTAGGAAGCAGTCTAGCTAGAACAAGGACCTTCTAAAGAGTAAATCCTGGATATTTGAGATCCTGGTGCTGAAAGGTTCTTCTTTTCTTATCATCAGAAGGAAGGAGGTGCCTGCATGCCTCTGGAAACAACCTTGGTTGCTAGAGGATGGATTTTTGACCACAGTGGGTCACCTGGGTACAGAGAAAGCAGGAAGAATAATATTGGATGAGGGCTTGGAGAAGAGGATGGTGTGAGAAATGGAATGCCAAGAAGGGGACATTAGCATTTCTGGAGCAGAGCTCAGGAATAGGAAAACAGTGATGCCCAGCCTTCCAATGTCCACCCTGCCAAGCTCACATTGTTCTTGAGCAAGCTTTAGAAGGGAGACTCTTCTGTGGAAATTTCCAGTCCGGTGTCTAGACCAAATCAGTTTGGATGTGTTTCCGATAAATATCTTATTGCCTTCGCATCCCAATGAGGCAAAACTTTCAGATGTTTTGATGAGTTTTGGTACCAGTAAGAAGTCTCTGGATGTGATTTCCAGGATCTTCTCAGTGGAAGCAATAACACTGTCGTCTTTCCTGGCCTTATATCCTAAGGAGAGCCCCATTACTGCTTTCAGATATTGGGTGCTGTGCTTCAGTCCTCTGAGAAGACTTTCTTCTGCTAATGCCTGGGAGCATGCAGACGTCGTAGGATTTCCTACTTGGAGGTTTACAACACCTTGTGTCGCTGAGGCAGGCTCAAGTATGGCTATTATCAGCCTTCTGATTATAACGTATAATTTCAGAAGGCCGGGGCTCTAAAAAAAAAAAAAAAAAAAAAACCAAAAACCCAAGGATGGTTCTGGATGGAGAGAAAGGGTGCAGATAGGGCAAACGATGCAGAAGGGATTCGGGGTGTGTCATAATCAGCTTCAGGTGACATCTTGATGCACTTAGAAGGAGGGAACCTCACTTGTGGAATTGCCTGTGGCCACGTCTGTGAGACATTGTCCTGATTGTTCACTGACGTAGGTGGGCTCAGCACAAGGCAGGTGGGCCTGAGCTGGAAAGAAAATAGCTAAGCAACCCAGAGGAAACAAGTCAGAGGATGCAAGCCAGGAAGCAACTCTCTTCTTTAGTTTGTCTTCTTTTCAGCTTTCCTTGATGATGGGATACAAAATGCTCCCCAAGTCAATTTTTGGTCAGTGTTTTGTTATAGCGATAGAAAGCAATACAGGGTGTTTTGCTCAGGTGTCCTGTGAGGATTGCTAAGCAGATACCCTACCACCCGCCCTTCCTACTTTCCTTTCCTGGACTACTTGTCTACCTACAATCCACCTGATTTTAGATTCCCACTCATTCCACATGAGCTGAGTTTCCGAGTGTGTTATTTTCACTTGGTTTTTGGTGAAGGGAGAGATTCACTTTGAATGATTTGCCCATTCATTCTTTCTTTTAACATTTAATGAATGACGCCGTCAATTCCATGTACATCGGGGCCCACCTTTGGGCCCCCAGTGCTTCACCAGCTGATAGGTAAGGTCTGACCTCCTGGTGCATTTGCCTATCAAGGATGGAAAGGAATTATATAATTCACACTGTGAGGATGCTCACACACATACTAAAAGGCAACTGCCTCTAAAACCAGAATATGAACAGTACTAGTGAAGATGCAGAGAAGTCAGAAGTCTTGTGGTTGCTGGATTATGAAATGGTCCAGATGTTATGGAAAACAGTATGACAGTGTCTCAAAGAACCTATGTTTTCCTTATCATTCAGTAATTTCACTTCTGGGCACATATCCAAAAGAAGTGACTACAATGCCTAGAGCAGACAAAATATGATTATTTACACAATGAAATATTACACAGAGTGAAACATTGCATAGTTTCAATGGGTGGTACATGGATGAGTCACATTGATAGAGACATGGTAAGGAGAGTCACCCAGCAAAAGATGAAACTGACACCCAATGAATGGCAATGTAGAATGAAACCATCATCATTGCAAGGTGACACTCTTTAACAAAATGCTGGTGACCACTGCGCATTCCACTCAAGCATCATATTAGTCAAAGAAAGAGCTTCTCTTCCATCAGCAACCATGGGCTACTTCCGGATTTCTTCTAATGGGGGACAATTTAGGACTCTATTGATAGGTATAAGCCAACTGTAACTTAAGGTGGAACTGAGTTCTAGAAAGTGAAAAGAATGGAAACACACGCTATGGACTCTGATACAGTTTGTTCAATCCTTCCAGGCACATCCAACTGCTGTGCATTGTGACACAATATTGTCCTGTACAAAGTTTGCACAAATATAATGTGTTTTCATAAAGTTTTAAATAGTTTGTAGTTCATAATTTTGTGCTGGGTTGTTTATGTAGCTCTCTTTGGCCATATGCAATATCATGGAGCCTTTGAGCTGCACGTTGGACATGCCTGTAAGAAGCCTGGATGAGGTTATGGTAAAATTGTTTTAAGGGGAATGGTTTTGTTGACTGCACATGCAGGGTGAGCATGCAGCAGTCTCTAGATCATCTCTGATGGACAGTGTGGCACAGAGGCACTGCCCAGCCCCAGCACCATCCTTTCTTTCTACACCAGGGACTGGGCCTTGTATTGTAAGGCAAGTTCTTTATCAAGGATGCATATACCCAGTCTTCTACCACTTTTCGAATTTTAAGGCAGGGTTCACTGAGCGATCCTGCCTACACTTGAACTAGCTCTGTCACCCAGGCAGGCATTGAATGTTCAATCTTTCTGCTTTGGGCTCCTCAATGTCTGGGATGGCAGGCTAGCACCACTAAACTGAGCTCATATGTTATTCTAAACACCGAAAAGTATCTGATGCTCTTCAAGCCATGAAGTGGGTGGTGCTGATGTCGCAGTAAATCAAACAGGAGGGAGGAGTAAGAATAGAATATTGAAACCATCTTTCCTAGCCTTCTTCTTAGAGAACATCTAGAAGAAATGGCTAGCCAAATCGCAGTGAAAATCTGGCACTCAGGTTGTACTCTCCGGGTGCCATTTTCCACTAAAGGAATCATGGCTCCTTGGAGGGAAGTAACCAGCTCTGTGTCTGGGGCAGAGAATCTATTAGAGGAGCCCGAAATGTACTATAACACAGAAGTCAAGGATACAGTGAATCAGTCCAGCAAGGTTAGAAAGATTCATAAGTAAATTTAAATAGCCAGTGCCCTATTGGCCAAATAGGAAACAATTTGAGCACCTACAAAGGAAATAGCCACAGCGGATTAAAACAACAAATATCAGCATGGAGAGATGGCTCAGTGGTTACGAGCATAAACTGCTCTTGTAGAGGATCTGAGTTTGGTTCCTAAGAACCTTCGTCTGGCAGCTCACAACTGTTTGCAACTTGAGCTTCAGAGGATCTGATGATCTCTTGTGACCTCTGAGAGTGCTACACTCACATGCCCATAGGCATATACATATATGCACATAATTAAAAATAAAATCATAATGAATCACATATGCAATTATCTATGTGTTACATATATATGTATATATATGAACATTTATAGTAACACTAAGAAAAAACACTAAAGAGAGTAAAGACGACATCAGTCTTACCTGATGGCCCTTAAAAGGGGATAGATGTGGGAATGGTTGGAAGTTTTTGCCACTCCTCCAGAGAGGTGGTGTCTGTCTCTCTTCCTTAAGTCCAAACAGTGTTATGTCCCCATGTCCATCAAGAGTGTGGTGGTAGTGACACTGTGTGTTTCTGAGACTAAGATCTGTGGTGTCTGCATATTCCTCACTCCCTCTCTCTCAGAACTGTCATATCAAAAGCCTGGGGAGGTCATCATGCTATGAGGAAGTACAGTGTTATACAAATGGGGACACGAACCCCATAAGCTTCGTGTTGTTTTAGCTGAATGTGAGACAAAGAAGTGACAGAGCCATCAGGAGTGGTCCGGTCCCAGCAGACACCACGAAATAGAACAACCGTACTGGGCCGGCACACACTGTAGAATTATGATGAGCAAGGTATACTAATTTGGGATTGCTTCCTAAGGCTAGACATCAGCCTCATCTCTCAATGATTATTTTGAAAATAACAAGAAAAAGGTGTGTGCCCTGTCTTTCTCTAGCAAACTGGCAAATCAAGCAGTAGATAAGAGTAAACTTGTCTTACTCGATACATCCTAAGAAACAAGGGGAACAATTAAATTACACCAGATAGATACAATTAGCAAAATCCAGACTGTGGTCAATTCTAGGGGAAAATGATCCCAGTTCATTAAAGATTTCAGAAATAGAAAATGAAAAGAATGAGTGAATAAACCATACACAGGGTAACAGATAATTCGAAAACATTAACACCAGGTATAATGTATGGATCTTGTTTGGGTCACAATTCCAATAAATAAAACATAAAAACAGTACAGAATCTATGACACAACTGATGTTTTTTAAAAAAAATATGAATTAGATATTTGATAATGTTGGAGCTTTATAATAGTTCATGTGTGATAGTGGAATTGTAGATATAGTTTATAAGCTTAATATTTTGAAACTAATCTTGAAATGTTTAATAAAGGCTGTGAAATCAAGCATTTATTTCTCTATAATAAAGAAGGGGAGTGGTTGGAGTAGGGGCATGGCAGGTCTAGCCATGAGTTGCTGATTGTTGGGGCTGGGTGCTGGCTGTGTGAAGAGGGGTCACTATTCCATCAACTTTAGGGCACGCTTTACATTTTCTGTAATAAAATATTTAAAGGTTCTCTAAGTGGCCCTGTCAGCCTTTGCTGCTTTCCCCAAAGCCCTCTGTTCTCATGGAGGAAGCTTTAAGCTCAAACAACCTGTACTAGTAACCATTGCCCGTATGTGTGTGTGAGGTTACGCCTGCCCGAAGGCAGAAGGCATTAGTTTGTTCTGTCCTGACTGGCTCTGCAAGACCATCAGTCCCTTCACATCCTTCCCTGCCCCATCTCCTTCTGGATGGGTGAGAACTCAGTGGTGCAAAATATCCTTCAGCTGCTGTGGCTGTTACTACTGTGCCACTCACACTATGTATGTCCGTAGACAGTCTGTCTGTAAGTGACAGAAGCCATCGTGGACAGCGTGCCTCCTGACCCTACTCAAATTCAGCAGTGGCCCCATATCTCACATGCCTTTGCTCATGGAGTGCTGGTCATGTTAAGAAACACAGCAGGAGCTTGCTCAGCTTACAACACCTTTGTGGGGTTGTGAGAGTGTAGTCTGTTTCAAGAGGCCCAGGGGCCTCACATTACTGCTGGGTGACCATTTCCCTAGCCATAGACAACTGGAGCAGAGGAAGCCCCTTAGCTAACCATAGCTTATAGCTCCCATGGAGGTGTGTCAGGAGAGTCTTCGGGGCTCCTTTTACATCCGATCTCAGACAGCCATTTAACCCAAAGTCAGTTGAGGTAGCAGCAGCGGCAGCGGCAGCAGCAGCAGCAGCAGCAGCAGCAGCAGCAGCAGCAGCAGCAGCATATGTGACTACTTTAATGAAAAACCTTGTCTCCCCTGTGCTGAGAGATGCCAAGAAGAGAGATGGAGAAAAAAGCAACTCCCTGGTACTTCCCACTATTTCCCCATTCCTAGTTTACACGTTTCCAGTCTCTGCTTACAATTTAAGCCTTGGGCATTGCCATTCAGGGCATATTCTTAAATTCTCATTCCCTGTTTAATCTAACCTCCACTGCTTTTTGTTATTTGTAAACAGAGTCCCAACAAATAGGTGAACTTGCTTGATTCGTGCTCGTTTCTGTTGTTTACCAAGCCTAGGCTTTTAAGTGAGGTTTCCATCCTCCCTGCCTTTGAGAGGGACAAGACCACAGTGCCAGGTGAGTCTGAAAATCATTCGACAGTTACCCTGAGTATCAACCTGTCTGTCTGTCTGAATAAAGCCATATTCCTTGCCTTTAGGTGGCTATGCCCTGGTGGGCTTCCCACACCCTTCACTGAACTGCTGCTATTGGGAGCCTTACATCATGCCTGACAAATTTGAGGGGAGAACAGCTCAGAATGTCTATGTGAATCATGTCTTCTAAGATTGCACAGAAAGTTCTAGGCACAAGAATTCAGTCAGTCTTTTCTGTCCTCCATAGCCTGCACAGGGTCACTGTTGACAGACTGGCAGCTGATTGAAAAGGCAGCGAACAGTTCCCACAACTGCTTCCTTTACAAAGCAGATCCCCTGACATGGTGAGAAGTTATATTAGTTTAAAGTAATTGCTTACATTGTTCAAATTACTCTGCTTAATTGTTTTTAAAAGTGAGTAGAACTCAAGAAGGGAAGTGATGTACAGGCTGAATCTATCTCCGCTGGAGCCTCCTGTATAGAGACAGAGAGGGCTCTGCTGAGTAAGCCAGAGCACAAGTCACTCACTTTGAGGTAATCAGATCTGAGGGCAGTGCCTGTTCTGAGCCCAAGGTAGACCTTCAGTTGCATGACCTCTATATTGTGAGGAAAAAATCTCCCTCCATAGCCAAGCTGATCTCAAACCGAGAATGTAGTGGCCCAGGCTGCCCCTTTAATTCATAATATTCCCATCTCAGATTGAGAGGTTCTGGGTTCTGCATACCACTTAAGATCCTCTCTCTCTCTCTCTCTCTCTCTCTCTCTCTCTCTCTCTCTCTCTCTCTCTGTTGCTGAAGCTTGAACCCAAGGCCTCCACGTGCTAGGCAAGTGTTTTGACAGTACAATATACTATCATTCTCTGTCTCCTATTAGAAAATCAAATCCTAGAGCATGCCGAAAAACTCCTTAATCAGAATACCAACATCCTGCCACTGTCATGTCCTCTGTCTTTCCAGAACTGGAACGTGAGTAAAACTGATCTTCATGCCACCCCCATCTTTTCCCTCTCCTTTCTTCCTCATCTACCTTTCCCTCCACTGTCCTCTTCCATTGACTTTACCCCATCTTTAATCAAATGATGTGCATTAAGTGTGTCTCCACTCAGCAGGTATAGTACAAGGCTCTCTAGAAAGTATCAGACAAGAAAACTAGGAAAATAATTGAGAGAGAGAGAGAGAGAGAGAGAGAGAGAGAGAGAGAGAGAGAGAGAGAGAGTTGAGCTAAAGGACTCCAGATCTCAAGATGTGCCAAAGAAGAGAGATGTGTGAAAAATACGTGAGACAAGAGTAGCCATCTTTCCCAGCCTTGGAGGAGGCAGCCAGGATAGATGGAAGACCTTCTAGCATTAGCCTTTATGGGGTTTTGATAACAGTTTCCTTGTAAGGATGTTAAGAAAATAGGCTTATGTTGTGGGAGTGCTGGCAAAGTAATGTTTTAGAGATGCATTAGGAAGAGAGGAACAATTTTCAGGCTTTTCTGTCATCTGAGTAACACCTCATATTTTCTCAGCAAAATAATCAAAGGTAAGACGATGATGGGAAAAAGCCCAGTACCTCATACTTCAGCCAAGTCCTGGGCTGCTGATGAAAAGACTCCAGGACTAGAAATGGCTGGGCGGCCCGCTCCAGTATCCCTCATCAAAGCCACCACAGAGGCATTCTGACATTCTGCAGACAGGACAGAAGGCTGAGGGTTGGTTGTGACTGTCTTTTGTCACTCAGAGGCCAGCGCAGGGGTCACCAGACAGATGAGATGGCAGAAGATGGTTTAACCACACTGGAGGTCCCAGGGGTAATATACTTGCCACTGAGGTGTGAGCCATGACAGCCTACTGAAATGTGGGGACAGGGGGTTGGGGCTAACATTAGTCTTGATCTCCCTCTCTCTCCTTCTCCCTCTCCCTCTCTTTTTCCAGAACCAGCTTTGTGGGTCCTACTGAGAACTCTTCAGAGAAAGGCTTCATCTTTGGATGTAAGCTGCAGTTTCTACAACCTGCTACAACTTTCAATGCCTGGCAAATTATATCCTACCTCATGAGGTTGATTGAGTGGGGGAAAAAAAAGAGAAATGATCACAAGCCAGTATCACAAGGTTTGGTGCCCAGGGATGATCAGAAAGGTGCACAGCATGAGAGTTTAAGTATTTAATATTTTCCGCGGGAGGTTGCCCATCAGTCAGGAGGACAGAACTGACTCTAGATCTTTCAAATAATGAAATTTAATACAGAGAATTGGCAGGCAGATAACAGAGGCACCAAAAAGCATAGCTAGCTTTGGAAACAATACAGGACCCATCCAGGCAAAAGGATCTGCTACTCCAGAACTAATGTCATAAGGGAAAACCAGCTGCTGTCCCTGTCCCTTGTGGGACACCACTGTAGGCAATGAGCACAGGAAGAAAGACCTGGGTGCCTTTATCCGTCTTGTCCTCTCCCACTGTGGCATCCTCTTGGAGGAGCTCATAAGAACAGGCAGGCAAGGTTTTGTAACGGTGACACTGGCCGCTGGACACAAACATTTGTTTACTTTAAGCCTGAGGGGTTTTGTGCCTAGCATCCCGAGAAATTATAACTCCCGAGCTGGGTTAGATACAGATGGTTTTGTTTGTCATCATAGTCCCAAGAGGTAGCCATGGATTGTGTCCCACCACCCTTTAAAATAATGTACAGAGGTACTGTTAATAAAGATGAGATTAAAATTCAGTTTTCTCTGCCTCTAAACGGAGGAGGCTTTTTACTCTGCATTGTACCCTTCTCAAGGAAAAGAAGAATGTTCGAGGGCTTGACAGGGCCTGTGGATTCTTTCTCTTATCACATATTAAATTGGGGTGTGTGTGTGTGTGTGTGTGTGTGTGTGTGTGTGTGTGTGTGTGTGTTCCTGATGGGACCAAGTATGACTGTTGGAAATGTGTGTAATGTGTATAGCAGATGTCCACCATAGCTTCCCCCAACCCCCGGGAATTTACAATGTGAAGACTGCTTCTGAACAGTGGCTGCTCCTTTAGAGACTAACAAAGCCTGTCTCCTTGGCCCAGCTGTATGTCACACACCTGTCCCCTTGTTTATTTGTATGTAAAATAACCTGACAGTAACCCAAGTCCCTGGTCAACTCTGTATAATTAACATTCTGAGCTCCGGGGTACAGTGACTTCAGCAGCCTAGAGCCCAATACTCTTGATCCCAGTCTCTATACCCACCTGTCCATCTTTTCTTTCTTCCTAGTCAGGTCTAAGGCCAGGTAGCTGTAAGAGGATGTGGCACAAAGAGTCCGTTTCTGAGGTATATGATACTTCTTAACTCTAGTTTTGCATGAACATCATACTGATTAAGATTTTTTAAGTCAGACTATGTTATAATGCACGCTAAAAACCTCCTTTCTTGGTTCTGACCGTATATTTTCTTGTCCAGAACAAAGCTGGAATTCACTATGAAATCCAACGTAAGTCTATCGGGATTCTGACTGGGATTATACTGAACAGTAAGTGAATGCAGAGAGACTTGGCATTCTCTGTCATGTTGTATCTTTCAGTAGAACAATAGGAGCCATCTCTTCATCTATTCAATACCCTTCTTTTATATCCTCTGATACAGTTTTATGGCTTTCTCCGAACGAGTCTTGAATATTCCTTGTAACATTTGTTGTTAGGTTCATTATAGTTTTGGTTGCAGACATGAGCAAAGCGTTTTCTCCCAGGACATTCGGTAATTGGCTGTTGCTGGCATGGAGAACGCCTCTTGACTGCCTTGTGCATTATGTTCAATCACCTCACTAAACTTACTTTTTGGTTTTAATGACTCTTTGGTACACTATCCTGGGTTTTCTAGGTAGGGGATTGGGTTGTCTGCCTTCTCCACTATACTCAAGCTATTCTTCTTTTAATGCCTTTATTCTCCCTACAAGCACTCTATAATTTATCTCATTGCCTTTATATTCAGTCTTGAATTATAGTAATGCCTCTACATTTTACTGCTTTTAGGAGATTGTATGAGAACAGAAATTGTCTTGTTCATCTTTATGTTATCTCTCCCCTTTCCCCCTAGACCCCAGCATATTACCTACCGTAAACTATGTAGTAGATGTTCAACAAATATTTCGGCGGTAATGAATTGGGGGTGGGGGGTGGGGTTAAAAAAAGTGTCATGAATTTTGTATATCACAACCAGACTAGATTGTGTGGTAGAATAGTATTTTTTATTTTAATCAACAACCAATTAGTTGAGACCTAATTGTCCTGAGGACAGAGGAACCTCAGAATACAACAGAGCACAGAGATATTAAAATTTCACATTTGGAGTTAAAATTTTGAGCCAGGATTAAAAGCCAAGCTTTGTAGCTCAGTGAAATTTCATTTTTCTTCTTATTTATCTTAATGTATACAAATGCAATCGAGCACATGTGCACTCATACACACACACACACACACACACACACACACACACACACACACATGAACACATAGTCTCATAAAGAGCAAAGGGGTATCTTATTGAGATAGGCAGAGAGTCCACAAAAGCCTCAAGTCTGTTTATGTATGAACAGAGGACATGTCCTGGCCAAGGAGCCATGTCAGTTGTGTTTTAAGATATAGACAAAGATTCTCCCAGAAGTGTCTGTGGGCAGGTCAGTGTGAATGCAAGACAGAGGTGACTTCTCCATGGCCCAACCAAAGTATCTTAACTCTTGACACCCAGAGTGGTTGCCACACCTTAGGAAGCAAAGACCTCTCCCCTCTGCACTAGATCAACTCTTGGCCAAGGCGGTCTATATGGATTCTGCTCCAGGTCTTCCACTGATAGAAGGAGGGGGAGTAGGGTCACTATGTATGATGCAGCTCATGAAAACAGAAACGGTCTGAGTCAGTAACAACTCTTCCTTTGCACCTGCTCCGCACCTCCATGGCCTGGCAGAGAGCCTGGTCCATGAATGATATGTATTGCAATCCAGAGGCTGCTGTTCCGGAGACGCAGATGGAGAAGACACTTAAAGCCAGGGGAAGTGCATTCTTTTCCCTCTACTTTTCAAACCAGACACCTGCCCCTTCTCTTCTACCTACAAGCCAGGGAGGGAAGGGAAGCTACCTAGATTTTTAGGAAGACTGCTGCAGAAAGGACCCTATGATATCAGCCCAATTTGGGGGAGACATTAACCCAAGGGATCTGAGGCTTAATTTCTATTAACAGAAAATCTTCAAATATAGGTCTTGTAGGTCTGGGTCTTGTTAGACTTGAGAGCTTCCAACAAGTGAATTACACTACCACATGGGACCCAGGATCAGGGAAGCACATGTCTGTCATCAGGGGGGGATGAATGTTTCAAGCTTATCACCAGCCACATATAGGAACAACAGAGAATGGAGGATATCCACACTGGGAGGGCTCCAGGGAAGTGAGGTTCAACTGTATGTTGGCATGCCAAGAGCATTGTAGTGGCTGGTGTTCATTTTCCTTTCAACTGAATATAGAATCACCCAGGAGACATGCTGCTGCTATATCTGTGAGCCTTTTTGCAGAGAGGTTTAACAAAGAAAGGGTCATCCTGAGTACGGGTCCATCTCCTGGACTGGGGTCCTGGACTGAAGTACAAAGGAAAAAGCCATCCGTGTATGAGCTTTTGTTCCCCTTTGCTTCCTAACCAAAGGCACAGCATGACTGAGCTTCTGGTGATGACTGACCACTCTCAGGGTTCCCTGGGGAACACCATCAGAGCATCAGCTTCTTTGAGTCTTCCTTGCCTTTTTCTTTTCTTTTTCTTTTTAAATGAGGCAGGGTCTTGCTTCGTAGCCCTGGCTACTTACAAAACTCACTGCAGTATTTTTTGTCTTAGCTTCCCAAGTAAAGGGATTGTAGGCCTATCTCTGTCTCTGTCTCTGTCTCTGTCTGTCTCTGTCTCTGTCTCTCTCTCTCCATTCTCTCTCCCCTTTCTCTTTCCACTCTCTCCTCTCTCTCTCCATTCTTTCTCCCCTTTCTCTTTCCACTCTCTCCTCTCTCTTTGTTTCTTTCTCTCATTCAAACTTTTTATGTATATGGACATTTTGCTCTTATGTATTTCTGAACACCATGTGCATGCCTGTTGCCTGAGGATTCCAGAAAAGGTATTCAGATACCCTGAACTGGAGTTATAAGTACTTTTGAACTTCAAGGTGAGCACAGGGACTCAAACACAGATCTTTTAGAAGACCAATCACTGCTTGTAAACACTGAACCACCTCTTCAGTTCTACTTTATGTCTCATAAAGACACTCATTATAGTCAGGAACCACCCAAATCCAATGTTATTTCTCATCTCTCTCCTCCTTTTCTCTCCCCTCTCTCTTTCCTCCCTCTCCACGGTCTCCTGCAGCCTAGAACACTATATAGTCCTGGCTGGTCTTGAACTTATGATCATCTTGCTTCTTCCTCCTGAGCACAGGATTAATATGAGCTGAAAAATCTCAGAAAGAAGACTCTCCTTGATCCTTAAATCACTATACCCAGAAAGATGATTCTTCTTCTTCTTCTTCTTCTTCTTCTTCTTCTTCTTCTTCTTCTTCTTCTTCTTCTTCTTCTTCTTCTTCTTCTTCTTCTTCTTCTTCTTCTTCACAATAAGCCACATTCTAGATTCCAGGTGGAAGTGTTTGTAAGGACTCTAAGTTCAGTCCTCTATAGATCTGTCATTCCACTAACTGTTTACTTTCTGTCTTAGGGTTTTATAGCTCTGAAGAGACATCATTATCAAGGCAACTCTTATAATGGACAGCATTTAATTGGGGCTCGCATGCAGGTTCAGAGGATCAGTCTACGATCATCATGGCAGGAAGCATGGTACTGGAGGTGTTGAGAGTTCTACATCTTGTTCCGAATGCAATCAGATGAAGCCTGGCTACCAGGCAGCTAGGAGGAAGCTCTTTCAAAGCCCAACCCCATGGTGACACACTTCCTCCAGTCAGGTCACACTTCCTCCAACAAGGCCACACCTCCTAATAGTGCCACTCCCTGGGCCAAGCATATTCAAATCACCACAGTTTCTGTCTCACTTTATCTGGGAAAAACTGTTTAATGAGAACAAGGTTTGTAAACAACAGTTCCATATCCTGTAATGGAGCAAGAGGAAAAGGAGAGCTGACACTTGTTGAACACTTATCATGTTATCAGTTTGGCAATCAGATTACTTAAACCACCAACACTATTTATTACATATTATTGTCCTTTTCTTTCTAACAAGAGAGACAGAGGTGTCTGGCAGCAATGAAGACTTCTAAGAGTGTAAAACACATGGTAAGCTTCAAACTTTGAGGGCTTGTAAACTTTACTTTGAGGGCTATCAAACCTAAAGCACAGTTGTATCGCATCCATTGGATATGAGTGAATACTGGGCTCTGAGATACAGCAGGAGTCAAAGCTCTATGGTGTGGACCATACATTGTGGATGAGCAGGCAGGCAACAAACACTTAAGACTCTATTTCGTGGTAACATGTTCCCTAATAATAATACAGCAGAATAAGGCTTAAAAAAACCCAAGAAGACTTCCCCAGAGAAACATAGAAACTAAGACTCAATGTCAAGAAGGAGCCATGATTGTAGACCAGGTAGCAGAATTGAGAAGCCTAGAGGTCCTGAGGTGAGATGAGCTTGGTAAGTTCTAAAACAAAAACAATCCAAGGACAATGGCTGAAACTTGGGGTCAGGGATGGCATGTGATAGGAGAGGGGAACAGGGTTAGATCCTAGCAAGGTCTTGTGAGCAGAGGCAAGGCTAACAAGGTGGACTTAAGCAAGTGGGGTAGTGGAGTCCATGTTCTCTTCTGTAGAGAACTGGTTTCAGGCCAAAGGAGATGCCTTTTAGGAGCCTGTGACAAACCATCCAGGTGACAAGATGAGAGGTGAGGGGAAGAGAGTAAGGTCAAGTATGTGCTGGGCTCCAGCTACTAAGTGGAAAGGGGCTCCTTTCACTAGGAAAGAATGTCCGGGAAAGGCAGGAACTCTTTCTGGAGCAGTGAGGGGAGAAGGAAGAGACATCTTACCCCTCTTTCCTTACTTCCCTCCCCAGCATACTCCAGACAGCAAAAATTAGAATTGGATGTGTACCACCACACAACCCTAATGCCCGTTAGATGACCACCCTGCTCTTCTGCCTACCTTGGGGTAGAGCAGATAGAGGCAGCTACACTTCCCTTAGTGGAAGTGGAGGAAAACTCTCAAAGCCTGGTGCACTCTGGGAGACAGGCTGGTAGGCAGGAATAATACTTTGGAGAAGTAGTTCTCAACCTGGTGGTCTTGACCCCTTTGGGGGTTACATATCAGATATCCTACAGATCAGATATTTAGATTATGATTCATAACAGTAGTGGAATTTTAAAGTAGCAATGAAATAATTTATGGATGAGGGGGTCATCATGACATTAGGAATTGTATTAAAGGGTCACAGCATTAGGCAAGGTTGAGAACCACTGCTTTGATGCCTTCTGTGAAGAGAAATGTTGCAGGAATGGGAGAAAGGAATTCCTGGACAGGGAAATTAAGATGGGGGAGGACAAATGGCCCCATCAATGGTGGCAGGAATGGTAGTTTGAGTGATGGGGTTAGATGCTGAGAGAGGCAGCATGAAGTAGTAGGTGGTGAGAGGAAGTGTTGGAAATCATCATGGCCACTGAAAGAAAAGACAGTGCTTGGCCTGGTTACTTTTTTACTGCTGTGATAAAACATCATGACCAAAAACAACCAGGAAAGGGTTTATTTCACCTTACAGCCCTCAGGCTACAATCTATTACTGAAGAAAGTCAGGCTAGGAGTTCAAGGCAGGATTCCAGAGTGAGCAAGTGAAGCAGAGGTCACAGATGAATGTTGCCATTTTGATTGCTCCTCACAGCTTGCTCAGACTGCTTTCTTATATACCCCCAAACCATCTACCCAGGGGTGGCACTAAGCACAGTGGGATTTCCCCTCCTATATCAGTCATTAATCAGGAAAATGGCCTCCAGACTTGCCTATAGGTCAATCTTATGAGGACGTTTTCCCAATTAAGATTCCTCTTCTCAGACAACTCTAGCTTGTGTCAAGTTGATAAACAAGAACCACCACCAAGATAATGCTCTTTGGCTTGGTGCTAGCAGATGGCATGATCCAGGCATGGCATTTCCATCTCTATTGTATCTGCACCAAGGAAGGGAGTTTGTTATAGGGTTTATCAAAATGGTCATCCTTGAAACCCACTAGCATGTGAAAATTTTTACCTTCTACTTTGCACATTTGCTGAAAGGCTTCAAGTTCTCTAGGTAAGAAAAAATAAAGAATGAAACCAACTGTGCTGTTCCAGGTGTCACAGGAGGAGGAAAGCCCTATATCACATATGTCAGGCTCCTACAAGCCCTTCAGATCACATTATGTGAACAATCAGCCTCACACTCTCCTTAAGGATGGAGGTTGTTCATCTATGTACCCATCAGAATACCCTCTTAATCAGCAAACCTCAATCCCTGAACACACATGCTCTATATCAAGCGGTATTGGCCACACCAAATATTGAAATTCTGTTATTCATTCTCTTTCCCTCAAATGGATTAGAAGTAGCTTACCCATGAATCAGGGAAGGAAAGCCAAAGATTTGAAAAGGGATTACTGAATGTACACAAAAGAGAAAAGGAAGTCAGAAGAGGTGGAAGTGATCTCTAAACTTAGCTCCTGGCTCATGCCATCCTTGGAAAAAAAAGGAAAGCACATGTGATGGTTCTGCCTTTTTACACCTGATAAAAGGCTCGTTTTGCAGATGCAAACATCTGGGGAAGCACTGCATCACGTTGGGGAGAAAAATCGAGAATAGACAGAGGTCCAATAGCAGGCACAGGGTGGGGCAGGACACTACAATCTCTGAGCACAAGGGATGTTTAATGTTTTGTTTTTGTTTTCTTTGCAGTGACAACAATTATGGCCAGCAGGGTACTTGATACGTGTTTTCTCATTCCTGGTTTCTACTTCTGGGCCTTATATAACAAGGAGATGATGCTATTTGGTACATTTACTTCCTTTTCTGGTCTTCTGGTCAACCTGTATCTTGGCTGAATGTGTCTCAGAGGACAGAGCCTTACCTCGAGCCTTGGAGATGGGAGCAGAGAAGTGAACCTTTGTCTGGGATTGATGTATCAGATCCTCCATAGCTGCTAAGGCCAGGTACATTGTTTTTCTGGTTGCACTGGTCTTGGAGCATTAAGCTGATATCCCTGGAAGGTGCTAAAGGACACCACTACATTTTAGAAAAACCCAGGCAGGACTGTACACCTCAGAGGCTGGCCAAGCTTCTGCTGGGCTGTCCATTGGACTCATATCCTTATCAGATCCTCCCCAATTCTTGTCCTACATCAGACATCTGGAAGCAGACTGCAGATCATTGCCCCTCATTAAAACTAGGGCTGGAAAGATGGCTCAGGATTCAGAACAGTTGCTTTTCTTCCAGAGGACCCGAGTTCAGTACCCAGAAACTATATTGAATGGCAAAAAAAAAAAAAAATCAGTCACCAGGCAATCAAGAGGAAGAAGGCACTGTTGTGCTGAAGTTGATGTGTGGGAGAACACAGAGGTGACTCTGGGTACAGAGCGACTCACAAGCTATGCCAGTTCTAGCCAGCTACAAAAGATGAACACACAACTACCTGCCCGGTGAATATTTTCATGCCCCATGGTCTTCTATTTTCCTTCTTGTATGAAAGTCTGCGCCTACCATTTTAGCACAGGATTGTATGGTCACTATGTTAGTGACCTTTCTATTCAAGCCATAGCTCCTGACTGCCAAGCCTGGAGCCTACTCAGCTGGTGTGGGGAGAGCAAATTGGCAGATGAGCCATTACAGGAGTCCCTGCGTCCTCGCCCCTGGCTGTCCCTGATGCTGTAGCAGATGGCCTGTCTCCTCCAGCCCTTCAGAGACACCCCCTTGCAATTACCGCTCCATAGCTGCCATGCACGAAGGTTAGCATCCTGCTTCAAATGTGTGCCTAGAAGATTATGCAACCCTGCTGGCAGGAGAAAGCCGCCACACTTGGTGAGTTTAGCAAGATTAAATGTGTCAACAGTAGGTTTTGAATATGAAATAATGTAAATGTCTCTTTAGTCTCATTTGAATTAAAAAAAAAGTTAGAATTGGTCATGTTCCTTCTAAAACACTGTAGATTGACTGTTGGCCATTCATTTACCACAGAGGGCTTAGGATGGACCACTTGAATGTGAGACACAGGAACCAGACCCAGCTAAATATTCCATCCTGTGAAGAGTCTCTGTTCCAGTAGAGCAGGGCAGGCAATACAACTGGGACTTGGGCATAGCTCAGTGGTAGAGTGTTTGCTCCATGTGCATGAGGTCCTTGGTTCAATACCCAGTACCACCCAGACAAACTAACAACCAGTTCCAACCCCAAATCCTAAGCATGGCGATGACATGCATCCCATAGTATGACAGAAATCAAGAAATATTATAGAACAAATCCAGAACTCAGTTAGCTCCTCTGAGGTCCAGGGAACATGGTGGAAGAGGGATGGAACAGACTGGAAAGGTCAGAGGAGGAGGAGAAGGAGGAGGAGGAGGAGGAGGAGGAGGAGGAGGAGGAGGAAGAGGAGGAGGAGGAGGAGGAGGAAGAGGAGGAGGAGGAGGAGGAGGAGGAGGAGGAGGAGGAGGAGGAGGAGGAGGAGGAGGAGGAGGAGGAGGAGGAGGAATGCTGCAAATCCCTGTCTTCTGGACATGACATGACTGTTGTTTACACAAACACATATCTGGAAGCTATGACTATACACCAAAGACATTGAACAAATGGAAGGAAGGAGGGAAGGAAGGAAGGAGGGAAGGAAGGAAGGAGGGGAAGAATAAATAAAGAAAGAAAGAAAGAAAGAAAGAAAGAAAGAAAGAAAGAAAGAAAGAAAGAAGGGGAAAGAGAGGGAGAGAGAGGGAGAGAAGGAAGGAAGGACACAAAAGTAGAAAACAGTTGGAGACTAGTTGAATGACTAGAGAAAACTCAGAAAGTATGTAGGTATGAACTTACAAGAAGAAAATTAACTGGAGAAAAAGAGTTGGAGTCTGCAGCTGATGATAAATATGAAATCAGGAAGATCTTTAGGGTTTTTTCCTTTTTCCCTCCCTCCCTCTCTCCCTCCCTCCCTTCCTCTCTTCAACAGTACTTGGGATAGGACTCAGGGCCTTGCATCTGTTAGACCCAGGTAAACGCTTTACACTGAACTTGGACTAGTACTTGGTAGGCAAGTCTGGTTGGAGCTGCAGGAACTGCTTAGGGCCTCTCAAGATATCATTGATCTACATAGATGTTCCCATAAGGGATCCTTGGGTGGCC
The DNA here is from genome assembly GCF_021556685.1 of Rattus norvegicus. NCBI lineage: Eukaryota > Metazoa > Chordata > Mammalia > Rodentia > Muridae > Rattus > Rattus norvegicus. The sequence goes on along the minus strand of NC_141541.1, from coordinate 106,527,532 downwards.
AGATATCCAAGGTTGGGACTGGGGAAAACTGAAAGTCCAAATCCTAGAAAGCACAAGCACGTGAGACATTGTACCTTGTCCCCACACCTGTTCCTGGTAGATTATCACCCCTCACTGCATGTGAGTGAGCTTCTATCTCAGCCCTGCAGTGTGCTCTTGCTGCACAAAGCTGCAGTCTGGTTTCACCTGCTTAGTTTAAACACATTCTTGTCTGAACTCTATCACTGGAGACTTCGCTACCCTCAAAGAACAGAGAAGAGATTCCTCCCAGCTTTTGTGATTTTTCCCTCAACCTTGGGACCTAGAAAAAAGGCAAATAAACATCAATTTCCAGTGTGCCTCTGAGAGTCTCCAGGGAAATTTTTGCTTGGGGATGCTGCAAAGTTGAAACATTCACTTCAAGTGAGATTTGGGCATTCCCTATAGATATTTTTTGTCAGGCTCCTCTGGAACCAGGCATTCAGAGGACAAATGAAACTGGAGCCTCTTGGAGACACACTCTCTATTTAGCTCCTGATCCTGAACACAAGCCTTGTCTCTAGTAGGGTACAAACGCACACCTCATCATCAATATCCCAACTCTTCATACATGGGCACGTTAGTCTTGGGAGGAGTCAAATACACCAATTTCCACATCCTTTACCCTTAAACACATTCCTCCTTTCAAGTGTCCATTTTAGCAAGTGCTTCATCAGCAAGCTGAAAGCATGGTAGGTCACCTCCACATATCCCACAAATTGCCCATCCTTAACCTCTGCACTGTATTCCAAACCTGTTCTCTTCATCTTTGTTCTCATGACCACGGCTCTACCAAGTTCTCATTGTCAGGCCCTTGAATGATGATGGGTTCTTCTCGCTGGTCTCTCTTTTTCTCCTCTATCTTTTGTTGAATGTCCACAATGGAGACTCTAAAATAACACTCATCCAGTTCTATCCCTGTCTGCCTTCAGAGACCTTCAGTGGTTGATTCCTTGGCACAGCCCGCCTGTCTGGTCTGAAGCCTGAAACCTCTGTTCAGTAGAAGGTGGCCTCTTTCTAATTTTCCTTCATCTGAAGGTCTCCTAGCTCATTTCAAGACAGCTCACCCCACATTAAGGAGACAGTACTGACTCCTCCATTTGGAACTAGAGTTCTGTGTTGGCTGTTGGGGTCAAGATTTGATTGTTTTCCTGACTTTCGAAGCTTGTCCTGAATCACAGAGACAGTGATTCCTGACACTTACCAGATTTATTCAATGGCAGAGGATGGCCTCATCTTTGCCCTCTTTAAACAAGGGCTGCAGAGAGGCAACCCCAGCTCAAAGCTCCAGTTCAAGTTCTTTAAATTAGAACCGAGGGCAGGAGACTTTGAAGGCAAAAGGAAAGATTAGGTCACTCTCTCCAGAGTGGCAGCAAGGTGACCTGTTAGATGCCGCCATTTTCTCCATCTTCTCCTTCCATGAAAGCCTACATCAAATGGGCAGGGATCTTCTTTCCCAGCCTTCTTATTGGCCTTCTGAGTAGTTTTTTTTCTTTTGTAATAAATCTTTGCCTCTTGGAATTTGTAAAGTGGTTTCGATTTCCATAATTAATATGTGTTCTCTTCCCTTCCCAGGGGAAATTAATATCTGTGCATCTAGTACCTTGTCTAGGGCCCAGCACTTAGTGTGTGCTAAATATTGCCATTACCAACAACCATTGGTCCATCAAAAACTGAAAGCATAGTTATTGCTTTTTCCCTAAGGCTTCTCAACAGTGCCTGACTCTTGGCTCATTCCCTGGTAGTATCTGTTTCTCTCCACTCCATTCTCTTACAGTGACAGATCACAAATGAAATGAAGCACACACACACACACACACACACACACACACACACACACACACTTTTCAATGCAATGGCCCTGGATTCAAATCCTATATCTGTTGTCAGTTGTTTGTGACCTAGAGTGGGCTGCTTCTTCAACCACATCTTGTGAATGGTATGAATAGTTTTGCTCTCCAGAGGACTGTGAGGAATCCATACTCAATACTAAGGAATTACCTTTCCTTTCTGGGAAACATACATGTTTGGAGGCATAAATGGCCTTAGAAATTCTTTGTGACCTCATCTTTTCATTTCACAGATGGGAAGACTGAGGCTGGGAGAAGGACGTTTTGTACCATTAGATAACATAGTTTCTGACTGGGGGAACCAGAGCCAAGATTAACTCTTTTGAGTCTATGTGAAATTCATATTTCTCCTAGAAGTAAAAGTGATGATAATGGTTGAAAATCAATGTGACTACAAAAGGGTCTAGGCCTTCCCACTGTCAATGTCCCAAACAAAGAAAATCTGGGCAAGGCATGGTTTTCTCCAGATGTCCCCTGACATAAATATAGAACCAACAAAAAATCAGCATATCTGGTTACTGAGATTTAGAGGACTCTTGTCACTGAAGATGGCCTATTCCATGGTATTATCTGATGTGGGTTCAGAAACTCTGGCAGAGTGGCTGTTGGTGTTGCAGGCCAAAGTTAGTGAGGTGCCTCAGACTCTTGGCAGAAACTGAGAAGTAGAGGCTGGGATTTGGGGTTTTAAATTGTTAAGTTTGGGTATTGATTGATGGCATAGGCTCACCTGTCTCAGATACTGAGATACTGGCCAGACCCTACCACTCAATTATCTCAGATACTTCATCTGGTGTTATAGCATTTTAGGACCAAAAATGATGCTTGCCTGGTATCCTGAATCTGCCTCGCAGCCTCCTAAAAGTCCCTTTTCCTTTATGCTCTCAAACTGATTCTGGGTGTTCTTTGCATACAGGTCTCTGTACGATGGTGTGTTCAAGAGCCCAAGCATGGAGTTTTCCTCAGAGAAATAGTAGATTTTAGTTCATCAGCACACAATGACACATGGTAATTCTGGTTAGAAAAAGAATATTTCATTTTCTCAGATTGAACTGCCTGAAAAAAAAATCAGATGACATTAGTGTCACACTATGGCCCACAGGGGATTTAAAAGCTCTTGGTAGAAGGAGCTGGTGATAAAAGTGACAGCAGACCTGTGCCTCACTGCTGGGTTGCTTTTGTGTATAGGTCAGAGTGAGTTTCCACAGATTAGAGAGGAGGGAATGTTTGATTGGAACAAAGAGAACAGTTCAAGCAGTGTTGTGATTTGTAAGGGAGATGCCCTGTAGGCTTGTATTTAAAGGATCAGTTGGCTCCTAGCTAGCGGTAAAGTGATTTGAGAAACTGATGAAACCTTTAGGAGCTACAGCCTTGCTGCAGGAAGTATGTCACTGGGGCGGGCAGGAAGTACGTCACTGGGGGCGAGCAGGAAGTACGTCACTGGGGCAAGCAGGAAGTACGTCACTGGGGGCGGGTGTATAGTCTTGTTCCATCTCTTGTTCTTGCTCAGCTTCCTGTGTGTGGATAGAAACACGATCATTTCAAGCTTTCTGCTCGTGCTGTTATATTTTGCCTTCCTCACCATTATTAAAGGCTCTAGGCCTCTGGTACTGTGAGCTAAAATAAGCCTTCCCTTCTTTTGGGCATTGTTATTTTCTCACAGCAACAGAAAAATAAGCAATACAAACATTGAGGCAAACTCCAAGGAATGAAGCCTGTGAGTGGGAACTGTGGTGCACTTTTCCACGTGTGGTGCAAGTGCTGAAGTGTGTCAGAGAGTGTTGGCAGGAAGGGAAGGTGGAGTGATGGCAGTGATATCACGATTGAGTGATACGTGGGCTAATGTGTTGGGTGGATCTGTTCCTGCACGTGAACCTCAAGACGGTAGGAACTTGTCTTATTTGCTATGGTGTCACAACATCCGGGACAGCTCTGAGCATACAGTAGGACATCCATGGACATTTGTTGGTAAATGATTGTGGTCAAGATGAATTCTGGAGATGTGCTCTTCTCAGAGCAACATAGGCAGGCAGGATCCTGTGGATAATGGTGTGTTTAGTCTCTAATTTGACTTTGTCTTGTGTTTGGGAACAGACTTGACAGAGGCAATTGAAGGCTAGGACCACAAACCTCTGGGTCTGAGCTGAAGATGATAAAGGAGAACACCAAGGCTACCACACTAGTCCTACATGGCAGGAAAGGACCAGTCTCAGAGCACAGTAGGATAGACCTTACAGCTGAGCCTGGCAGAAGTCACAGAAGCATCAAGAAGCCAGAAGGCAACCTCGCTACGGCAAGAAATGAGGCTGGGGCAGTGGTATCTGGGATTGTTAAATATTAAAACTTGACAATAGTTCTGCCATATTCCCTCAACCTTCATTTTGTGGCTCATGACCTTAACTTGACCTATTGTTCCTTGCTCTGACAAAACCAACTTACTTTTGTACTTTGTCACAGAGCCTTGGGGACTTTGGAGATCCCATAGCCTCCTTGCTTCTAGGCACAGCCTATCAGCTTAAAGGTCAGACAGCGCTGCTTTGTCTAGACAGTCTGTATGTTGTAAATGTTGCAAATGCACCTGTTTGTTGTTTTTCCCATGTAAAAACTGGTTCCGATGACTGCCTATAGTTGCCTATAGATCCCGACTCTTGGTCGTGTCCCTGATTAATGTGTTGGAGTACGTGTTCAATAAACCATCAATAACAGACTAAGCTTGGTGTCTGAGTGGTTTGTGTGGCTATTCCTGGACCCCAACACGATGAGCAGTAGAGATGGGGATGAGGTTCTGAAGGGAAGCTTGTGGTGTCGAGGTGGTGCTCTGCAGAGCGGAACTTCCCTGAGTTCCTCTAGACAAGGCAAGAAAAAACGGGGGAAGAGAATTGTCCTAACGGACAAGCCTGAACAGGAAGCTGAGTGGCCATAAACAGGGCACAGGCCAGGGATGCATCTGTAACTTTGGGTGGTCAAAGGGAAGAGTGGAGGTATGAAAAAAGACGATCCCCATATAGGTGGCGTGGATATGTCCTGCTCCCAAGTGGAAGGGCAGGGGACACTGGTAACAGGAAAGAGTCTCCATGTTGCAGAAGACTTGAAAGAACAGGTGAATTGAACGGTTTAATAGATAGAGGTTGGGCTCAGTTAAAATGGAAGGTCAACAAGGACGCATGGGCCTGGAATTATACCTACGTGGATACCAGTCAGTTTTACTGGTGATTCTGGTGAGCCTGAAATAGGAAGTTTTTTCCTTCTGTGTCTCACATATGTTTTCTCTGTCTCCTTGCCCCAGATGTCACCAGGCATCTGCTATATGCCATGGTTGGGAGTAGAAACATGGACTCCGAGAATACACTGCTGTTGTGCTAAATTTGGTGGGTTTGGGGCTGGGGCTGGGATATTCTTGTACATCCTGATTTTCAGATTTTACAAAGCAGGGCCATGATATCCCCTTGAGACAGGATAAATATGACCTCCTCCTGCTTCAGGAGACACACCCACTTGGGGTAGAGAACATAGAAGACAGGAGGACAGCTGTCCCAACAAGACATATCTCCTCAGAGGAGCTGGGCCCCCTCTGTGGGACTGCAAGCCTTTAGGGCAAGCTTTGATTTCTTTGAGTTTAATTTGTGAAAGGAAGGGGCCCCTGACTTTAAGCTTCGATTTCTTCTCTGGAAATCAACAATGGGGGAGGGGGCTCCTCGGCTGGGTTCAGGTTCGGGTATTTTGGGTGACAGGCATACTCTGTGGAGAGATATTTTTGTACTGCCATGTGGTGTTTGCTGTACAGTTTCCTCAGCTGAGATATACTTGACTCTATGGCTTGAAATCTGAGATGGGAAATACAATCTGGATGAATTTTTGACCTAGGGTTCAGTGGGGGGACTTGGTACGATATTCCTGAATATATTGTTCTGGCCATTCCAGGGGCTTCTGGAGGAAACAGCTGAGCCACCCACCCATGCTTTGGTACCAAAGAGAGTATGTCTGGCAATTGCATGTCTGGCAATGGGGAGGATAGAACCTCCGGGCTGGACTCCATCTCTTGAAAGGACCTTGGGTTTGGCATGTTAGCCTAGTCAGACAAGTGGAGAACAGCAGTCGGAATCAGGACAGCTCCCCTCCCCCCCTTAACTGTCTGCTGTCTCTGCAGAGCACAGCCTGCTGGATTAGTCTTCCTAAGCACAGTGGGTGAGTAACACTCAGAAGGCCACAGGGAAGTGGAGAAGGAACACTAATAACACAGTTCACACACAGCCAGCCAAACCATAGGGTGCCTCTTTGTGTTTGAGAGTGAAGCTCCCGCTGGGCAGGCGCTGTGGCGTAGGTGGGTGAATGCAAAGACAGATGTGCGCCTCTTACATATTGTGGGTGGAGCAGAGCTGGGATTCCGGTTCGCCTTTATTCCTCCAGGGGGCGCTTTTGTGCAGCGCATTATCTTGCACAGCTGCTTCAAACACCCGCATCATTCTCTTCAGGGCTGAGAATCTCTACTTCTGGAGTGGGGAACTGTCACCGCTACTCCCTCAGTTCAGTTTTCCAGGGTTTGTGGTCTCAGGTTGAGGGAGGGCAGTGAAGGACATTTCCCTCTTAGGCCTTCCTCAATCAGGAGCATTTGGTCTTAGGGTTATTAGGCATCTGTGAGATCTGACTGAAATATCCTCTGGTCTCTTCTCTTGGTCATGCCTTTGACAACCTGTGTCTGCCACAGTCTTAAGGACAGGGAGAGTGAAAGATGGGTTATCATGTGCCTAAGTCTCGAACACTAATGACGATTCATAATTTTTGTTCCTTAAACAATAACAATATTATATTATTCAAAATTCTTCCCTTTAGGTAGGCTGCCTGTAGATCTCCTCTCTGTTCCCTTTGAGCTGATACCCACGTTCAGCTTATTCCTTGTGCTGCAACAGAACGCCTTCCCTCTACCTTGCTCACAGCTCCTGTGGATCCCACAGACCAGTGCTTCCTAATGCTGTGATCCTTTAATACAGTTCCTCATATTGTGGTGACCCCGAACCATAAAACTGTTTCTGTTGCAACATTGTAACTAATTTTGCTTCTATGAATCATAATGTAAATATCTGTGTTTTCTGATGGTCTTAGGCAATCCCTATGAAAGGGTCATTCCACAACCAAAGGGGTGGTGACCCACAAGTTGAGAACTGCTGCCACAGACCATCTCCTTCCTGCCCTCCCCACAACTTGTTGCTTTGTCCCAGCCCGCAACTCCAGCAGGCATTTCCTGCTAATCCAAGGGCAGCTCTTCCCAGAGCAACAAGTAGGCCTATTGCTCTGAGATCTAGTCCCCTCAGTCTCATCCCGAGCTGTGAGCTGGAAAGCTGCTGTGGTCTCCCTTTCTTCCGTGACCCTCCCCCACCATCCCCAATGGATCACAAAGACCTTCTCCTCCAACCTGCCTTCCTTCAATTCACTCTATTACCTAGCCTCCAACACCAGGAATTATAGGAGGTTACCTGTGAGTACACCAACTAAACAGGCCAGGAAAACAAGCAACACACAGCCAACATGCTCTCCAAAAATCCAGAGTGGAAGCAGAAACCGAGGAACAAAACAACCTGTCTTAGTTAGGGTTTCTAGTGTTGCGACAAAACTCCATGACCAACAGCAAGTTGGGAAGGAAAGGATTTATTGGGCTTACACTTCCACATTCTAGTCTATCAATTGAAGGAAGCCAGAGCAGGAACTCTAGGGCAGGAACCTGAAGGCAGGGGCTGTTGCAGAGGCTATTGAAGAGTGCTACTTACTGCCTTGCTCCATATGGCTTGCTCAGACTGGTTTTTTTTTTTTTTTTATAGAATTCAGGCCCACAAACTCAGGGATGGCATCATCCTTGTTGAGCTGGGCCCTCCCACAACAATCACTAACTAAGAAAATACTCTACAGGCTAATCTTATGGAGGCATTTTCTTAACTGAGGTTCCCTCCTCTCAAACAACTATATTTTGTGTCAAGTTGACATAAGTCTAGCCAATTTACCACCCAACAAAGACCAATCCAGACATCAACATCTATACCTATGTAATCATCCCAAACTCAGATGCCTACACGCCAGCATAAAAACACAATAACAGCCAGGACAATATGTCTCCAACAGAGCCCAGCTATTCTATCACAGCAGGTAGGCCCTGATTATTCCAACCTAGCTGAAACACAATAACAAAACGGAACAAGAAAATAAACAAAACAATTTAAATCAGGTATATGAATGTGATAGAGGTCCTAAAAGAGATTTAAAAATCCATTTTAAAAAATCTAGGAAAACACAGTACCAGGAAAGGGGAGAGAAAATACCTTAAAGAAAGCCAAGAAAACACAAACAGTGGAAGGAAATGAATAAAACCACCCAAGACCTGAAGATGGAAATCTAGAATAAAGAATACAAACCGAGGGAATCTGGAAATGAAAAGATTAGGAATTAGAGCAGAAACTAAAGAGGAAAGCTTCACCAACAGAATACAAGGGATGAAAGAGAAAATCTTAGGCATTAGATATGATAGAAGAAATGAATACATTGATTTAAAAATGCTAAATGGACCACCACCACCACCACAATCATCACAACTACCACACCACCAACAACAACAACAACAAAAAAAACAGGAATTGACAATCATTGATCATTGATAATCTCTCCATAACAATGGTCTTAATTCCCCAATAAAAAGACACAGACTAACGGAATAGATGTGAAAACAGGATCCGTCCTACTGCTGCATTCAAGAAACACACCTCAATATTGAGGATCAACGTATCAGGGTTAAGAGGTGGAAAAAAAGATATTCCAAGCAAGTGGACTTTAAAAGCAAACTTCTACATCTATTTTCATACATAACAAAATAGACTTCAAACCAAAACTGATCAAAAGAGATGGTAAGGACTCTATATACTCATCAAAGGAAAAATCCACTAAAACAATATTTCAATTCTTAACATCTATGCTCCAAACACAAGGGCACCTATTTTTGTAAAAGAAACAGGACCATCCTTTAAATCACATATTGACCCTCACGCACTGACAGTTGGAGACTTCAACACCCCTCTCTCATCAGTGGACATGTTATCCAGACAAAAATTAAACAGAGAGACACTGGAGGTAACAGATGCTCTAAACTAAATGGGCCTAGATATACCTTCTTCTCAACACCTCACAGAACTTGCTCCAAAATTGACCACGTACTTAGTCACAAAGAAATTTTCAATGTAAATGTAAAGATACAGGAAAATTGAAACAACTTTCTGCACCCTATCAGACCACCACAGATTAAAGCTGGGTACCACCACCAACAGAAACAACAGAAAGCTTAAAAACATACAGAAACTGAACAATTTTCTACCCAATGAAAAATGTGTCAAGACAGAAATAAATGTGTCAATAAAGAAAGAAATGAAAGACTTTTTAGAATTCAATGAAAATAAATACATAGCATACCCAAACTTATGGGACACAATGAAAGTAGTGTTAAGAAGAAAGTTGCTAGCAATAAGTGCCTACACAAAAAGTTGGAGAGATCTTTTACTGGCAATTTACCAGAATGCCTGCAAGCTCTCTAGAGCTTCTCTAGAAAAGAAGTAATCACACCCAAGAAGAGTAGACTGTAAGAAATAAAATGAGGTAACAAAGAGAACAATGTAAAAGAATCAATGAAACAAAGAGCTGATTCTTTGATAAAATCAGTAGGCCAGGCAACCACTTAACCAAACTAACTAAAAGGCAGAGAAAGAATATCAAAATTAACAAAATAAAAAACAAAAAGGGGCACATAAAAGCAAACACAGAGGAAATGCAGATAATTATAAAGACATACATTAGAAACCTGTACTCTAAGTAAAAAATTTAAAAGAAATGGTTAATTTTTCAATAGGTACCAGTTACCAATGTTAAATCAAGATCAGATAAAGAATTTAAATACACCTATAACCCATAGGAAAATAAAAGCAGTCATTAAAATTTTCCCAAGCAAAAAAAGCTAAGGGCTAAATGGTTTACACACAGAATTCTACCAGGGTTTCAAAGAAGGGTTAGCACCAATACTCCTCAAATTATTCCAGAAAATATAAGCAGAAGGAACATTGTTCAATACATTTTATGAGACCATAGTTACACTGATACCCAAACCACATAAGACTCACCAAAGAAAGAGAATTATTGACCAATTTTCCTTATGAACATAGATGCAAAAAGTAATCAATAAAATACTTTCAAATCAAACCCAAGGACACATAAAAAAGAAACATCCACCAAGATCAAGTAGGCTTCATTCCAGAGATGTAGGCATGGTTCAGTATATAAAAATCAGTAAATGTAATCCACCATATTAAAAAAAAAACTGAGGGGTTGGGGATTTAGCTCAGTGGTAGAGTGCTTGCCTAGCAAGCGCAAGGCCCTGGGTTCGGTCCCCAGCTCTGAAAAAAAAAAAAAAAAAAGAAAAAGAAAAAAGAAAAACAAAAACAACTGGAAGAAAAGAAAAAAACCCACATGACTATCTCATTAGATGCAAGGGATATACCTAAACATAATAAAGGCAGTTTATAACAACTTCATAGCCAGTGCTAACTTAAATGGAGAGAAACTCAAAGTAATTCTACTAAACTCAGGAACAATACAAGGTTATCCACTCTTTCCTTATTTATTCAATATAGTACTTGAAGTTTTAGCTAGAGTAATAGAAAACTAAAGGAGATCAAGGGGATACAAATTGTAAAGGAAGAAGTCAAGGTATTGTTATTTGCAGATAATATGATAGTATACAGAAGTGACCCTAAAAATTCCATCAGGGAACAGATACACCGGATAAACACTTTCAGCAAAGTGGCTGGATACAAGGTTAACTATAAAAATAAAATCAGAAGTCCTTCTATATATACAAATGACAAATGGACTGTGAGAGAATTTCGGAAAATAAGACCTTTCACAATATCCCCAAAATAATATAAAATATCTGGGGATAACTAGCCAAGCAAGTTAAAGACTTTTGTGATAAAAACTTCAAGTGTTGGAAGAACAAACTTGAAGAAGATAACAGTAGACACAAGCATTTCCCATGCTTATGTATTGGCAGAATTAACAGAGTAAAAAATGACTTACCTACCAAAAGCCATCTACATATTGAATGCGATGTCCATTAAAATTACAGCACAGTTATTTACAGACCTTGAAATGAGTGAGCACGGGTACTCTCATAAAGAGGGATATAGAGTTGCAATTGGCTCTCTCTTCTAGTCAGCTGAGGCTTCCAGTGGAGGGACTAGGGTGCATTCAACTAAGTTCTTTGAAAAGGGGGCTTATGGAAATCCCTAAACAACCCAAGCTGTTGCTAAGACAAAAGGCTGCTCTCTTCAAACTGACAATGGGGTCCCATTACTGATACCAGCACCCACACAACTCAGTGAGCAGGGTTGAGCTGGTGCCTACATAGAAGCTTTGTCCCTACATTCCAATCTCTTTGTTGCAGAAAGGTAGTCTGCAGGTTATCAAAAGAGAAATGTGGACACCAACCCAGCCATAAAATCTTTGCTCTACAATCTGTAATGCTTGTAGAATATGCCAGGGCAGCAGTAGCACATTATACATGGGAGTAGTCAACCAATAACTGGTTTGATCTAAGGTCCACTCCATGGGAAGGAACTCATGCCCAACACTGGGTAGCTAAAAACCAGAGGCTAGATAGCTCAGAGATCTACAGTAAAACCAAACACTACTTGTCTTTAAAAAATCAATAAACTGATTCCTAAGGATCTCCTTCTCTTCTCGTAGATCAGTACCTTATCCAGTCACCATCAGAAAGGCTTCCTCCAGCAGCAGTTGGGAACGGGTGCAGAGACCCACAGCCAGACTTTATTCAAAGAGAAAGTCTAAATTGGAGGTCTCCATCAAATCCCTCCCCTCAGAGATCAGAGAATCCCAGAGAAGAGGAGGCAGAAAGACTGTAAGAGTCAGAGAGGACAGAGGAACCAGGAGGACAAGACCCTCTGAAAGAACTGAGCAAGGCACATATGAGTGCACAGAGATTGAAGCACCAAATGCAAGATTGACATGGGTCTGCACACACACACACACACACACACACACACACACACACACACACACACTACTAAGCTAATAGTAACTGACTCCTGACTGTGAGGACAAGTGGGCCTCTTCTGACTCTTGGAACTCTATTTCTCCTGTTCGGTTGCCGTGTCCAACTTTGACATGATAGTTTTGATTTCATCTTATTTTATTTTATTTTATTTTATTTTGTAATGTTCTCTTAGAAGCATGTTCTTTTGTAATGAGCAAGAAACAGAGGGAGTCGATCTGGAGGGGAGAGAAGGTGGGGAGGAACTGGGGGGAGTATAGGGAGGGGAAACTATAATGAGGATATAGTGTATGAGAAAAGAGTCTATTTTCAATAAAATCCCATCTGTGTAATGGGGACATATAAAAACTGAAGGAGCCTCGTTAAGAGAAATGAAGGGCTGGGGCGGGGGGAGGGGTAAAGCAAGAGTAATTGATGTAGAATTTAAGTCAAAATATTAGCTCAGCAGAATGGCCAAGCCTGCTCTGCAGAGTTATTCAGCTCTAACAGAATCATGATCAAGAAGGGCTCCCTAATCAAGGACTCAGTGAGGGCATGTAGATTTCATTGAGCTTAAGCAAGCCCAGCCCACACTCAGAGAAAGGAGCTGCTGATTCTCTTTTCCATGTCCAGTTCCTACAAGAACTTGGGAGAACTGGTGTGTCAAGGTGTCCTCTTCCAGCCCCTCCTGTTTGCATAGCTGTGTCCTTGTAGCCCACAGCAACTGCCCAAGAAATCCATGTTTCCCCTGCAAACACTCAGCGCTGTGTCCTTGAAGGTTTCTCTAAGTGTCTGAACTCCCCACTCGTGCAGGCTTGGGAGGGATTCCTGTGCCTCCCCTGGGCTGTGCATTGCTTGGTGCCTGTGGATTCATTCAGGGAATCTTCTGAAAGTGCAGGCTCCTGTCTCTGAACAGTGCCTGGTGCTAGATGGTGCCTGGGACTGAGGGGTCTCCCAGGACACCAAGTCTGGGAAAATCTGGAGAAAGCTAAGCAGTGCTGGTCACCATACTGAATGAACACACATGAGTCTTCTCTCAGTCTAGTGGCTGTAAGCAATGACAATTCCCCACTTGCCAAGATGTCACCCTGTTTTGACATTCCTGCCTCCCCTACTAACCATTTGTAGAATGGAGCTTGGTGGCAATATTGAGTTATAACAGACAAACCAACTCCCCTCTGTGAGTCAGTGGCAGAGGAAACCTCCCAAGCTACTTTTGTCTGCAGAGTCCTGTCTGAAAGGCTGATTTGAGACATCCACCATATGAAGTCACTTTGTTCTCTGAGTTAGACTGGCATCTCTGTTCCCTCCGTACAAAGCCCACAATCCTTTCTCTTGGATTAGATTTATCTTAAACATTTGTAGGCTGGTCAGGGAGCTCCATCATTTCCTCCGTGTCTATTGCTCCCATGGTGTACTAGGGCATTTGGAATTTGGTTTCCTTGAGTGAGTGTTTAGAGGACCCCGGCCTCCTGCCATGGTGCCTACAACCTTATGGAACTTGCCAGTGGTTTGGGTAGGTAGAAGCAGTCTGTGGACATTTACAGTACTGCAAGGGACACTCATGCAGGGGTATATCGGTGCCTATGGACTCGGGAGGGCTAGGTGACGTGCTGATTCCATCAGGCCCAGGACAGAGGCAATCTGTTTGCAATTTCAACTGTGCCAATTGCACTTCCTTTATTTGTATTCTGTGTTGCAGAGCCATTCACGAGAAACACATTTTAAAAATACCATCACTATAAAATTTGTTAAACTGAGTGTAAACCTTTTATCAGCAATATATTCTTTTTCTGTTTTTAACTGAAACATTATTTCACAGCCACCTGGCTCCGGGGTTGGGTCACAAGCTAATAACGACTCTACCTTGAATTGAACCAGGCTGCTGTATGTTGGGGGTTGGGCCGTGGCAGGTCTCCCATCCCCATGGCCACAGCAGAAAGCCCTGCATCTTCATTACGGAGCTTTCTTCTCCAGTTTATCTTGTGTCATCAAGTATGATCGAAGGACCAGGGGGGCTGTGTTCCTTGGAAGGAGATTTCAGCCACAAAAATACTTGGCTTAATAGTCTTGGGTGAGCTCTGTGCCTTTCACATGGGGGCATTGCTCTGCACAGATGCTACCTGAGCAAGAAGAGTGTTGTTGAGAAAAGAGCTGTCTTGGGAATGGAGCAGATGATCCTTAGCTTTTCAACTGCAGCTCCCTGGAGTGTAAATGGCTTCTCGCCTCCAATTTTTCAGAGATCGTGCTTTGCAGGTTAGAGTTTCTACGTTGAGGATTCAGGACTGGGTGTGTCTGTTGGTAGGCACATCGGCCAGAGTGGGCTTCGGGGGTTACTTGAGAAGTAACTCAAAAAACCCAGGGGGCTGGAGAAATAGCTCAGCAGTTAAGAGCACTGACTGCTCTTCCAGAGGTCCTGAGTTCAATTCCCAGCAACCACATGGTGGCTCACAACCATCTGTAATGGAATCTGATGCCCTCTTCTGAAGATAGCTATAGTGTACTTACATATAATAAATAAATAAATTAAAAAAAAGGGGGGTTGGGGATTTAGCTCAGTGGTACAGCGCTTGCCTAGGAAGCACAAGGCCCTGGGTTCGGTCCCCAGCTCTGAAAAAAAGAAAAAAAAAAGAATCAAGGAGAAGTAACTCAGCCTCACCTTGTCTCTGAAATGGAGATGACACTTCCTGAGAGCCACTGAAGAAGGGAAAGTGGGCCCCAAGGTCATTTCCACAGCTGGCTTGACTGGCAGTGAAAGCATTTCAGCTATCTCTGAAACCCCTGTGCTCTGAGGACATACATGAGAGGCTGTGACAGTACAGGAGGGAGAGCCTGTGGCAACAGGAGGACCAGTACAATCAAGCACTGAGAGCCAGGGTGTGGGGACCACCTCAGGCTCTTGTGGAAGGATGCTGCCTACTGTAGTCTGGATAGCACCTGCCCTATGCCAGTTTCTCTTACTGTTTGCATGGTCTTTCCAAACCTTGCCTCATTCCAGCCCTTTGAGAAGTATGGCCTAGCTACATAGGTGACAAAAGGAAGATCATTTTGGGGAAGAGTGTAGTCATTCCTTAAATATTTGGAACACACTGACAGACAGATACAGCTGCCATTTGCCACCAGTTTTCCAAAGAGCCATTGCAAGTCTGGTCTTCACACACTTGCCCTCTGAGGGTCTAGAAATGGATTGCTGGCCCTGATTTGATGATTCTAGACTGGTGTGGCAGGAAGCTTCCCAGAAGGCTGTAATTACCTGACTCTGGAGCTGGCTTTATATCCCAGAGACACAGACACCATTGGGGACAAATCAGCAACAGAGTATGTGTCCAGGGTGGACAGAATCCTCTTTTCAAAACACCATTTCTATTCCTAGGACCCTAACTACAGTTTCACTGCTGGTCCACCAGTCCTAGGCCTTTTCTGTGATATATAAGTTGTTCATACGTTCAGAGCATCGTCTCTGCCCTCGTCAAGTTCCTGGTCAGAGAGGAGCCTCATAAATGCTCTGAGAGGGCTTGCTGGTTTTGGAGGAGCCTAACAAGATCCTCAGGGATCAAAGATTCTCCTGAAAGGCAAGTTTCTGGGCTGTAGATAGAAATGTTCCCAGTGAAAAAGAATGACGGTATCACTGAAAGGGAAAGATAGATTCACACTTAAGGAGGTAGAGATGGGGTGGTGTGGCTGAGTAGCTGAAATTCATTTGAAACAGTTGTAGGAAACGAGCACGCAAAGGTTGTGAGTACTGAAAGAGTGATAGCAGATACGAGAAGGGAAAGCAGTCGTGCCTGTGAACAACACAGAACTCTATTCTGAAGAAAATAGGGATTCATGGAATGTCTGAAGAGGAAAGACACGGTCATAGTCACAGCAGAGGGTGTGTAGGTCCAGGATAGAGATGGTGTTGGTCTTAACTGAGAGGTGGCAGAGATTGGTGCTTGGTAAAGCAGAAGCATGCTAACAGCCTAAGGAAGATGATAAGGGTAAAAGGGCTTGCTGCACCAACATGAGGACCTGAGTTCAAATCTCTAGAACCTACATGAAAAAGACAGGTATAACTGGGGTGCCGGAAACCCTAGCATTAGATGAATGATGAGGAAGGGGTATTGTTAGGACTATCTGGCCACCAGCCTAGCACTGAGTTCTCTCAAGGAAATAATGTGGAGAATAGTACATCATAACACCTGAGTTCCTCCTCTAGTCTCTGTGCATGCACATGGAAATGTACCCAGATTTGTGCATCACACACACACACACACACACACACACACACTCACTCACACTCACACACACAAGATCATTTGAATTTCTAGATAAAGTTTCTGGAAGATTAGTGGCACACGATTTCTATTTGACATTTTGAAAATATTTTATTTTTATTAAAAATTAAATATAATTATACCACTTCTTTCTCCCCCCTTTTCCCTCCATGGCTTCTTCCTTCTCAAATTAATGGCCTCTTTGTCTTTGAATCTATACCTATATCGATATAGATATATGTGTGTGCACCCACATATGTGTGCATAAACATATAATTACAACCCACTGAGTCCATTCTCCTGACTTGGGCACATACAATTTCTGGGCTGGCTACTTTGTAGCACTTTGTAATGGTTAAACAATGGGGGTTTATTTCTGGGAGAGGCTAATTTTCCCTCTCTCTGCATTTAGTTGACTGTAGTCATTGTCAGGAGTGGAAGGCTGGGAGATTTCTTTCTTGAGCATCAACGCAGCTATTTTAAGTCTTATTTACATAGCTATATTTTGAGGCATTGTAGATGTCACTCCCAGAGACACTAAGTGTAAGGTATTACAGGTGACTTGCTGGTCTTTCCCCAACTCTTCTTCCTCAATGCTCCTTGTGCCTCAGATGCAGGAGTTGTGCTCTATATGTACCTGTTGGACCGGGCTTCCCATATCCGTTTGTCTCTTTTATAACCAGTTGTGGTTTTCTGCAACAGTTTCCAATTTCTGTAAAAAGGAGCTTTTTTTGTGAGAGGTGAAAGTTATGCTCATTTGCATTTACACGGATATGTTTTAGAATACAGGTAGGAAGTATGCTGGTCTAGTAAAGTGCTGGATTTAGGTTCTGTTCTAGGCTCCTTGACCTCAGTGGCCCCACATAGTTTTTCCCTCCAATTGAGCAGACCATAAATCCAGTTAGATAGCTATTGGTTCTATTGGTCAGCAAGATATAAGTGCCGCTAGTGAACCTTTAGAGATACCGTGACCTGTTGGTCATTATTGCACTTCCTAGGTATCATAGCTAGGACTATTGATTATGTACTGCCCTTGGCAGCTTACAGAGTACTTGATGGTAATATGGAAGTTAAATATCACAGAAGAAGGCTTTCAGGTCGGACCCAACATGAAACCTTTGAGCCCTTTGTTTGAAGTGTATATAAAGGCGACCAAGGGCAACAGTAATAGCCTATATTATTTGAGGAGTCAATTTGAGCTACCCTACCAACAACTTGAAAGAATACTTCTCATGTCTGTTACTGGGGTGTCTATTAAATAATCTATGGCTCTTCTGGGGAGCATTGTTAGCCCAAGAGGCATAACACACACAAACACATGCACATATATATGTATATTATATATATGGATATGTTTTTACATATATATATATATGTTGGTGCTTGTGTGTGCTCTATATAGTTTTAGGCATATATAAAATAATAAGTATCCTTGAGGCTTTACCAAACACCCTCAATATTACTTGTCCTCCTCTACCTCCCCTCCCCCATCCATCTCTTCCTGTTCTTCTGTATTGATTTCCCTCCACTATCTCCTGTTAAAGCCCCTCCCTCATTTCACCCATTTGACCCACATTTGATTTTTTTTGAGATTATATTTTTCTGCTACAATGTCCTTTTATCTGTTTTCTAGAATATAATCAGTGTAGGTATTTTGAAACTAGAATCACTTGCACTTATAATGACACAACTTTTCTTATGGGTTTCGGCAATTTGATCTTCTATCCTGGCATGTCTGGTAACTTCTATTGAATTGTAATAACGCATTTAACATGCTAAGATGAGATTAAGTCATTATTGCTTCCTCCTCCTCCTCCTCCTCCTCCTCCTCCTCCTCCTCCTCCTCCTCCTCCTCCTCCTCTTCTATTTGGGCTTAAGTCTGTAATGAAAACCATACACAGTATCAAGTTCAAACAGCATTTTGCTCTTCTTTGATGAGCTCATCGGGGATGCCTGTGGGAAATTGCTTCCAGTTTTATTGCTGTAAAGAGACACCATGACCACAGCAACTCCTATGAAGGAAAACATTTAATTGGTGCTGACTTAGAGTTCAGAGGTTTAGTTCATTATCATCATGGTGGGAATCATGGTGGCACATGATGCTAGAGAAAAAGCTATGATTTCTACACCTGGCAGGCAGCAGGAAGAAACAGCAAGCCACTAGACCTGGCTTGAGTTTATGAAACCTCAAAGGCCACCCTCGAGGGACATACTTCCTTTAACAAGGCCACACCCACTTCAACAAGCCACACCTCCTAATAGTGCCACTCCCCGTTGGCCTATAGGGGCCATGTTTATTCATACCAGCGCAGGAAAGAACCAGAAACACAAACAGATCCACTCAATCACTGAATAGAAAACTAGCTGCTAAGACCAGTTTCTTCCTCATCAGCTTGTTGGAGATCTCCTCCCAGACGGAAACTGAGCTTGCTCATGACAGGGTGTTCTCCCACAATCCTCTCCCCTCCCTAAAAGCAAGTGGAGTGTGGCTTCAGAAATGTCTTGTTGTGTTCACACTGCTGGATTGGCTTTGGGTTATGTCCACAGGATACAAGCCATCGGCTACATCTATCCTGGTATATATATATATATATATATATATATATATATATATATATATATATATATATATATATATATATATCAGAAAGGCAGGGCTGAATTCACAGTATTGGGGATGAATCTCCATGGGGCAGAGGCACAGGGGCATCTGCAAAGTCTCGGTTTTATACTAGAGAGCTCAGCAGGTTATAGGAGAGCCATTTCTCCTTGCCACCATCCCCCAAGGTCAGAATCAGAAAGGGAGTGAATCTGTGCAAGTAGATAGGGTATAGGGAAACCACCTTGATTGGTTAGCCCTTTCTGGTGTTCATTTTCCTGTCCCTTAAGTCATACGCATTTTTGAGACGTAACTGGATGACTGGCTTTCTCCCAGGGCCTTATAACGGAAGGGGGCCATTTTAACTTTTGTGTTACTGACTATCGTGAGGCCGTAGCACTCTTTAAGCTGTGTTCCTAACCTGGAAGCTTCTCTGCACTTCCTGCAGTCATACTGCTTGCACATCACGAAATGACTCAAAGGGAAAACCTGTGCACGAGTGTGCTTGCCCTCACTCTCTCTCCTCTCTCTTTCTCTTCATCTCCCTTTTTCTCTCTGCTCCTCCCTACACATCCCATTTCTTTTTTTTCCAGCTTCTTGGGTTTCAATTTCTGATTTTTTGTTGTTGTTAGCTCAAGCTCCAGTTTTAGTCCGTCCAACCAAGGGAGGCTGCTGCAAGCTCTGGGTCATCGGTTTATATTTTCTATGTCAGGAATGAACAACCAACTCAAGGCAAAGGCAGCTTGCAGATACAGGGCTCATTACAAAGTATTTCTCTTTCTTAAAGATTCTGGCACCTCGAGTCTGGGACACTGTGGTTACTCCCCGATGCCATTAGATGTCTTGCACTGATACAAAGCTCATACGGTTTTTCTTTAAGGAGATTTGGATGCTATCTGCTCTCTCTTAACTAGGAATGTAGATCTGTTTCTTAAATGTGTAAAAACAGAAAATAAGTTTGAAATTCTCATAGGCTTAAACAAACCAAAACCAAAACAACTCAAAATTTGTTAATAACAATTTAACAAACGAAACTAATAAACTTAACCAATTAATAAGACAGTACAATAAAAGTTGTTAACTTCATGTTATGTAAGATGGGTCTAAATATGTGAGTTCAGGTTTTGAATGGACTGTGTGATGATTCAGTTCTCACATCTATTTCCTTTTTACCAGTAAGTAAATACATGAAACTCCAGTTGACACCGTGTGCTGTGACTTTCTTCCCCAGTTCACACGATGTGCTGTGACTCTCTTCTCCAGTTCATACCATCCCCCATGACTCTCTTCCCCAGTTCACACCATGCCCCGTGACTCTCTTCCCCAGTTCACACCATGCCCCGTGACTCTCTTCTCCAGTTCATACCATCCCCCATGACTCTCTTCCCCAGTTCACACCATGCCCCATGACTCTCTTCCCCAGTTCACACCATGCCCCGTGACTCTCTTCTCCAAATCGTACCATTGTATTCTCCAGCTCAGGCCATATGCTGTGGCTCTCTAGTTCACACCATGTGTTATGACTCTCTTCTCCAGTTCACACATGTGCTGTGACTCCCTTTGGCCTTAGCCCTGCAAAAATATTATATTTATGCAAGTCTCAAACGTATTCTTTCATCATTGGGCCTGCAAAATTAAAAATAGTATTCTTTGATACCAGCACACTGATGGAGATGAGGAAGAATGTAAGCAGTGGGATGGCAGCTGGTTCTTGCAGGTGAGTGGCAACATTAATATTTCAAAATTACTTAATATTAATATGTTTAGATGATAGTTGAAATAAAAACATAAATGTAAAAGAAATTCAACTGACTGAGGCTCTAAGGACCCTGTGGATATGATAGTTGACTTCAATTGAAATGTCTCAGCCATAGAACTCAGTAGAGCCATGGGTCAGACTTCTGTCTCAGTCCAATATCTTCCTTTGTTCTTTTTAGCTCTCACAACACTTCTAGTGAGAAATGCACCTGACTAAGATTCCTAAAACTCTGAAAATTTCAGGATTCTCATGCAAAGAGGTAAAAACTAGAAGGAGGAGAGCAACAGGCTCAGGGGTGGGCAAGCCTGGAGATAAGACCTGGTTGGCTTACAGATGCATACGCAGAGGTCGAGGTTGGGGGAAAGCCAGGGTGGTTGCTTGCCACCTACATCCACAGGACCTGTGTTTCCAGAAAAGTCAAGACTCTCTGGCTCTTATTTTGAACTCTGCCACAGCAGGAGCAAGTGCATTAGGCACCCTCTTTCCCTGAGCTATCCTTGGGACCCAACTGAGAATGGGCTGAAGAGACCGAATACAAAAATGACCAACTCTACTCAGACACCATGATGATCTGGTAGAGAAACTGGAAGAATGGCGGGAGTCTTAGGCAACACTATAGGTCTCAACACACATACATATACGTACAGAGGCAGATTGTCCACTAAAACTATAGAATATTGCTAAGGAGTCTGGATTAGATTGGAAGAAACTGGATATTAAATCTCAATTCTTTTTCTTACATATAACCTTGGGGATGACACACTCTCCAAACCTGTGCTTTTGGGTTTGTGAAATGACGATCCTGACACGGATTTTGCTACATTATTAGCAAATTAAAGGAAACAATGACTTGGAAAGTCATTTGGCCTGGTGCCCAAGCTCAGGAGGAATGCCACAAATGATACTTCTCTTTTAAGGGGAGACAAGGCTTTACTTCCAGCTACTCAAGGATGGCCTCCTTAATGTGGAGCCGACACTCCATTAGTGATGGAGATGGAGTTTGATGGGGTTGGAGGCAGGGCTTGGGGTGGACAGTACTGTGATGGAAAGAGGTATGAATGGATCTGGATGGGCTGAACAGGAAAGAAGTCTGAGGAGAGAGGTAGCAGCTTCCTCAGAGCAGCCCAGCCAAGGGAAGTGCAGCCCAGAGATAGTTTACAGCTGGCCCAGTAGGACCCTGCAGCCCTCGTTGGTTGGGGTTCTCCTGGAGGAGGTGGAGCTGACTCAGGTGAGCCAGACATGCATCTGGATAACTGAAGGAACAGGCCGGGTTGAGGAGCAAAGATGGGCTTCAGTGGACCCAGCAAACCCAGGGCCTGAGCCAGTGGGTTTCTGAGACATGGCTCTGAAGGGATATGCTGAAACCAGAGAGCAGGCTGCTTGCTAGGAAAGCCCAGAGCAGCAGGTCCAAGTCATTGACTTAGAATTCTCACCAGAGAATGACAAGCATAATAACTAATCCTAGGGCAAAGCCATATCAGAAAAACAGCCAGGACTCGACTATCACGGTAATTACCTGCTAACATCTTCTGTGTCGTGACAGATGCTCACATGCATTCCTTATCTCCACGAAATGCCCTGCTTTATAAAACAGGACTTAAAGTGGTAAAGGCCAGTAACACCCCAGCCTGCTGACTTCATGAGTGTAGAGCAGCCAACCGTGGGTTTGAGACCCTCCAGTCTCTGGGTGTTGCACAGGCTTCTGAGAGGCCTGTGTTTAAAGAAGGAAGAATATTCAGCCTTGGGTGACTGACCAGGTACAATTGCAGTTAATATGGCTTCCCCATGGCTCTGTGTTCTTGGATGGACAGGATGGGTGGGAAGAAGGAGAAATACTTCCAGTGTTATTCTGTGTCTGCTCCAGTATCTAGCCCAGGGCCAGGTCCCTAGGGAGTATCTGTTACATACTTGTTGAAGGACCAGTGGATAAAGGAGCGAGAGAAGAAAGCACAGCATGCTTATCTGATGGTGTATTGTGCCCAGGAATCATTTGATTTCCCTACTATCCTTGGGAGTAGTCATCATTACCATCATCCTCACCACTGAAGAGCTGAGTTAAACAGGGGCTCAGGAGAGTTAAGTAGGCAGCTGCAAACCTAGATTGCCGATAAAACACAGCATTTCTTAGTTAAATTAGAATTTCAGATTAAACAGTGAGCCTCTTTTCGTATAGTGTGCTTTAAATATTGCACGAGACTATTTGTACTAAAAATTATTTCTTCCTTATCTGAAATTCAAATTTAACTCAGTGTCCTATATTTTTTATCCGCTAAATCTGGCATCCATACTTAGGTACCAAGCTGAGTGAGGCTGAGTCCTGCAGATACCACAGGACACACTTCAAATGGACCAAGAATCACCTTCAACGATCTGCTAAAAACGACTTAGCTTTTTGTCTGGGTCTCAGACTGCTTCAGTTCTCTACTTCTTTCGAGTCTATTTTAGCATTTAATGTTTTCTGAAAAGGCCACCCATCGCATCGAGATTTTGAAAACAATCGCTATAGTGCTTGTCTTAAAATTTTTAGACCTTCTTACTGATTTTAATTTTATCTTTTTTTTTTACATTCCTGTTGAAGTTTGCTGGTTTTTTTCCCTCTTGTCAAAACATAGACTTTTCATAGTTCCAAATTTAAAAAAAAAAAAGATTTTTCTTTTATGTATAAGCAAAGGGTTTTTCTGTTTAAGAAAATAATTCTGTTGTTACTGTTACTATTTCTTTATGTATGTTTTTATTCTGGACTTTTTCATGGTCTTGGGTTGGATGATTTGTTATTTAAAAATCTTTCTATAGTAAGGTTATGTGTATTCCACAAAGCATCCAATTCAGGCAACTCTTGTGAGTCTTAATATGCTGCCTCCTCGATTTTCGTCTTTAGCTAAAATTTCAACCTTTACTCTTTCTTTAATTTAAAGATTATTAGAAGATAAGTTTTCAAAAGTATAAAATGGGATTTTTGTTTATCTTTTATGTACAAATATTTTTCTTGTCATTTTCTCATCTTAATGTGTGCTTTCTATTAGTTTTGAAGGAAACTGTAATTTTCTGTGCCCTAATACACTACCAAAGTTCTTAGGATGTACACAACACTGTGTATCTTCTCTTTACTGATATGATCTATGCATATCAAGGCACTAAGTTTGTTAATTGTGAAATCTCCCACGGATTTGCTTTACGTTATGTATTAAGCTCGAATGTTTCTGAGAGAAGCATACCAGGGTGTATTGGTATTTTGGGGAAGCAGTATTGGGAATCAAATTGGGCTTCACATCTGCTAGGCATGTAGTCGATGATCTGCTTTCTCAGCTGTGTATTAGAAAACCCCTCTGCTCCTTCAGACAGGGTCTCACTACGTAGCTCCGACTGGTCTTGAACTCACAGAGCTCCACCTGCCTCTGCTTCCCAAGTACTGGGATTAAAGGCTCTAGAATTGCTGAGTGAGAGTAGATTTCCAACCTGCCTTATTTCTGCCTTATTTCTGGGAGCTATCATCTTACGCAACTATGTTGTGTGTGACGCCTTAGAGTTCCTTGTGTAAGAACATCTTTGTGCACATTTTGTTATAAGATAATACAAGATATTCCAGTCTTTTACTGTCCCATCCACCTCATGCGCTGTCTGTCTGTCTATCCACCCTGCTCATGACTTGTGTGTGCTCATCACCATTTTGGATGTTTCTCATCATGGTTATGGGTTGGCATTGGACAGAACGTCTGTTTCTTCCCAGTCTTAAAGTCTTTGTTGGTCCTTAAAACAACTTTACTGAAGTGTAATTGATGCAGAATAAAATACACCTGTGGGGAGGGATCGCCATAGTGATCACTTTAATGACTGCTTAATGATATTTTCATTGTTATTTGTAATAGGGATAGTCAATATAGTCAATGTATGGATCATTTGAGATGGGAAAGACCTTTGGATTTATTTTATATTTTCTGAACTATTGTCTTTTCTTCTTCTTTTTTTTCTCCACGTACATCTTGGAACCCCACAAATCCAACTCTAGAGGTTCCTTGTGGGTCTATTTATCACACTTGCCTCTCTTCATAGTAAATTGAATAATCTACTCTTCTGCCAGAGAATGTTCTACTAGGAAGCATAGCTTTGTTTGGAAAAGGGAATCATGGCAGAGACGATCAAGCTCATGGTGCAGGCACATGACCTACAGATTAGGAAGAGTCCCCAAGTTCAAAGGGAAAGAGAAGGATAGAGACCCAGAAGTGTGCTGAGAAAAGAAATCAAAAACAAAACAAAGCAACAGACACCAAACATGATGCAAAGGCAGAGAATGGAGTGAGGATCCTATGAACTGAAGAGCACCAGAAACTAGGAAAGAGGCACAGAACAGATTATCTCAGGAGCCCACTTGTGGTGGTTTGAATATTCTTTGCCCCAGGGAGTGGCATTATTAGGAGGTGTGGCCTTGTTGAGTAGGTGTGGCCTTATTGGAGTAGGTGTGTCACTCTGTGGGTGGGCTTTGAGACCTTTCTCCTAGCTGCCTGGAAGTCAGTCTTCTCCTGATTGCCTACAGATCAAGATATAAAACTCTTGGCTCCTTCTCCAGCACTGTGTCTGCCTGGATGCTGCCATGCTTCCTGCCATGATGACAATGGACTGAACCTCTGAACCTGTAAGCCAGCCCCAATTAAACATTGTCCTTTATAAGTGTTGCCTTGGTCACGGTGTCCCTTCACAGCGATGAAAACCCTAACTGAGATACCACTGGAGGATCCAATGCTGCTAACACTTTCATTTCAGACTTTTGGCCCCAGAACTCATTTCTGTTGTTTCGAGTCACCAGTTTGCAGTGGCAGCAGCAGGAGATAAAGCTGGCCCTGCTTGTGTACTTGCCTGGAGAATGCCCAGCTATTTAAAACTGTGTATTCCTCACTTATACCCAGGGTGCCAAACATGCCAGAGAAACCCAACTGAGCTCTGGGGACTCTACACTTTCCAGACGTTTCTCCTGCTCAGATGGCACCCATTCTGTCTCCACAGCTGGCCGTTCCTCATCAGCCAGCACTCAGGATGCCAAAGAGACAAGGGCTCAGCTGTGTTCTCTCTGTCTCACTCTCCCCTGAAGACAGCCAGTGTAGTCTCTCACCATCTCCTGTAACGTACACATTGATGTGAAAGACCCCCTCCCAGAAAGGGAATTGTACAAGCCCAAGGCCCTCAACTATAGAAGTAAAAAGTAAGTTTTTAGATATGTGGGACAAGCTGACCCATCATTTAGACGAAACAGACCAGAAAAGAAAACAAAATGCAGAAACCAGACTAAATTATGGGCACTGCTCCATGGGCCACCTGGCAGAAAAAAGAAAAAGTCCCTGACCCCCCGGAAGCCCTGACCACCATGTACTTTTTGCTAACTCACTGTTATGATTATAGCCAAAATAGGTAACATACACGTATGCTTCATTTATTCCACCAATCACATCCCTGTAACCATGCATCTGCTTCTGTAAGCCTGCTTCTGCTCCCCAAAATACTATAAAAAGCCTACCCTGGTTCTGCTAGGCGCGCCAGTCTTCCGAATTGACTGGGACGCCCACAGATACCTGTGTTTCCTGATCAATAAAAATCCTCTTGCACATTGCAGCCTGTGGACTCGGACTGGTCATTGGGGCTTGAGGATCTCCCTCCTGAGGGAAGATTCTCTCTGAGAGTCTTTCAGTTGGGGGCTCGTCCGGGATCGGAGATCCTCTGCCTAGAGACCACCGACCACCCACCGGGAGGTAAGCTGGCCAGTGTTTGTCTTGTCCTGTCTTGTCTTGCTTTGTGACTTGTTCTGTAAATGCTTAGTTACTTGGCTTGGGTCTAGACTGTTTGTATTTGGGCGGGCCAGAGAAGGAGCTGACGAGCTCAGACTTCTCCCCCGCAGCCCTGGAAGACGTTCCAAGGGTGTTTGGAGCCTTGCGAGAAGCGACTGAAAACTGTAAAGCTTGTGCCCAAGTGAACCCAGGGAAGGTGAAAAATGGTATTGGGACTCGTCCCAGGGGGCATCGTCCTGGCATCCATTGGGAGATTGATTTTACTGAAATCAGACCAGGCATGTATGGTTACAGATATCTGCTGGTGTTTGTGGATACATTTTCAGGATGGGTCGAGGCCTTTCCCACCAAACATGAGACTGCAAAGGTAGTCACCAAGAAACTTCTTGAAGAGATTTTTCCCAGGTATGGTATGCCGCAAGTCCTGGGATCGGACAACGGGCCCGCTTTCGTTTCCCGGGTAAGTCAGTTGGTGGCCAAATTACTGGGGATTGATTGGAAACTACATTGTGCATACAGACCCCAGAGTTCAGGACAGGTAGAGCGTATGAATAGAACAATTAAGGAGACTTTATCCAAACTTACGCTTGCAACTGGCACAAAGGATTGGGTTTCCCTCCTCCCCTTAGTTCTTTACAGGGCCCGGAACACACCGGGCTCTCATGGGTTGACTCCTTTTGAGATAGTATATGGGGCACCACCCCCATTTATTGATTTCTTTAATTCCAATATTGCTAATCTTGCTAATAGCCCTTCCCTGGAAACCCATCTACAAGCTTTGCAGCTCGTGCAAAGAGACATCTGGAGACCTCTAGCTGCGGCATACCGGGACAGACTTGATCAGCCGACTGTGCCACACCCGTTCCAGGTGGGAGACCTCGTATGGGTACGCAGACACCAGATTAAGAATCTTGAGCCCCGGTGGAAAGGACCCTACACTGTCCTCCTGACGACGCCAACCGCCCTGAAGGTGGACGGAATTGCTGCGTGGATCCACTCTTCACACGTCAAGGCAGCCCAACCGGAGGAAGCCACCGCACAGCAGACATGGAGAGCCCAACGCACCCGGAACCCCTTAAAGCTGCGACTCACACGCGTACACTCCTGACACTAATCACCCTGAGCTTGTGCTGGAGGGAGGGGGTTGCTGGACAACCAAGCCCTCACCAGGTTGTCAACCTTTCTTGGGTTATAGGTAACCTGGAGACGGGGTGGACACAGGTGTTAGCCAACGGTGCTCACTCTCCAGGCACCTGGTGGCCTACTCTAACCTTTGATTTATGTCAGTTGGCAAAAGATTCATGGGGACGTACTGCGAAATCTCCCCGCAATTCTTACCCCCCTTGCCGACATTCTAGTTGGTATGTCTGTCCGGGAGGGAAAAGGACCGCCCAATGTGGGGGGCCAGAAACCTTTTACTGTGCTAAATGGGGGTGTGAGACTCATACTAATGGACCCTGGAAAGCTAAAGGGGGAGATCTCGTGACTTTTACTGGCCTAGCTGGGGAATCCAACATCCAAATGAGGTTCACTGAGGCAGGAAAGAAACATGATTGGAAATCTGGGGTACGGTGGGGTCTCCGCCTCAATACCCCTGGGCAGACCCATCCGGGCCTGTTGTTTTCTCTCCAACTGGTTCGAGAGCGAATTGCCCCAGCCGTAGGACCTAATCTAGTCCTAAAGGATCAAAGAACCCCCTTACTTCCGGCTCCAGCCCATTTGCCCAGATTCACTCAAACCCCTCTAGTAACCCACTCCTTCACAAGTAGAGATTCTGCCGCTCCGACCACTCACGCCCCAGGTACAGGGGATCGGCTACTTAATCTAGTAAAGGGTGCATATCTAACTCTCAATTATTCAGATCCATTTAGAACTCAAGAGTGCTGGCTATGTCTAGTCTCCAGCCCACCTTACTATGAAGGAGTAGCAGTTTTAGGCAATTACACCAACCAGACTATAGCCCCAGAGAGATGTTCTGCTGGTCTCAACCATAGATTGACACTGCCCGAGGTCACAGGACAGGGGCTCTGTATAGGAACCGTGCCACCCACTCATCAGGCACTCTGCAATGTCACAAGAAAAGCTCCCACTGGGAAATATTATTTGGCTGCCCCACCAGGCACTTATTGCGCCTGTAATACTGGACTAACTTCATGCATTTCAGCCATTATTTTAAACCAAACATCTGATTATTGTGTACTGACAGAGATTTGGCCCAAAGTCATCTATCATGAGCCTGAGTATGTGTATTCTTATTTTGAGGAACATCCACGGATTAAGAGAGAGCCCATCACTCTAACTTTAGCCCTGTTGATAGGAGGAATTACCTTTGGAGGAGTAGCTGCAGGGATAGGGACAGGAACGACTGCCCTTATAGAGACAGGCCACTTCCGTCAATTACAAGCAGCTATGAATGCAGATTTGAAAGCAATCGAAGAATCTATAAGTGCTTTAGAAAAGTCTTTGACATCTCTGTCAGAGGTGGTCTTACAGAACAGAAGGGGGCTTGATATGATGTTCCTCCGAGAAGGTGGATTATGCGCTGCTCTAAAGGAAGAATGCTGCTTTTATGCTGACCATACTGGGATAGTAAAGGACAATATGGCCAAACTCCGTGAGCGTTTAGCACATAGGCAAAGGATGTCTGAGTCCCAGCAGGGATGGTTTGAAGGGTGGTTTAATCGATCCCCATGGTTTGCTACCCTGCTATCAACTTTGATGGGACCTTTGATAATCCTTCTCCTGATTCTCCTATTTGGACCCTGCATCCTAAACAAATTAGTACAGTTCATAAAAGATAGGCTTTCAGTTATTCAAACTTTTGTGTTAAGACAACAGTACCAATTAGTAGAACAACAACCGACTGAAGTACCTTAAATGACTCAATGAATGAGTGAAAGATTCCACTCAAGGACAAAAAGAAAATGGGGGAATGAAAGACCCCCTCCCAGAAAGGGAATTGTACAAGCCCAAGGCCCTCAACTATAGAAGTAAAAAGTAAGTTTTTAGATATGTGGGACAAGCTGACCCATCATTTAGACGAAACAGACCAGAAAAGAAAACAAAATGCAGAAACCAGACTAAATTATGGGCACTGCTCCATGGGCCACCTGGCAGAAAAAAGAAAAAGTCCCTGACCCCCCGGAAGCCCTGACCACCATGTACTTTTTGCTAACTCACTGTTATGATTATAGCCAAAATAGGTAACATACACGTATGCTTCATTTATTCCACCAATCACATCCCTGTAACCATGCATCTGCTTCTGTAAGCCTGCTTCTGCTCCCCAAAATACTATAAAAAGCCTACCCTGGTTCTGCTAGGCGCACCAGTCTTCCGAATTGACTGGGACGCCCACAGATACCTGTGTTTCCTGATCAATAAAAATCCTCTTGCACATTGCAGCCTGTGGACTCGGACTGGTCATTGGGGCTTGAGGATCTCCCTCCTGAGGGAAGATTCTCTCTGAGAGTCTTTCAGATGCATGTCCTTCCCTCTGCCTCAAATTCACCCTTGGGAAGTCCAGATATCCTGTCTTTCTTGCAGCTCCCAGTGATGACTAACCAACTGACAGCTCAGATTTAACAGGAGCAGACCCAAATCTAAGCTTCCTAACTGACATAGTTGCTTCTGATATCTTCCTCAATTGTTCTCAATGCATTACCTCAAGTCATGAGGTAATGTGCCTTTCTCCTGTTCCCTGTCCAGCACAGCAGTTCTTCCTTCAAAATTGCCCTAAATGTGATCACTCACAGTCCCACAATTTCGTGTGTGTGTGTGTGTGTGTGTGTGTGTGTGTGTCTGTGTGTGTGTACCCGAGGAGTACTCTCAGATGCCCTGCTCTATTCTGCACTATTCCCTTAAATTCTCTCATTAAACCTGAAGCTTGCTGTGTGAGCTATACTGACCCACCAGTGAGCTCCAGATATCTGCCTGTCTCAGCTCTCTGCAACACTGGTGTTACAGCCCATAGTGGGCTTATTTTTAAATTGTGGACATTGAGAACTTGACCTTATACTTTGTACAACAAATGCTTTCACCCAGTGGGTCATGACCTTAGTTCCCAGCACTGCATTTGCTAGGGCTCCCCCCCCCCAAATCACAATCAGTTATCTTTCTAAGATTGGTAATTACTTTCTTGATTGACTGGTAACCCCATACCTAGAGCCTGGACTATAAATCCAACCTTGTTTCTTCCTGTACTGGCTGGTCTTGTGTGTCAACTTGACACAAGCTGGAGTTATCACAGAGAATGGAGACTCCCTTGAGGAAATACCTCTTTGAGTTCCAGTTGTAAGGCATTTCTTGATTAGTGATCAAAGTGGGAGGGCCCAGCCCACTGTGGGTAAATGCCATTCCTGCACTGGTAGATCTGGGTTCTATAAGAAGACAAACTGAGGAAGCCAGAGGAAGCAATCCAGTAAGCAGCACCCCTCCATGGCCTCTGCATTAGCTTCTGCCTACAAGTTCCTGCCCTGTGTGAGTTCCTGCTCTGTGTGAGTACTTGTCCTGACTTCTTTTGGTGATAAACAGCAATGTGGAGGTATAAGCTGTATAAACCCATTCCTCCCCAACTTGCTTCTTGGTCATGATGTTTGTATAGGAATACAAACTCTGACTAAGACACTTCTCCCATGAGTTCCTCTCCCTTTGTCTTTCCTGTTAACCTAGGAATTCAAATTGTATTGTGGTTCCACACAATCCCGCAAACTTGTGATAAAGTGTGGTAAACACTGTGAACAATGGCCCAGTAACCAACCATGGCTCAAACCATGTATTTATTTCCTGTTAAAGTGTTCAGTGCTGAGGTAGGTGAACAGATTTATAGAGTTGTTACACCCAACCATTCAGGAATGCAGATTGACTGTCTTCATCATGTGCCTCTCTTCCAAAGTCTCTCCATGGTGATTCCTTCCAGTTTTACCCAGCTAGGGGGAAAGAAACTTAGGGAGCACCAAATATGGGAGTTTTATATGGGTAGCAGTGACTATGACCTCTGGCCCTATCATACTGGCCAGGCTCGCAGCTGCATTCAATTCCATGGAGGCTGGGAAATGAGACCCAGCTCTATGCTCTGGAACAAGATGAGGTGGCCACAGATTTCTTAATGAAATGTGATTTATAAATGGTTCTTTTACCATCATTCGTTTTAATGTTATAGTTAGGAAATATTTGTCCAACAGAGGGTAAAGTCTTACACTGAGGAGACTTTAGTGTTCAAACACTATCTACAGGTTGCAACTCAGATGTGTTATTCAGGAAAATACTGAGTTTCTGGTTTAAACTTTTTCCCCTCAAGACAATTGCAGAGTTATTGGCTCCCAGGGGCTCTGGACTGGTTGGGATTATCAACAGAAAATGTTTCTTCTGGGATCAAGAATGGGGACCTTCAAGAGTATGGTTCTTGCTTTTCTTTGCTGCTCCAACCTTATCAATTCCAATTAAACTACCAATCAGTAGGGAAATGTGTCACATAGCATTGACTGTGTCAAAAACTCTTGTACTGTGCCTTAGACTTACAGGAAGTGACAAAGAGTATTTAGGTCTCTGTGCAAAATCAAAAATGTTTATAGAAAGAAAACAAGTGCCCCATTACAGTTCGAGCTCTGTGAGTATCAGATCATACAAACCTTGCCATGACTGAACAAGATAAACATTGCTGTCCTTAGCTCTCTGCTAAGAATATGAACTCAGAGATGTGCACCCCAAAGGCCCTGGAGTAGGAGGCAGAGCTGGGGTTTGAGCTGTACCATTCTGTCTAGAATGGAGTGGAGTCTCTGGGCACACCAAGCTGGTTCTAAGATACTTAATTCAGCTAAAACAAAGAATATTTTGCAGCTACCCTTCAGCGCAGCCTGCTGTTCCTATGGCTGTGGAGTTTTTGTCTCTGACTAGGACCCTAGGGCCAGCATGGAGAAGGTCACAAGCTGTCTGTTTCTTTCAAAGCAGCTAAGCACATGGCAAGAGCCTGAGTTCCATAGTTAGAAAAAGAAGTTTAAATGCAAGTCTCACAGCTTATCATAGGATGGATTTGAATAAGGTGAACTTCTTCTTCTTCTTCTTCTTCTTCTTCTTCTTCTTCTTCTTCTTCTTCTTCTTCTTCTTTTTCTTCTTCTTCTTCTTCTTCCTCCTCCTCCTCCTCCTCCCCCTCCTCCTCCCCCTCCTCCTTCCTCTTCCTCCTCTTCTTCTTTGCCTTAGACAAAGACTTGCTTTGTAGCCTTAGTTAATCTGGCACTCACTGTATTCAAGACTGGCATCAAACTCATAGCCATCATCCTGCCTTAGCTGCTCAGTGCTTGGATTAAACGTATGGGCCACTATACTTATCTTCACTAAAAATGTTTCTTAATAGTCTCATTGAGCCTCAGTCTTCTTATCAGATAGAAAAGGGAAAGGAAATTGACTTAGGAGACTCCACTTCAGAGAGCACTGTCAACAATGGATTTGGGCTTTGATATAAACACTTTTTATCAATCTCTTCCTACCCAAGGCCCAGGGAGCATTGTGAAAGAGAGGGTGGGAAGAATATAAGAGATAGAGGATGAAAGGACTGCTGGGTAATGCTGTGTTCTGGACATGGCTCGGTCATTGCACATGTGACCTCCCAGCAGCTGCGCTTACTTGCATAGGAAAGACCTGAACAAGTGAAACCTATCAAAATTCCAGCATAGGTGGGAAGGGTTCCAGAGGCTCCACCCCCAGCCAATGAGCAGCTATTGGAAGTTAATAGTAGCTTGGAAAGGGACAGGCACTATTTTAGGAGGGATATTGTATGGTTGCTGTTAGATTGACGGTGCCACATTGGATGACCCCACCTATGTGCATATGGTTAACATTAGTTGAACTCAGTGTTTTTTTTAAAGAGGACACGAAGGTGGGTGGGAGACTTTTGGGGCCAAGGGGTAGTTGAAGAGGGCAGTGGATCAAAAAAAATGCATTGCGTACATGTCTATGATGTTTTCTCTTCTGTCTTTCATTCTTTCTTTACTTACTTTTCACTTTACATCCCACTCACTGCCCCCTCCCCACTCCTCCCACAATCTTTTCCCCATCCCCCTCTGCTTCTCCTCTGAGCATGTAAGGTACCCCAGGTATTCCCCAACCCTGGCACTTCAAGTCTATGAGAGGTTAAGCTCTTCCTTTCCCACTGAGGCCAGACAAGGCAGCCCAGTTAATAGAATATATCCCACATACGGGCATCAACTTTTGGGATAGCCTCCACTCCAGTTGTTTAGGACTCACATGAAGACCAATCTGCACATCTACTACATATATGCAGGGAGGCCCAGGTCCAACCTGTGCATGTTCTTTCGTTGATGATTCAGTTTCTGAGAGCCCCAAAGGTTCAGGTAGGTTGACTCTGTTGATCTTCCTGTGGAGTTCTTATCCCTTTGGGATCTACAATCCATCCTCCTATTCTTCTATAAGAATCCCCAAGCTCCATCCACTGTTTGGGTCTGGGTGTCTGCATCTGTCTGAGTCAGTTCTTGGGTAGAGCTTCTTAGAGGACAGCCATACTAGGATCCAGTCTGTAAGCATAACAGAGTGCCATTAATAGTGTCAGGGAATTGGGGTTTGCCCATGGGGTGAGTCTCAAGTTGGCCCGGTTATTGGTCGACCATTCCCTCAGTTTTTGCTCCATCCCCCATCTATGCATTTCTTGTAAACAGGATGAATTTTGGGTTTAAAGTTTTGTGGGTGGGTTGTGTCTTCAAAGCATAAATAAAGCATACTATTTTTTTTTAAACCTGGCAAATCTTTCAGTCAGTATTTTCACTATGAAGACACTCAAAATATCCCAAAAGGTATGAAAGGATGTTTGACCAGATAAGCTGTCAAGAACAGCAAATCAAAACCACAGTGAAATACCACTTCACACCCCCCTAGAATAGCTACAATAAAAGACAGGCAGTGACAGATGCTGGTGAGAATTCATAGCGCCTTGGACATGTTAGAAAGAGCCAGGACATCCTAAACGGAGTAAGTGCAGAACTGTCATGTGGTCTACCCCTAGGCATTTACCCCTAGATATGCAAGTGTGGACTCATGCAAAAACTTAAACAGATATGTGAAGCATTATAACACCACAGCCATACACAGTAACAACCACTTGGTCATAGTGGATGCCTGCATAAATAGGATGTGTTCTGTTCACACAGAATATTACTTGTCAATAAAAATGGAATGTTGGCCTGCTACACACTACGGCATCTAGGAAGCTAAAAAATATTATGCTCAGTGAGTGTATCACTCATAAAGGCACATATATTGTGTGTCTATTTATAAGACATGTCCAGAGTAAACAAGCTCATAGGAATAGAAAATGCTGTAGGTTTAGCAAGCTAGAGTAGAAGGATAAAGCATGAATGAAGGGTAGCTGCTAGTAGGTTTCAGGATGATAAAGTATTCTGAAACTGACCAGTAGCTAGTTACATACAATTGAAGAACATCGATTTGTATACTTGAGTAGTGAATTGTATTGTGCATGAATTGCACCTTTTTTTTTATTTAACAAAATGGAAATCAACACAATTAGCGTAAAAATAGTCTATAACTTCCAAAGCAGCTCATGGGGGAGGGGGGGCGATACAAAGAAGGAAATTGAAAGAAGCAAACAGCAAATAAACAGAAAGCTACTTGGCGATAATTAGATCTAAATATATCAGCATTCATAAATTTAAAATCACCTATAAAGCACAGACAACAATAATTAGTACACTTGTTATAAATGACATATATATATACATATATATATATATATATATATATATATATATATATATATATATATATTCCAAACTCGTTGTTAAAGATCCCTTTAGTACAAAGTCACAGGGAACATTTGCACATGAAGGGGGGCAGGGCATGCTAGGACCATAAATATGTCAGAAGGAAGAAAGCTATTAAGGCATTTCCCATTGGAGAGCAGCGGTGGAGAGTTTGATGCACAGAGAATTTTAAAGAATAACAAAGGCCCTGTGTATTTATTAGGTATTCCACCAGGAAAATATAACAGTGATGGGCACATTAGACCTGATCGAGAAATGAGCCAGATCTTAAATGTGCCAACATCGACAGGTCTGAAAGTGTATTTTTGAGAAAAGAAAGCAAGATTTATCTCAAAGCATTAAAAATGATACTTTTATAGGTTTTCCTCTAGGAGTGTGCGTGTCCTGTCCATTTCCTGTCATGTATCCCCCCAACACACACACACACACACACACACACACACACACACACACACACACACACACACTTCCTGCCTGTCATGAAGTAGGCAGCTTCCTCCTTCACACATTTCCATCATCAAGATTTGTCTCATCCTGGGTCCAAAAACAAAGGGCCCAGTGACCATGCACTGACACCTCTGAACTGTGAACTAAAACAGAAGGTGTCACTTTTGGGCAGCCAGCATGTTAATTCTATAATACGGAAGAATGCACATTGGATATAGATTAGCATGTAGTTCAGGAACTGACTAATTTTATGACATTTAAATAAATGCTCAAATATCCTCTTCACTTCCTTTAATATAGTAATTCCAGGATTTGAAGGCAGCTCAGTGCCTCCGTATAGTCTGAGTTTGTGCAGTTTATTCCAGTGACATAGTTAAAGCCATACTGAGTCACGTTCTACACCAGGACCTCAGACCAGTGGGCCATCCTACCTTCCAAGATTCTTGAAAATCCACAAGGTGCCTCCAACATCCTTCAGTGTGCTGTTCTATGCTGGGGATAAGAGGATGGATGAGACTCTGTCCTCCGAGTCTCCCAGCTGTCAGGCCTGGAGGAAGCTAACATTCTGTGAGACAGAGTGGGTCCCGGGAGGATCATTTAAGGTTGAATGTGGCTCTTGTGTGAAGGCAGTAGGTGAAGCAGGTGTGAGGGAAAGCATGCAGCTGGAACAGGCTGGGCTACATGGAGTCCCACATGATTGGGTACTGATGATAAGGGCATGTGGTGGGAGGTCTACCTACCCATGGGAAGGTACATGGGAAGTGTGTGTGTGTGTGTGTGTGTGTGTGTGTGTGTAGATATCTAAGGCAGTCCAGCAATGCAAAGTGGAGCATGAACCCAGAGAGCCTCCATGATGCTTTTAAACAAGGTCCTAATTTCCAGAGATTGGCAATACCTGGAGCAAGGACTGTAGTTGGAGGAATTGATAAAAGTGGCCAAAACTGAGGAGATCTGCACAAAGACGGGCAATCTGGCAACCCATTAAAGTGGGCGTGGACAGTATGGATGAAGAAATTAATTGTCAAGGCTGCAGTTGATCTGACGAGTGAGGATAATTGTGAGCTCATTGCCTAGTGCTTCAGTCTTCAGAGGCCATTGAGAAGTTCAGTCAGTGTCCTCTGCCTCACGGCTATGGGCCGTGAGATTGATACAGGCGGGTGACAGGAAGCACAGGAAGAAGTGACTTGTAAATTATTTCAGCCCGTAGCTTTTTTGCTATTCCCTTGTAATAATTATCTCGAATTTGCATTATCTGCTTTATGACAAGGAAGGCTGACACCAGGATTGCATTGCAGAGTTAAACATCGCTGAACTGTATTGAAATCAGAGAGCTGCTAACGTGTGTTTCTGACATATTTACAAGGTAGCGTGAGCTAGGATCCAGAGGCAGCATGTTATCATCACCCAACATGGCGTTCCTTAATTATCAGCATGCTCGCACTTCCTGCATAGCAGATTGGAATCTCTAGAAATAGCACAAACTTGAAAATTAGCGTTTTCTCCTAAATAATCAGGGTGCTGTATTTATAGCTTTTGTGGGATCGGAATCTTAGCGAAGGTAAACTAATTTCACACTGAAGGTGAAGTAGTTTTCTCCCCACCTCTGTGGTGTGATTCCCCCCTTTTCTAGGGCTTTTTTCATCTGCAGCATAAATAATTCCCTCCATCCCCCCCTCCCTGCAAAGAAGTGTTTCTGCACTTGGCTTGCCCTTGTGATAATTCACTCTGTTGGCAAGCAGCCCATGATGAAATGGAAGATTTTGCTTTCTTTACAGTCACTCACTAGTCTGTGACATTACCAATACTGATCACATGAACTGTACAGTTTTTAACTTCAGGAAAAAATTCAAATGCCTTGTCTGGGTCACAGTTTTAAATCACGTTTAAACTACTACTCACCGCCTGGCCAATAGGGAGATAGGAAAAAATATGGAGAACCTCAAACAGGGATGATGGGTGGCTGGGATTCCAAGTGGTCCTTAGCACAGGAATGAAGTGTATGAGTCCAGCATCTCTCCACATCTGAGTCCTTTCTTCACCCCATTCTCACTCTAACCTGCACTGTGGGCACACAATTGCTTCTGGGAAAAACCACCTAGTTCCACTTCCCATTCTTAGTCCCTGCTCTATGAACCACCATACTGCCTCCAATTAAAGTGGCCATTTTGTATTTAGTTTTCTAATGCACACCTGAAGGAGGCAGCAGGCCCAGGGAGGGGTAGGGATATCTCAGTATCAAAGCAATTGCTGCGCAAGCGTGGAGACCTGAGTTCTGATCCTTAGCCCCCACATAGAAGACAAGCATCACCTTGTCTTATACATAATGGCATCATACATGCCAATAACGTCTGCTCTAGAGGCAAGGGGCAGGGGCAGAGGGATCTGTGGGTCTTGATGGGTAGCTAGCTTACCAATAGAGGAAGCCTAGGTTTAATGAGAGACTACGCCTCAAAAACCAACACGGAGAGCAACCATAGAAGACACTTGCATCCTCTCTGGCTTCCACAAAGGCATTTAAACATGTATGAATGTGTGAACAGATGACTGAGGAAGTGAATGAATCAGTCGAGGGGGATCAATCTACCATTGGAGTTCATTAATATTTGGAGAGGTGGATAACTTAATTCAGACCCATAGTGACTTCTACTGAATGAATATACTAGCTTCTTCAGATATACGCACAAGCATACATACACATGTGCACACTGAAATCTGAAGGGGAAAGCAACTATAAATTAGAAGTGACTTAAGAGAAATACTGATTAAACACAACAGAAGGATTTCTTTTAGAACCCAAAAAAATATATCAAATACAAAAAAAGGTTGTTTTTTAGAAAACAGGGAAATTCCGACTCACAGTAGTGTAGGTTGCTAAACAATCAGTTACTTTGTGAAGTGTGATGGTGTGATTAGTTGTTGATTCTTCATTGGTTAAGGTATGTGATGAAATATGGATAAAACAATGCCATAGCTGAATTAAAATACCCTGCATGCATATAAGAGAGAGAGAGAGAGAGAGAGAGAGAGAGAGAGAGAGAGAGAGAGAGAATTGTTACTGATGGTCTAAGAAAGTTCTAACAATGCTACCCTAAAAACTACACATTTATCATCTTGTAGTTCTGTGAGTTAGAAATCTGACGTGAGTCTCACTGAGCTAAAATCAAGGGTTTGCCAGGACCGAACTCTTCCCTGAGAAAATTTGTAAAAGTCTATTTTCTGGTTCTTTCCAGACTCCAGGGCCCTGGCTCACAGCCCTCTTCTGTAATGCCAGCAAGGTTCAATGTCTGGGTCATTTTTCCATAGCTACATTTTCTCTGAGTGCATTCAGGAGATGTTTTCCAGTTTTAGTGTCCATGTGATTATATTGGGCGCATCTGGATCATCCCGTGGCATTTCCCCATCTCGAGGTATTTAAAGTTGAGCCCCTGCAAAGTGCCTTTTGCCACATAACAATACATTCACAGAGGGTTAGGATGTAGACTTTAGGAGGAGAGTGGGGGTGGGGTGAGCATTAATCTGCTTACAGCAGAAAAACCATAAGCTAAGGTTTGCAAAACGTAAATATTGATCGTGTGGAAGTGAAGCTAAAATCATACTTCTCTCACATCTTTTGAACACGTGTGAAAAGAATCCCATCTTAAAAATCTACAAAGAATGAGTTAGGTACATCTTACCAGACTACAAACAAGTCAGATGGTGAATTAGAATATAGGAAAGTAAAGTTCAGAGAACCGTTTTTAATATAATTCCAGTTTCATAAAGTAAACAGTGGTTATTTTGCTTACTTGACAATCCGCTTTTCCCTTTTCAAAAAGGCTTTGGTTATTTAATCTTTTACACTTGGTACATACTTGCTTTATGAACAAATTCACCCTCTTATCCCCCTTCCTACCCGTATAGACTCACTTCTTCCTAAATAGACCCCCTTCTGACTTTCAGGGCTTGTTCAGATAGCTATAACCTCTGTGTGTTCCTGACTGCACTGCCCACACCACACCCAGAATACAGAGATTCCTAGGATCTATCCCATCATCCAGCCTTCGTGGTCTTTCTGTCTTCCTTGTCATGATATTTCCTGGGTCTTGGACAGAGTAAATACTGATATCTCATTTAAGGCTACATACTTAGTAGTCATTTATTCTCAATGTTTTGACTAATTACTCATCTCAGTATTAACTACCATGAAATAAACGTGGTTCTATGGCCAAGGTGGACAGCATTGCAAGACTAAGGGTAGGAATATGAATGTTCAATAGGCAGTTTGGCTACCTATATATTTAGCTTAATATTAGTAGTAAGTTCTACTCCAGTACCTGTGATACTCCAAGCAACGGATTTCTGCCCAGGTTTATAGAATTGGTTGAGTATAACTTCCCATAGAGCAGTCTGCAAATCGGATAAGAAAGTAGGTGGTTGCTACCAACAACTGTGCCAC
Organism: Rattus norvegicus; assembly: GCF_021556685.1. Lineage (NCBI taxonomy): Eukaryota > Metazoa > Chordata > Mammalia > Rodentia > Muridae > Rattus > Rattus norvegicus. The sequence goes on along the minus strand of NC_141541.1, from coordinate 106,487,533 downwards.
TGTTGTACCAGTAGGAATATCTTGGTTGGCAGGTCGCTACAGTAGAATTCAGGAACTATGGGTGTGTGAGATTGCTGACCCCTTCCCAAGCTGGCTTAGCACCATCTGGCAGTACAGATGTTAGCCAGTAAGTTAGAAGTTTCCAGCAAAGTTCCAGTTTGATTTATGTTACTAGTGCCTCCCAGGTGCATAGTATCTTTAGTAATAGAGTTATACTATCTAGTTCTGGTGGGTGACTGAGAATAATTGCAATAGCCTGTATGTTTTGAGAGCTTCTGAGACTCCTTGGCTAACCATTAGTATTGGTTGCCCTCCTAACCAACATTAAGACTATTGCTTAAGGAAGTATGGATTCTGGAATTAGTATTATTAATTCATGCAAAACACTTTCATTCAAACTTTTAAGAATTAATTAAATCTTTTAATTACCCTATGATATAGTGTGTTTCTAGATGGCTGTTCTCTATCATCCCTAGGTTTGGTTGACTCACACCTCCATACCTATTAAACATTTTCAGTTCTAGTATTCTCCCTACCATATTTTTTATAACGAATGAGTTTTAATATTCCTTCTTTCAAGACCTCTCCCATATTTCATGATTACCTTCCTGCTTCAAGACCTCTACAGAGTAACATTTATTACCTGGTACTTATTGGGTTTCATAAAAGCCCTAAATCCTGCAGTCCAGTTCTAGTAAGTTGTGGTGGTTTGAATAGGCTTGTCCCAGGGAGTCACTCTATTAGGAGGTTCGGCCTTGTTGGAGTTGGTCTGGCCTTGTTGAATGAAGTGTGTCACTGTGAGGGTGAGCTATGATATTTTCCTCCTAACCACATGAGAGCCAGTCTTCTGCTAGCATTCAGATGATGATGTAGAACTTCCAGCTCCTCCTGCATCATGAGCCTGCCTAGATGATAATGAACTGAGCCTCTGAACCTGCAAGCCAGCCCCAATTGAATGGTTGTCCTTATAAGAGTTGCCTTGGTTATGGTGTCTGTTCACAGCAGTAAAACCCTAAGACAGAGGCCATCCAAGTTTGTAAAATCAAATCAAAGCCAACCCAGATTTGAAGTATAAATGGAAAATATTTGCTAATCAGGTACATTTTTTTCAAGTATATATACCAGGACCTTATGAGTAATGTTTCATTCTCAAAAGGAAGGATTGAAAACCCCCAATATTAACATGAATGATATTTACAATGTGCTGTTAACAATCCTTATGAGTGAAACTCAAACAGGAGAGTAATTATTCACTCTACAAACAGCTTGCTCACTTTGCAAAATGGTTTGCCATGGGGAGCCTTTGAGTAATGAACTCTGTGGTATATTCTGGGCAGAGACCCTACTTCCACAGTGTGACTGACAGCAGTCCTGGGGCCAGGATGCCTCCAAGCAAGGTTCTCTTAGCTTAGCGATGTGTTTCTTAGGCTTCCCAATGCTGCAGCCCTTTAGTTCAGTTCCTCATGTTGTGACGACCCCCCTCCCAATTGTAAAGTTATTTTTGTTGTTACTTTATAACTTTATTTTTGCTGTTATAAATTATAAATATCTGATATACAACCCCTGTGAGGTAATAACCCACGGGTTGTGAACCACTTGCGTAGTGGGCTGTTCATGCCCTAAACCTAGGAATGAGCTGTATATAACCCAGGTGCAGATGTGCACTAAGATGTAACCTTGGTTGAGCAAATGTGCCTGGGGTGGGCTCTCCCATTTTCTCTGAGTTAAATGGTTTCAAACCCATAGGCAGACATGTAAAGTAATAATACTGGAGAGAACCATTGCCATGATGCCAGCATGGCCATCTATGATAGATTAAGGGGTAAGAGATCAGCATGGCCATCTATGATAGACTAAGGGGTAAGAGATGTTGGAGTCACTCTTAGAAAGGAAGGTAAAGAGGCCTTAAACAGAATGTGGCAAACTGCACCACCAGCTACAAGGTAATAGGGTTTGCCTTAAATAGTGAATAATGGAGCTGCTGTAAGAATCTAAGGTGGAAACCAATGAAACAACAGGCAGTTCTCTGTCTCTAAATTATTATGTATATGTGTGTATAGTGTATAAATGCACATATTAATTTTATGTTCTTAATGAACCATGGATTGAAAATATTTGAAAAAAAGTCATTTCTGTATTGAACACATATAAATGTTTCTTGTTGATATTCCCTAATCAACAGAACTTGCAGCAGATTCTGGTGTCCATATGGGGGACAGGCATCAATCCTCATGGATATAGTTAAATGAATAGCATATGTATATGACTAAGCATGCATATATATACAAGCAAATGCTTAGACATAATCACATATGCTTGCCCATGTATGCATGCAAGTACATGTACACATATAAGGACATGTATATAACATAAGTGCACATATATATTCAAGTACTTGTATAGTCATAAGCATATGTACACACATACACACAAACACATGTATATATGCTTTGCTTGTGTACATGTAAGTATATGTATGTACACAGGCACATACATACATGAAAACACATGTATATGCCCATGCACATGTGGTAAACATAAGCATATGTGTACATAAATGGATGGTTCTTTTATTTCTAATTAGACTATTTCTAATGTTGCATTTTAACTCTGACTGTACTAGATGCATGCATGTAACTTGGCATGCTTCTCTAATTGTTTGCTCAGGATAAACAAAATGACTTTGTATGCCTACATCAAAGGTGTTAGAGTCTACTGTAGAGAGACACTCTTAGAAAGGAATGTAAAGAAACCCTGAGCAAAATGGAGAAAGCTGCCATCCTACCTCATCAACCAGGGACTGAATGATCAGCACTGGGTTTAACAGTTAATAATCTTTACCCCAAGAATAGCTGATTTCACTTCACCAACTTGTGATTCCATATTTGCTCAGTTCTTCAAGTTTGTTGATTACAAAAGGTACCTTAGAATTGTTTACATTTGCATTATTTGGTACCTTGCATGACTGCACACCTAGCCAATGGCTACTTTCCATATGAAGTATGCTAAGGATAGAAGCAGATGGTTTAGAGATGCAGATGGAGATGACTTTTGATTGGATGGATTAAGGACGGCTAAGCTTAGAAAGCGATATGCAATCTGAAATCACAACCCAAGTAGTACTAGGCCAAGGTAAGACATAGATACAAGTTGTATGTGAAAGGCAGAGTAAGTAAAGACACTTGAGAAAGAGCCTGTGGGGTGGAAGGTAGAACAGTGTTTGGGAGCAGTCCCCACAATGACTGAGGAGAAAGACCTGCATCCTGCTCAGCCCTTCCCTAGCATGTGATCTTGGACAAGTCTCATAGCTTCTCTGCTTTTATTTCCTCATATATAAAACAGAACAATATCAGAGCATAATAACAGTGTTTGTGCGTTGGTGTTTATGAAGATCAAATATGTGTTACTATTTATAAAGTACTTAAGACAATGCCTAGCAAAAAGAGCAGAATAAAATGCTTGCTGAAGTAGTTGTTCTAGCTTGTTTCTTTGATGATGTTATAGAACACTCTGACCATGGCAACTTAGGGAAGAAAGGCTTTATTTAGCTTATACTTCCAGGTCACAGCCAACCATGAAGGAAGTCAGGGAAAGAAATCAAGGCAGAAGCCTGAAGAAGAAATCATGGAATGATTCTACTTGCTAGTTTATGCTATACCTTACTCCTGTATTACTCTCTTGCTCGGGTTTAGCTAACTTTCCTATATAGCCATTGTGGCCCGGGCCTTGCCACATTAACTAATAACATTCATTCCCACAAACATTCCCATGGACCAATCTATTCTAAACAATCCTTCAATCCAGACCATCCTGCCAGGCAACATAGGCTGTGTCAAGTTGAGAATTAAAACCAGTAATATATAGTAATTGAGTTTCTAATCCTTGTGCTAGTTAAGGGTTTATTTTTTTGTTTTTTTTTTGTTGTTGTTGTTTTTTTTTTTTTCAACTTGAGTCATCTAAGAAGAAGAACCTTTGCTTAGAAAATTCTCCTATTAGATTGGTCTGTAGACAACACTGTGTGGCATGTTTTGTGATTGAGGATTGATGTGGAAAGAGCCATTCAACTATGGGTGGTACCATCTCTGGGAATGCGGTTCATTGGGTGTATTTGAAAGCAAACTGGGCAAGCCAAGAGGAGCAAGTGAGTAGTGTTCCTCTATGGTCTCTGCTCCAATTTCTGCCTGTAGGTTCCCTTGGTAATAAATGTGATCTGAGAGTTATAAGAAGAAATAAATCCTTTGCTCCTTGCCTGATTTTGGCCATCATTTTATAAAAGCAACAAAAAGCAAGTGTCTTAGTTAGGGTTTTACTGCTAGGGTTTTACATGACCAAGACAACTCATAACTGGACAACATTTAATTGGGGCTGACTTACGGGTTCAGAGGTTCAGTCCACTATCACCAAGGCAGGAACATGGCGGCATATAGGCAGGCATGGTACAGGAGGAGCTGAGAGGTCTACATCTTCATCTGAAGGCTGCTAGTGGAAGACTGACTTCCAGGCAGCTAGAATGAGGTCCTTAAAGCTCACGCCCACATTGGCACACGTACTCCAACAAGGCCACACCTCCAAATAGTACCACTCCCTTGACCAAGCATATTCAAACCATGACAACAAGTTAGGATAGAAATTGGACCAGGAGTGGGGTATTGCTGTGATAGAGCTGGCTATGATGTTATAAGAAGATTGTGAAAGAATTTGAAGGTTTGGTCTGGGAAGGTGTGCAGAAATTTAAAAAGCTGCTGCGAGAACATGGAAGATAATGCTGAGAGCAGTGTAGCTTGAGAACTTGGCTTATAAAGTTTCAGACAGAAGTAAAGACTCTATTGGGGTTGTTTATTCCATATTTTCAGTTAGGAATACATGGTTCTGGTCACTTGGGTCTGAACAACTGTGATTAACAAGAGGCCTGAACCACTAAAGTGTAACCTTTTCTTTATTGGGACAATTAAGTTAGTTAGCTGAAGCTGAAGAATTGTCTGTGATTAAGAGACCAGTATTACTGAGGTAGAGTCTTCAGGAAAGTGTTTCCTTTGTGATTTCCCACAGAACCTTCGGTTGGCAGGGTGCAAAAGCTGTACCTTGTAGAGATAGCTAGACTTGGGAATGTGTAAGAGTCTCCCACGTAGTGCTTCCACATATTTTGAAGGCATGAAGGAGAGCATGCTGAGATTTGGAACAAAGGGAAAGCCTAGAAAGGGTTATTGGTGAAGGTAGAGTATGGCTTCAGTTGCAGTGATAACCCCAGGATTAATGAGACCTTGGAGAAAGCCTGAGGCTGAAGCTTGCCACCATGTGACAAGGTGAGAGTCCCTGAAGAGTGGCCAAGAGGCCACCAGTGAAGGTGCAGCCTATGGAGGTTCCAGAAGTTTAGAGATGGGATGACCACTAACAAGAGCAGCAGAATGGAGTTGCTGCTTCTCAATGAGATGATCTACATATGCCATGAATGACAAGGTTGGAGAAATAGCACTGTCTAGGCCCTTTGGAACCTAGAGCGTTGTGAGTGGGTCCCAGAGATCAAGTACTAAACTTTTTACACTGTTTAATTTTGGTTTTGCTTTGACTTGACTGTGACTGTGTTCTCATTTTTATTTTTGATGTCCAGGAGCAAGTCACTAGGCTGCATTCCCCCAATGGATTCTGCATCAGCTCCAGTTTTCAGGTTCCTGCCTGCAGCTCCTATCTTGGCTTTCCTCAATGGACTATGGCCTGGAATATATAAGCCAAATAAACACTTTTCTCCTCAAGTTGCCTTTGGTCATGGTCTCTATGACAGCAGTAGAAACAAAAAAGGACAGCTCTCAAAATATTTTTATAATTTTTTTTAAATCATCACAAGACCTTAGTCTCCCCTTTGACCCCAGACAACTGGGATGTGGAAATCAATCTGTAACAGGTTGGGAACTCTGAATCCCTAAGCTCCAAACTTTATCATCATCAAGTTGACTCCCAAATGAGAGCTTTGGTGACATGTGGGAGTCATGGAGCTTGGTGAAGAGACAAGAGAGCATTAGAGGACCATCCCTGAAACAAACCACATCTGGTTGGGGGAAAGCCCTGAGGTTGTCTCTGGATGAGTTTAGTCCCAAGATTAGGTCAAGGGCTCATGGACACACTATAATACTAGACTGAGTCCTGCTGTATCTAAACTTCATACAGAGCAGAAATCCATCCTCCATTTTCTGAATATAAATAAAATCTGATCCAAGTTCATATAAGAGCTTGGTACCTGCATAAAGCAGGTTAGAGTACAAGTTAAGATCAAGAAACCTGTCTCCACATGGGAACACCAAAATAGAGCCATAATGCTGTCCCTATTCCCACTTTAAGGCTCTATTTAGCTGCTGCTCAGGCCCCAGGAGACAGTGGAGCACTCCATTTAAGATCCTCAGTATGCTCATACCCACTGTAAGTATGAGTGAATGGTACAGAGAAGTGGGAGATGGGGTGGAGAGAATGGCAGGGGCTGGTCTGTCCTGAACCTTGGGGAAGGACAGACAAGATCTTTAAAGGATGGTTTGTTCTATGATGCTTTGGAAAGCTGGGTCCACCTCTCACCAATGGTAGTACTCAGGAGAGTGGGCCTTGTGCCTCACCTGGGCAAGCCAGTGGAACTGGCACTGGTGACAGAGGAACAAGTGAGCTAGCTCTAAGAATACGAGCCCATCATGTGTCTGCTGTGAGATGTCTTGGGCATAGAGGTAATGTCCCTCCTCTCGCCCTCATTGCCTTTGGATGGTGGAGGAAATGACCCTGGAGTCATGGGAACAGGACAACCATCCCTGCCCATTGCCAGTGACAGCATTCAGGAGAGCAGACCCTGCACCTCATGTAGATAGCCAAGTAGAGCTGATTCTAGTGGCACTGGTGTGGGTGAGCAGGCCCGAGGGCAAGAGCATAGGAGTGGACGATTCTGCTGTGAGGTAGCATGGGCAGGCACAGAGGTTATGCTCTCACAATTTATCACACGTGGCGGTTAGGAAAGCTGGCCATAGAGTCTTGAGAGTGGGAGAGCTGGTCCTGTCCCTTGCCAGCTGTAGTACTTGGGAGTGCAGGCCCTGTACCTCGCCTGGACAACAATGGAGCTGGCCCTGATGTTGAAGGCAGAGGTGAGCCAACCCCAGAGTGTGTCAGCAGGAGATATGGCTCAGCCTCTTGCGAAATACAGTACAGGGGAGTGGGCACTAAACATTAACTGGGCAGCACAGTGGAGCTGGCTCTGGAGGCATGGGTGCCTGAGCCAGGCCCAAGGTGTGAGAGTGGGAGAGCTGACCCTGCCTGCTGCTGATGTGTAGCATTGGGTGGCAAAGCTAGAGTAGTGCTGGAGAGCTTGCCCTGGTGGTGGTGCAGATAAGGGAGAGCCCACACACTGACCAGCTCAGCCACCATCCAGGCCCAGGCTTTAAGTTGGTCTACCTCAAAAAAATCTACATTATTTGTGAGCTGTTGGGGTGTATGAAAGGGCCAGCCCTGCTGCTCCAAAACTGCAGGATCTCCATGACACAGGGCAACAACAGGATAAAGGAGAGGAGTCCCAGTGAGGATTCAATACTGCTAATGTCACAGAAGCTAGAGACCTTGAACCAGACATATTGTAATGGATATTTGCAAGTGAAGATTTGCAGACAGAAGGGTAGATTGTGGGACACACTGAGACACACTACAGCTTCCAGAAGGAGATGTTTTCTACTGTTTATTTTCTTGTTTGTCTGATTTTATTGGGGGAAGGTTACAAGGGCAGAGGGCAGGTACTAGGGAATGGGGAGATGATGAGTGGAACTGGGATACATGATGTGAAACTCACAAAGTATATATATATATATATATATATATATATATATATATATGTGTGTATATATATATATACACATATACATAAATATATAACACACACACACACACACACACACACACACACACACACACACACACACACACCTTGCTATTGGTTTGTCCCTCAGAGGGAATGTGGATCTTCCACATCCCTTTCCTGTAGTGCTTTGAGACAGGAACTGATTCTGCAGTCAACATACAGTTCTTAAGAAATGGTGACTTCTTGTTCTAATTTAACTGGCTTTTCTGTGTGGTCTGACATTTTATTTGTATTAAAATCTAATTTGGGAAACAGGAGTACAAAATTGTTTACTCGGTCCAATGACAAATATAATCTAGCATTTTATTCTTCCAACTTTAGGCATTAGGGGAGCATTGAAGGGACACTGTTACTCAAGTACCCTACACTGTTCTAAGCCTCCTTCTGCTAGGAACAATTGTACTACCCGTTTCCTAATCCTGCTCTTACCCCTGCCTTTCCTATGATATCTAGCTGAGTTGTTTTCCTTTTCTTTTTAACTTCACATATTGTTCTAGGTTAACGAAGGACTCCAGATTCTAAATTCAGGAAGCTAAGGTAGAGAGAAACACTGGAAAAAACATACAGACAGCTGTGGTTCTCCAACTTCTGTGCACATCAGGAGCATATGGAGGTTTCCTTCTAGTATTGATTGGCAGATTCTCCTTCCCACACAGTTGCTAACTTAGAACTCTGAGTTAGGTTGATTTGTTTGTTTTTTTTTTTTGTTTGTTTGTTTTGACCTTTTGAAGTTCTTGAGTGATGCCAGTTTTCCTGGTTCAGGTACTAAATAAAACCTGCTGTCCTGGGTGTGGCTGCCTCTGGGTATCCCAGGAGGAACAAGCACTTACTGGTGAGCATCAGTGGGAATGTTTACATGGAGTCCGGTTAGGATATAGCAACTCAAAGATGTGGGCCTCCTTACTCCCCAACTATTCTCTCAGTGTAGCATAAAATTCTTTCTTGGGAGACGAGGGAGAGGCAAATAATGAGGTCAGCTATACCAGTAACCTGACTGCCCTCTCATACCTCCATGGTATGTTATTCCTGGTACCCCCTGCACATCTCATGGTACTCTGTGCCTTCATTGGCTTTGTGTATATATTCTCCTCATGTCTCATGCCTTCTATCTTGCTGTGAATTCACCGAGGACAGAAATCAGATTGATCCTCACTTAACCATCCATAGATATATTAGCCGAACCCTTAGATCAGACATTCCACGTCTGATATGTGCCTAACCTCCATCATTTCGCAGTATAATAAACAGGGAGCATCATTCTCGAGCAGCTTCTCCCTCAGGCTGGCGATATGGTTGCTCAAACCACTAGATTTATGTTCTCAAAATCTCAAGTTGTAAGAACAGAGAACTTTAGATATCTACTTTTGCCAGCATAGACTGGAAATAAGTTAAAAAAAACTCAGAACAAAAGATATAGCTAAAACCACATACAATGAAAGTTAGTGAGCCAAGCTGAATGAAAGCTTAATGTCTGGCCTGTTTTTTTCTTGTGGGTATTTGCCAACTTGAGAGATTAGATTAAACCTGGGAAGCTGAATGGAGTCTTTTGAGGATGTATGTGGAGGATAATAATGCAAATTCAGACCACAAGATACCAGAAAGGTTGGTGAGCACCCAAGGCTCTTGGTTAAGGCTAAAAGTGTACAGTCTAAGAATAGAGTTAAATTGGAGGCAGACTATCACACACAAATGATTGTAAGTCCAGCTAGGAGCCATTTCAGTTTTGGTCTGGGTTTAGTTAACCTGGGTCTTTTCTAAATTTCTGGTAGAAACAAGAGAAAATTATCTTGAAAAAAAAAAGGTAGGATCTGGTGGTTGAAATTATTGTTTCAATTATTTATACACAATACCTGATACATGATCAAATTAGTGAGAATAGAAAAAGATGAAAAGGAAGTGACTACTGACCAAGGTTAGCAAGTTTACGATATAAAATACCTGTTAGGGTATCAGGTTATAGTAAATTTTAAAATGACTGGTATGCTTAGAAAAATATAAGGGGAGGAAGTGATTGCAGCAAAGGACACAAAGGGCATTTAAAAAGCCTCGAATGAAAATTCTGAAACTAATAATATGGAAATTTGGAAGTCAATAATTAGTCACACCATTTGGTTTGGTTAGATCAGGCACAAAGCAAAGAAACCAGTAAAATAGGTGTCAGGGGAATAGACTGAGAGTAAAACATAGCCAAGAGGAAGAATGAAACCTGCATGCTCACACACATGGCTCTCACAACTCACACACACACAGCTCACACACACAGAGCTCACACACACACAGCTCTCACACACACACAGCTCTCACACACACACAGCTCACACACACACAGCTCACACACACACAGCTCACACACACACAGCTCACACACACACAGCTCACAAAACACAGCTCACACACATGGCTCTCACACACACAGCTCACACAAACACAGCTCACACACACAGAGCTCACACACACACAGCTCACACAAACACAGCTCACACACACACAGCTCACACACACACAGCTCACATGCACAGCTCACACATACAGCTCACACACAAAGAGCTCACACACACACAGCTCACACACACACAGCTCACACACACAGAGCTCACACACACACAGCTCACACACACACAGCTCACACACACAGAGCTCACACACACACAGCTCACACACACACAGCTCTCACACACACACAGCTCACACACACACAGCTCACACACACACACAGCTCACACACACAGCTCACACAAACACAGCTCACACTCACAGAGCTCACACACACAGCTAACACAAACACAGCTCACACACACACAGCTCACACACACACAGCTCACACACACAGCTCTCACACACACTCAGCTCACACACACAGCTCTCACACACACAGCTCACACACACAGAGCTCACACACACACACACACACACACACACACACACACACACACACTCAGCTCACGTGCACCAGTAAGAAAGAAACAGCAGACACAATGAGGTCTAACCTGGCTGCACCATGAGAAGAGAAACATGGAAAAGCAATTATCTGATGTTCAAGTGGCTGAGGATTTTTAAATGTACCAAGCAACACATGGAAGAAATTCTGCAGAACCTAAGCAAGACTCACACAAAGAAAGCAACACCTAGATACCTGTAACAAAATACTGGAAATGTAAGACAAAGGGAAATATCTTTTAAGTGTCTGGGAGAGTTTGGGTAAAGAGGAAATGCTATTCATATGAAAACAATAATGCCATCAAGAACTTCTTTCCCACTTAAATAAAGATGAAAATGGTGTCTTTAGATGGTGAAAGATTACAAATGTGGATCTAGAATTATCGTCTGCAAAATGATCTTCAAAATTAAAGATGAGAGGCCATGAAGATGGCTTTGTGGGTACAAGAACTTGATATCCAAGAGTAAGAACATCGGCTAGATTTCCCAAAACTCACATAAAAGTTGGACACATAGGGCAAGTCTCTGAAATCCCAGAGCTCCTACAGGGAACTCAGAGGCAGAGATGGGAGAACGATGGGATCCTGGCCTGGTATGTGCAGCAGAAATCAACAGAGACCCAATTTCAAACATGGTGGAGACCATGGTGACACTTGAGGTTCTCTTCTGACTTTCTTACGTGCTATGCCACATATGTGCCCACATTCATGCACACATACATGCACACATACATGCACACATATAATATCTTTCTTTCCTCTCTCTTTCTCTCTCTTCCCTCTCTCTCTCTCTCTCTCTCTCTCTCTCTCTCTCTCTCTCTCTCACACACACACACACACACACACTAATGGAAGGAGTAATTTTAAGATAACCTCCAATAGAAATAACTTCTCTAATAGAAATAGCCACCATATGAAAGGATGTGCTATGGAAGTTACCGAAGGAAACTTTTTAGGCAGGCTGAAAATTAACCTGAATAAAAATAAAGAGATGAAAGAAAGAGTGAAGAAGAATAAAATAATGATGTGGCCATGGGGCTAGTAATTTGCTACAGACTCAACTGCCACAGAGAGCATGTAAAATGGCACACAACACATTCACCCAAATGCAAGGAGACCCTCAGTATTTGAAAGGAAGGGAGGGAGGGAGGGGAGGGAGGGTTAAAGCATGAAGAAATAGACTGGTGTGGGACTTAAATCAGTTCAGCCCAAAACAAACTCATAGGTGGGATTTGAGCTACCTAAGAGATAAGAGTTTTGATTCCATTCTAAAGAAGTCACTTGCCCAGAGAAAAGCATGTGCATTCGTCAGAGGAGAGCGACACTCCACAGCGTGCACACCAAATATCCAGGGTCCACTCAAAATTCCCCACAGGGAGAGACAAATCAGTGGCAGAAGACAGTAAACTGAGGCCAGCAAAGGAATGATCTACTTATTTGCATATGCAGACAGGAAAGGTGGAGAAACTATGATCACCGGGCTTGAAGTCGTAAATAAAAGCATGCTTTCAATAAACAAAAGTCTTACTAGAAAAGCAGAGACCATAAAAAGGAGAACAAAATAGAAAACTTAGATGCAAAGCACAATAGCTGATATGGAAAAAAAATCCACTGAATGAACTTAACAGGAGAAGCGAGTGTGAATTCGGAAGCAGAGCAATGAGAATTAATAAGTTCTGATGCTGACACAGATGCTTCTTAATTTACCATGGGGTCATGTCTCAGTAAACATATGGCAAAGATGAGCAAGTATGCATTCAGTACATGTTGACAGCATAATGTACCGCAGAGTGTGTTTTCCTTAGAATGGTAATATTGTGTGGCTAATGGGACAAAACCAAACCGGAGTCTCTGAATGCAGTTTGTACTGACGTCTCTTTTGCAAGTGTGAATCAGACCACTAGGATTGAGAGCAAATGCAACTGGATATTGACCATTATCTATAATATCATATTATGGCTGTCCATGACTAACGACGATGTGTATGTGGGTTTGATATGTGTGGGCTTTCATTATACAAGGTAAAAGCAGAAGGGGCAAATACGGTTACAGCACGCCTAAGTTCCATTTGTCTCTAAGAGTGGCAGATGTACAGTCAAGAGTAGACTGCAGGAAAGTGTGCATACATGCTGAAGCCTCTGGAGTGGAAGGGAAGGGTCTTCCACTTCACGTGGAACTCTGACTGAAATGATAACCAAAAGAGCTTCGGTTTTGTGGGAGGGAGCGGAGATCTGCCTGGTTAGTTCTGAGTTACAGGGCCTTCTGAACTAGTGGGATAGCCTGCTGTGTTGTACAACTGTCACACCTTATCTTTGGGTAGGCCATATGACGTTAGCCAATAGGAGGAGGCTGAGGGAATCATTTCAGAGCGCAGAACGTAGAGAGTCTGCACGCCTCTCCTCAGTCCTTTACATCTCTAACAATGCTATCAGAGTGTGGCATATGACCGACGCTTGCAACAGAGTCAAACCAACCAACCTTACCAGCGGAGACCCGCTGAATTAGCAGTCATTCAAATGAGCACCCCAGAAGTGGGAGCTACACCAGCAAAAGTAACGCATGCTCACTGCCCTGATACATGAATGATCTGTAGGCTCCACCTGCAGCTGGTGACACAGTATGTGCAGAGCCTGAGGAGCTGAGGCCGAGCTCCAAGCGGGGAAGCCAGGCGTGTGCACACGGCACTTCAGTAGGCGTAGGCTAAGAACAGCCCCGCCTTCTTTTGGAGGCCAGAGTGATTTTATGGCCCAGCTAGAGTTCCTGGGGTCTCCCAATGTCACATTTCATGGGGGTGGAAATGGGTGGAGATGTCCTTTTTAGAAGAAGGACATTATGTTGTTGGAGGGATGATTTGTTCTCCTCCCCACTGAGGAAGCTCTCCTCCTAACGATCCTCTTCAATAGCTCTTTTAGGAGAGACTAAGGAAAGTGGTTATTTTTATGGAGGCTGATTGCCAAACTCAGCCCCAAGAGCCAGATTCGGAGAGCCACCTGGGATTAACAAGAGAGGCGCCATTACCATCCAGAATAAAACTCCCTGTCTGATTTGGGTAAATGTGTGGTATTTCCATAGCACTTTGTGCCTTTATTTATTTCTCGATTATCTAGTACATTACTGGGAGGAGATGGGGTAAAATTGCAGCACAGAAATTTATGCTCACAGCAAGGATGCATTCTGATTGTGTTGCCCAGTAGACTTGGGAAAGGGATTTTTGAAGGCCTTCTGTGAAGTCTCTTTCATTCCTGTGGCTCTTGAGAATAGGCTCAGAGAATATGGCTGGTCTGGGACAGGGGACCAGATTGGCCCGTTGCTGTTCATCGTTTGCACAACAGAATGCTCAGAGAGTCTTACGTTGAGATCTCAGAGCCTCAGTTCTCTTTCTTACTACGACCTAACTCAAGGTAACTGGCTCATCTCTGGCTCACAGACCTCCTTCCTTTCCAGTCAAGGTGACGTTCACTGTTGAGCCCATTGGCCCTGCGCACTCTTCACTGAATTTGGGAGCCAAGAATGGTGTCATGGGGAGGGACACAGATTTAGGGTTCGGAAATCCAAATACTCATCTATATCTACTGAATGAGGCTTTGTGCGGTCTGCAGGTCCGAGTGGCGTCTGCCTCCACCCTAACATGGGAGGCAAAATCCAAGAAACGAACAAAATACAGGGTAGACTTATGTAGCAAAACAAGGCTCAGCATTGAAAACTGACTATAGCAGAAGATGTGGTCCTGTAGATATGGTGGTCATCGGAAGCTGTTCTGAGGAAAGTTGTTCTGAGAGCTTGTGCTTGGACCAGGCGAAGTGATGCAGGAGAAAGCGAAGGCAGGGGGTGGCGTGTGGAGGCCCAGGGCTGCAGTGTGCTGGAGCAGTTTAATGGAGAGCGGAATGTTATGCGTGGCTGAGCTGAAGGAGACATGGCACATGAACGGAGATGAGAGCCGGGTTCCAGGGCTTGCAGGATACACGAGCATTTCGGATTCTGTTCTGAATGTAATAGGACCAGACTAGCTATGTAAAAGGTTTCGGGCGGTGCAGTGTCAGGTTTAGATACGCACAGTAAGCAGTCGCTCCAGGGACTGCGAATAGTCCATAGGGCAAGATTACTTGGCTTGGCCTAGGTAGAGACAGCAAAGGGATGACTCCTTTTGATACTGAGCCTGAATTCTGGTACTGTCGCAAGCACACCGTGACCTTGGGCAATCAGTTTAGCTCCTTTGAGCTTCAAACATTTTAAGATAACATTGAGGATGAACATACTGATTCTCTAGCCCATCTTCTCCCCTCAGGACCCCTCACACCCATCCCTACTGTTTCCCAAGAGAAATTTCAACAACTAGTTTTTATGCCTAGCTGGCAAAAATCCTATCTGTCCTCCTAATTAGCATGTGCCTCAGGGTCATCGCTGTCCTTCTAGGATCATTGCCCCTCCCCCCCAGGGCCCTTCTCTTATTTCATTCCCTTCCTCTTCTCTACTTCCCACCCCCTCCCTTCTCTGGCCATCATGTACCCTCTTGCAAATATTTACAAATGGCAGATTGTTGCCTGCCGCTTGTATTTTAAATTTACCTGAGTAGAACAGTGTTACTTCACAAGTTTCCCTCCTTAGCTTCCTGTGTTCTGTCTTCCAGACTGACCCTGGCAGACATCTGTGCTGCTAACTGCTGACTGGTGGAGTTTTGAGCCACACACATATGCTACTGTGGGCATCCACGACAGTTTACAAAGACACTCTTCCACCCTTGATACCTGAAAAAGCTCGGTATCTTTATACATGTACCCCTTGGACCTCAGTGGCAATTTTTTGGGGTTTATACCCCAGTGGGGCTTCAGCTGTTTTTGTACCTAATTTGATGGACCACCACCAGATAGTTTTCAGCACGTGTCTGCACAGTAGCACAAGGAAATTGCAATGCCTTAACCTTCCCCCCAGCACTTGGCATTATCTAGTTTTTCCAGTTTTATCTGCCTAGTAAACTGGAGTCAAATTGTAATTTAATTAACATCTTTGATTACTAAAGTGTCTGAAGGTCTCCTTGTATGCTTCCGTTATTCCCCTTGAAATTCCCTTTCTAAACTGTTAAGCCACAGCCTTTGAAGATTTTAATTTGGGTCATTGTCCCTTGACTTGGTGGACTTGTAACCCCTAAGTAATATATTCTCTGTTGATATCAAGTGCCATAAATGCGTGTCTCCATTCTGTCACCTATGAACGCTTCCTCCCTATGTCTCATTGAACTGAAAATTTCATAATTTTGATGTAGTGGACTTTACCTACGGTGGCGGGTGCTGTTGGAGAACTATTTATGAAGGTTTATTTTTTCTATCACTGTGCGGCAGGATACTCTTCTGTATTTAATTCTGACCATTGTAGATGTAGTTAATGACTTCAGATCTTGCATCCATCTGGAATACAGTAGTATATTAGGTAAGGACCCAGCTTTCCTTTTCTTGTGTTCTAGCTTCTCCAATCCTGTTACTAAACAATATTATCTTTGATTTGTGCTGCTGTTATCACATAAGAAATATGATACTAGGTCTGCCTTGGCTCTCCGCTGTGTGCTATTGATCTGCATTTTGTTAGTAGGCTGATACCTGGGTGGGTATTTTTTTTATTACTTTGGCTTTATAGTATATTTTATTATCTCTAAAGTAGGTTTATCCTGTTTATTTTTCTTCTCTGGGTTGTTTTAATTTAACTATCGATTTTTTATTTTTTCTATAGAAGCCATTGAGGCGTAACTTGCATACATCAAAAGTTATAGTTTCAAGTTCATTCAGCCGAATGCTTATCTTCTCTTCATGTTTATATTTCAAGGTATATGTCGAGGATTTATGTGGAAGTATTAAAACCTGTAATTATCTGAGACAACCTTCAAGTCTAAAATACTTTTATCAGCTTCCCTTTATTTTTCTCTTGTGGCTTTATGTCTCCCCCCTCAACATAGTCATTTTCTGTTTACAACTTCCATAGATTAGTTTTACCTGGTTGAGAACTTCATATAAACAGAGTTGCTATTCTCTAAGCTTAAGATCAATGACTGTTGTCCCAGGTGTCAATATTTGATCTATCTTATTGCAAAGTGAGTGTTTTTCGTTTTCTTATTGATGGACATTTGGGCTACTCATAATTTTTCATATTATATGGAAGCTCATTATCTATACCAGAGTAAAAATCTTCTGTGGGCGTGGTCTATGTTCGTTCATAAGAAAGTCAAGAAAAAGATCTCTGCCTCTTAGGGTGAATTCACATTTACCTTCATCAAAATGACAAACACATTTCAGATATCACAGCAGTAGTCACCCTTTACCTTCCTGTCTTGGAGTTGTAGTTGCCCAGCCCTCTCTGTCACTGAGTTCTGTCAGTCTTTCAGATAGAAGCCATTCTAGTGACTGTGGAACATGCCATGTTGTGCTTTTAATTTACACTTCCCCAATGACTATTGATATTGAGAACCTTACCGGCTACTCTCTTTTATTTAATTGATTTGTTTTCTTGGGTTATTCATCCATGGTTGACTTACAGGAACATTCACTATTCTCTTCCCTTTCAATCTGTAGGGTATGAAGCTTTTGCCAGACAAATAATGAGTGTTTTTCCAGTCTGTCTGCCTTTTCATTTCTTTTTCGGTGAGTAGAAAAAAATTTTAATTTCGTGGGAGCGCAATTTACCAAGTTTTTCAAAATGAAAATTTTAGTTAATTGCTTTTGCATTTTGATTAAGAGACTCACCCACCTGTTCTGATTTGGCCTCTAATGCTGTGATAAAACATTCCAACTGAAAGCAACATGAGGAGAAAAGAATTTATTTGGCTTAAACTTCCAGGTGACAATCCATCATTAAAGAAGTCAGAGCAGAAACTCAAATGTAAAAATCATGAAGGAACAAGGCCCTGCTCTGTTTTGCTCACCGGCCCATGCTCAGCTAGCTGTCTTATAAAGGAGGGGTCCTCCTGTCTAGGGATGGGGTAGCCCTCAGTGGGTTGATCCCTTCCACATCAGCCATTAAGCAAAGCAATCCCTCACAGACATGGCCACAGGCCAATCTGATCTGGGAAAAAAATCCCTCAACTGAGACTCTGTCAGATTTCTCTAGGCCAGTGGTTTTTAACCCCTGGTTTGAATAGCAGATATCCTACATATGGGATATTTTCATATGATTCATAGCAGTAGCAAATTACAGTTATGAAGTAACAATGAGATCATTTTAGGGTTGGGGGGTCACCACAATATGAGGAACTGATTTCAAGGGTTGCTGCATTAGGAAGGTTGAGAACCATAGCTGAGGCTTGTCAAGCTGACAACTGAAACTATCTAGAACCCTACTCATGGTCACAATGCTGTGATTTGTTTCAACTAAGGAAGTTTATATACAAGCTTCTACATTTAAGTGTATTACCTCAATGATATTTTTGTATATACATTTGAGATGAATTTTAATGTTAATTTCCCCTCCGCAGAAAATTCCATCTTCTTTCAAACATATTTTCTTTCCTATGGAATTAGTGTGAGATCTTGGTAAAATATCAATATACAATGGACATAGTTTGTATTCCCCATCCTATTAATCTATATGCTAAACGCATAGCATCCCGATTACTTTTCTCTCAATGTAGATTTTGGTAGTGTAGGCGCCTGCATCCACCTTCTTAGTTTTCCACACCATTTTTGCTTTTCCAGATCTTTCACATTTCCACCTAGAGTTTAGAATCACCACTTCATTTTCCATATTAAAAAAAAAAGTCTGAAAATTTGGATTGGGTTGTATTACGTGTGCAGGTCAACTGAGGAATGAAGGACAATTTCCCAGTTGGTTCCACATACTGCGTTGCATGTGAAAACTTGAGTATCTCACAGTATTATGCTTTGTATATTCTTGGCCCAGGGAATGGCTCTATTAGAAGGTATGGCCCTGTTGGAGTAGGTATGATCCTGTTGCTGTAGGTATGTTACTATGGGTGTGAACTTTAAGACGCACATCCTAACTTCCTGGAAGCCAGAATTCTGCTAGCAGCCTTCAGATGAAGATGTAGAACTCTCAGCTCCTCCTATACTATGCTGCCTGGATGCTGCCATGTTCCTGCCTTGATGATAATGGACTGAATCTCTGAACCTGTAAGCCAGCCCCAATTAAATGTTGTCCACTTATGAGTTGCCTTGGTCATGGTGTCTGTTCACAGCAGTCAAACTCTAACTAAGACACACAGGGAATGTTTTCTGTTCTCCTGTTTCCATCTAAACTGTATGACATATTTATCAAGCTCCTTTAAGGTTTGTATAGACAATTGCTTGGGGTTGTACCGAATTTATAGATTAATTTGGAGATAGTTGTGTTTTTATATATTATTGGCATGTGTTTATTACACGTGGTCCTGGGTTTCATGAAGATGTTTTCAGACCAGCATAAGACAGACTTGGACCATGTTTTATGGACCATGTTCCAGCCCAACCCCTTGTTAATCTCTCCTCTTCCTTTAGACACCTTCCCTTCCACTTTCATGTTCGATTGAGGGAACAGACAGCCTACAGAATGAGAGGAAAAATCTTTCTTAATTACACATCTGACAGAAGATTAATACCTAGAATATTTAAAGAATGAAAAAAGGAGAAATATCAAGAAGTCAAATAGCCCAGTCAATAAGCAGCCTAATGAAATGAGCAGGCTGTTCTCAAAGGATGAAGTACAAACAGTCAATAAACACAGGAAAGCTGCTGTGTTAATGTAGCCCTTAGTTGTGCCACCTGGGACCGTGGCACAAATCTCTTACTCAGGGCATCAATTATACCTGTACTTATACTTATTAGAAATTTAAGGTTGTCTCCATGGAAGTTTAAAAATTCCTACATATTTTATAGTGTTTTGACTACTGCGAATTGTATCTTTAAAAATCTCCAGTTGATTATTACTGTGTAAGGAGATGATTTTTGAGGTTGTTCTTAAATGTACGAGCATTGTCAGGCTTTCTTATTCTAGGACTTGACACTGTCGTATTTATAGATGTCTATGACATTTCCAAGTATTGAGTATTTCATCTTTTTTTTCAAAATGTTCCTCTTACTCTCAGGATCATACAATGAACTATAATCACTGAGGGGGTTTGTTTAGTTGTTTGTTTTCTGACTGGGTCTCACTCTGTGTCCTAGACTGGCTTCTAAACCACTGTCTATTCACATGCCTATCCATACATGTGTATGTGACTATGCATATATATATGTGCCTTCCCTACATTCATATGTACATACACACAAAACTAAGATAGTTTGAAGGAGAAAATAGAGTGACAGAGATAGACACAGAATGACAGAGACACACACACGAAGAGAACTTAGAGGGTGTACTTGGAACTGCTGATTCAGACTGTGGAAGACCACCAAAGACTTGGAAACAAAAAGGCTGTGATAGAAAGTGTTTCTTCCTGGGGATCCTTCCTTTAATTCCAATCTGGGATTTAATGAGATGCTCCACAATGCATTCTCATTTCACTTAAGCTCATTTGATAGCCTTTGCCTGGATAATGCAGAGCACATGTCTACACTCCAGTTTTGTGTAGACACAATTAAACCTAGAAAGTTCAAAGACATCACAAATTACAGAACTAGCCTTAAACTTGTAAGTATTGTCTCCAGAGCAGGCTTCACCCATGTCTTATATTCTGTCTTAGTTACTTCTGTAGTGTGGTGTGAAGACACCACAACCAAAGCCATTTATAGAAGAAAATTGGGAGTTTACAGTTTCGGAGGGTGAGTCCGTGTCCTTTATGGGGAGGAGCATGGCTGTAGGCAGGCATACATGGTGCTGAAGCAGTAGCTGAGAATTTAGATCTCACCCACAAGCATGAGGCAGAGAAAGCTAACAGACAATGCTGTGGGCTTTTGAAACCTTGAAACCCACTGCCAGTGGTTCTCTTCTTCCAACAAAGCCATATCTCCTCATTCTTCCCAAACAGTTCCACCAACCCGGTATCAAGTATTCAAGTATTTGAGACTCTAGGGAATATTGTTATTTAACCACTATACATTTCACACATTGTAAGGGTCACTTTACCTCCCCCCTTCTCCCACAGCACATCGCTTCATCTGGCTAGCCATATCTCACCACATCATTTCAGCTTCTTCATTTCCACTTTGCTGTTCTGGTTGAGCCATCATGGTCTTTTCCCTGCTTCATTGTTACAGACTCCTATTTTTTCTTCCTGTTGTTGGCACCTCCTATGCATCTTCCTACATTTGTCAGAGAATCCTCTTGAAATTTAGATTATCCTCTACTCTTAGAGCCTTCTTCCACATCCTGGTTTTCTTCTTTAGGCATCCTGGAAGAGTACTCAACAGAGGGCGTTCAGAAGTCCCAATTCCAAGGCAGCCATGAGAATAAAGTCTTTGACTTGAAGGCTATCCACAATCTCCTGTAGGTTCCTGTACCCAGTGACCTTCAAGGTATCTTCATGTCTGTGAATGCATGACCCTTCTGAAGTGAGAAGCTGCAGATACTGCAGATAATGTCCCAACTTCCTATCTGCTATTGCGGAAGGACCTGTTGGCTTAGAGCCTACTCCAGGGAGATCAAGGTTGGAATTCTCAGTCTCAGGAACAGCCTCTGCCCTTGAGACCATCCTCTCAGCTTGGAGGGCAAGATGTGACGACCTCTAAAAAAAACTACTGTGGCCCTAGGGCTTTCTATCCTGACCCCTTCAGACATCTAACACCTATCTCATGTTCTTAGAGATGGGTACAGAGTTTGGTATCTAAGCTTATACCTGATGAAACCGTTTTCTTGTTCTAATCTTTTAGACATTTATCTCATTGCAGAAATGCAATGTTCGAGTCCTCTCTCCTCTGTCTTTGCCACAAGAAGCTTTAAGTGCTTACTGACAGGAGCCTGGTATAGCTCTCCCCTGAGAGGCTGTGCCAGAGCCAGACCAATACAGATGCAGATGTACACAGGCAAGCATTGGACCAAGTGCGGGCACCCCAATGGGGAAGTTAAGGCAAGGGGTTTGCAACCTCATAGGAAGAACAATATCAACCAACCAGAGCCCCAAAGCTCCCAGGGAATATGCCACCAACCAGAGAGTATTCAGGGGTACCCATGGCTCCAGATGGATATATAGCAGAGGATAGGATTGCCTTATCAGGCATCACTGGGAGGGGAGTCCCTTGGTCCTGTGGAGGCTTGATGACCTAGGATACAGGAATGCTTGGCTGCTGAGGCAGGAGTGGGTGGGCAGGTGGGGGAGCACCCTCATAGAGGCAGGGGGAGGGAGGAGGGGATGGGTGCTTATGGAGGGGAAACTGGGAAGGCGGAAAACATTTGAAAAGTAAATAAATAAAATAAATATGTGTACATTCAAAAAGAAAAAAAAGGCACTCCCATGCATTTGGTTCCTAACTCTGTTATCCTTGATGGCTCCTCCTAAAGCCTGTTTCTTCAGCAAGGCTTCCAGGAATTCTTCCTCTTTTAATGACTTTTGATCTCTACACTATAGGATCCTTGGAGCTTCTGAGACCATCTTGAGAAAGATGGTACATTAGTTGGGGTGTGTGCACGCATGCTCCCTGTGTGGAGTGACTACAAGCAGAGCTCAGCTCTGTTTATTCCACACGAGCCATCTCCACTGCCCTTCCCACACTGACTGGGTGAAGGTAAGTAGCAGTCCAGTTCCAATCTTGGGAACTCTGCTTTGGGCTGGGAGACATTGATTTCAAGGAGCCTTTTGAGATGTGGCTCGACCCAAAGCATTGAGGAGTAGATGCGATACATGCCATAGAAAACATTGGTCCACAGAGGCATGCAGGCTACAGCATCACCAAGTCCTCGACCTTGGAGAGATCAGTTGTCCCCAGTCGTTCTAGTGTCCCTTTGAGTCAGGGACATAACATTAGTGAACGCTTCTGTGGCTCATAGCTGATCTTAGGTAACGAATTGGTTTCTGCTACTTCAGACTGTAAGAGTCTTGAGTTAATCGGATGTCTGCGATACTGAATTATACTTACCTCATCTTTCTGCATCCAAAGATTTTCAGCTGGAGGCAGAAATCTGATGCCGTGTATGGCTGCCTCACAGATCCCAGAGCATTGGGATAGATTCAGCAGGGACTCAATTATGATTTCTCAGCTAAATGGGCCATTTGCAATGGAAAAATATACCCAGACGACCTTGTTTATATTATCTATGAAGTAGATGCACACATATTAATAACATTCTCTAAGAAACAATGATTAGCCCTAACAATGCTCACTATTCAAACAACAGACATTAAAGAACATTATCATTTTTTACCACAAACTGATGCAATCATGTCTTGTAACAGTTTTTTTCTTGTCGATCCTTTTCTTGTCGAGAGCTAACAGTGTTTTCCATTGTATTCTACAATGCATACAAAGTCAGTCATGAGTCTGGCACTTAGACTTCTCCAGAAGATGGCCCTAGGTTCCCACCATTCTATGTCTGACCTACTTCAGTCCACATTAGGTACATCCTCCATCCTCTTGCTCAAAGTCCACCACTTGCTCAGATTTCTACTAATGCTATTAAAAAAAAAACTCTCAACATGTCACCTCTGGTAGGAAAGTAATTTAGCATCTTTTGCCCCTTTATACTAATTCAACTCTGTTGTCTCCTGGGATTTCTTGGAGGATTGGGCAAAGGTTAGGACGTGGAACACAGTGAACTATGGGGAATGAGTTGAATCCAATCTCAAAGCCATCCCATCACTAGGTTCTTCCAAAGCATCTTTCTAGGTCCTTATCACTGATAGGTGCACATCAGTGACTAAAGCTTCCCTTATTTTTCTGACCTTTTCCCCAACTGTTGACAGAAATAACTGGCTATTCCTTAAGTCTTTGGAAATAGCTAGAGAACCACAGATCCATAGTGAAGCCATCACCCCATTCCTGTGGAGAGATTCTAGAGCAGTGATCCTCAACCTGTAGGTTGTGACCCCTTTGTGGTCTCATATCCAAAATTCTGCATATCAGATATTTACATTATAATTCAGGCATTAGCAAGATCACAGTTATGAAGTAGCAATGAAATAATTTTTTGGTTTGGCGTCACCACCACATGAAGAATGATATTAAAGGGTCGCAGCATTAGGAAGAGTTGAAAATCACTGGTCTAGAGCCATTAGCAAAAGCAGTTCAGAAGTTAAGTACCAAGAAGGGACAGAAAACAGAGCCTTCAGGAACTGGCCCAAAAGAACAGAGGACACTTTACTCTGACTCCTTTGTGTCTTATTCCTCTTGTCCACTGGGCTCAGCAAAAGCAAAGAGAGCTTCCACTGGGTGGTAAACTGAGTCAAGCTTGAAGAATTTATAGGAATCTTCTTCCTGCTGACCCTTCTGCAGCTTCTCCTTACTTGCCCCTTCTCTTTGCAGGCTAGTGAGCCTGAGAATACCCAAGACACTGACATTCATAGTTGGCCCTTCCTGCTCTTTATCTTTGAGGAGTAGCTGCTAATTCTGATGGTCTAGCTCTGAGTTTGCCGAAGCTGAGAATCCCCTGGGCACGGGTAATGGTCAATCAGGTTGCACGTGTGCTATTTTCCAGATCCAGCCTCTTAATGCAGCTGGCAAAAATCCACAGAGCACAGCTCGCGCCTGCTGCACAAGTCTCTTTGGGTCATAGAAAACTCTATAATATTCATTTTCCAGAAATCGAAGCTTTCCCTTCAGGTAACACATCAAGATTTACTGTACCTGAGACAGAATTAGGCACTGGATTAGGAATTCAATGCATGACAATCTATCTTCCTTCCAGCGCGATATTGTTGCACAAATCAGAAAATCATAGCCTCGCTGTATAATCAACAGCATTTCCTTCCAGAAAGCATATTACAGCGGGAGCGTTAAGACCTATTGAAGCTGTGGATGGAAGTGCTCAAGGATTTCGAACAGCCACACTTTCTGGGAACCCTTGTGACTTTTCCCAAATGCATTTGAGGCTATTTCAAGTCAGCTCTATTCCTTATAATATGAGTGGATACATCCAGGGTCAAAGGTTCACTTCAACAAGGGACAGTTGTCTTCACTTCTTACAGCTAGATTTTCAAGCTCTAAGGATGCAGCTACTCTGGGGAATCTGTTTTATGTGAAACCCACGTGCACACACAGACACACAGACACACAGACACACTGACACACACACACACACACACACACAGAGAGAGAGAGAGAGAGAGAGAGAGAGAGAGAGATCAATCTACTAATTCTACAGCCCACTCCTATCCCAATCTTATTTTTCAAGTTCTTCATAGGCAAGCAATAGCAATCAGTTATGCCATGTTTAGTATGATTATTCATGGCAGGCCTTCTAGTCACAAAATGCTCTGTTTTACCTAATTTTACCTTAACACAACAATTTGATGAACTAGCATCAACATTCCTATTTCTGGGTTGGATAACAGAGGTGTAGAGTAGTCGTATAGGCTTCTCGGAGTTCTCTAGCTAAGAGGATACATGAAGTTGTCTTTCTCCCTCCCTCTCTAGCCTATAACAGCCTGGCCTCCTGCATGGATCTGCAGTATCCAGAGCACCAGTGGCTCACTATGCTAAATCTAATGGAAAATTCTCAGTGCTTACCTTAGGTGACCTCTCTGCAGCCTTTGCCAAGGACCTCGTCCTCAGCACAGTCCTGTGCTTATGACGTTCATCTCCCCTGGATACTCTTCCTTTCTGTTTAGCTCTTCCCTTATCTCTCGCCTCTTGGTGTTGATGTGACTGGGCAGGGCTTCTGTATGACACAGTTTTCTTACAGTGCCTACCACTGGGTGGGCCCATATATTCCAACAGCTGGAATAGCCATGAGTAGGCTACCTGGCTTCAGCTCTTCCTCTCCGGCTTGGCCCTGTCCTCTGTCCTAGAGCTTTAGCTCCTTCCGTGCTCTAGACATTAATGTCCTGGATGCCCTTCAGGCATACTGAACTCAAGACACTCAAATGGGTATCTGAGGACACCATAGTTGGTCTCACCAGGCTTCACCTGATCTGTGAGCTTTGTCAAAAGTTCTATCCATACGGCTCTGTTCAGCTGTCCACTGACCAAGCTCCTGTTTCAGCCCTCTGAAATGCAGCTGAATTACTCCTCCAACCTCTTGCTTTTGAGGATGCCCCAGCAGCCCTGTCATGTGAATGCAGAGCCCCCTCAGAGTCTACACTTGAGGTAGGCACCCTCTTCATGTCCTGCTGCTATTTCCTGATGATCCTTTCTTCTTCCTAGTTAGCCTCTATCTCAACCTGTCAAATTGAAAGTTGTGGGGTAGCATGCCCTTGACCCTGTCTGTTGAGGTTGTATGCTGACCAGTATTCACTTTTTTTTCATCAAATATTAGTCATCAAATATTTGAGTCCTTGGATCACTGCATTTGCCATCATTTCTTTACTAGCATCAGCATTTGTGGATGACTCATCTCCCTTCATGACTGACCTCTCCTCTACACTGACACCTTCCCCAAGTTCACCTTAGTCATCATCACCTATGGGAATGGCTACAACTTTGCCATTAGTCAATGTCTGCAACCCCAGAGTCTTAATTTTTAGGACAACAATCTCTGGACTGGACGATTCTATTTTTCCAAGTTGCTTCTTTTGCTACCTTTAGTATAGCTGTCTTGGACTCATGGGCTTTCCAGCTCTCAGTTTGCCACTTCTGCCTAACCTACTTCCACTGTCCATACTCATAGTAAAAGTTCCAGTTTCTGTCTATCACAGTGCTTCTCTCTCGTATTTACCCATGCTTCTTTTTCTTTTCATGGTGTTTCCCTGGATAAACCTCAATATTTCCTGTTGGCTAAAGCTATCTGTCTGCCCATTGTATTCCTGCATCTAATGGGTTAACCAAGGTTGGAGAACAACACTAGTTCTTATTTTATCACTACAGATCTCAAGTGAGTTCCAGACCTGGACATTGATTTCACACCCTTAAGCTTTCCTCAGCGTTCCAGTATCTCTTTGTCCTAAGTCTGTAATTTAGCTGCTTTCATTGAGAACCTTGCCTCAATTTACCTCCAGGACCTCCATCAGCTTATCTGCATTTGGACCCAAATGTTCTGCCTGTACCGACTTGTACACTTAGTTTTTGTCTCTCAGGGTCCAATCACTCTACCTAAGAACCAGTCTTCCTTTCTTTTCTTTTTTTCTTGTAATTGCATATTTTAAATTTACATTTTAAATGTTATCCCATTTCCCAGTTTCCCCTAGAGAAGCCCACTATCTCACCCTACCCCCTCCTTCTATGAGGGTGCTCCCTTTACTCACCCACCCACTCACTCCTACCTCTCTGCCCTGACATTCCCCTACACTGGGGCAGCAAGCCCTGACAGGACAAAGGGCCTCTCCTCCCATTGTTGCCCAACAGCTCCTTCAGTCCTTTCTCTGTTCCTTTCTTATAACATCAACATTCTCTTTGTGTTGAGTCTAGACCTTAAAAAATTGGTCCTGTCCTAGACCCCATGTTTCTCTTCACAGCTCTGTTTCTTCACTCCTCTTTAGAATATGACTTTTGAGGAAAGCTTATATTCACTGCCATCAGCTCCCATTTTTAGAGCTTGCCCCAAATAATCTCACTCTTTACTTTACTGAATCAGTATGATTCAGATCAATAACATCCACACTCCCAAATCCTAGAGCCTATCTCAGTATTTGCCTTAATGCCTTAGCTGAATTTGTGTTGCTCCCTTTTTCTTGAATCCTTCTCTTCCTTTGATCTCTAGGATCGTGGGGCAAATTTCTCTCCTGAAATCTTGTTTTTGGCTACTATGCAATTTCTATGTCTAATTAACATTCCAACCTCAATTATATTTGTTGATTTCTGTCTAGCTCCATGTCTGGGTTGGCTCAGCCATTCAAACATATATATATATATTTGGGAAATACCTTATTTGTATATTGAATATAATATTTCTAGTAGATATTGTTGAAGTAGTAGTTGAGTGAGGGAGTAATATGTGAGGCACTGCTGTTAATTCCTGGAACACAGTAAGTGCTTATTAAATGACAATTTTCCCCCTGTCCTTGTCCCACACAGAACTTGGGTGGTTCCCACTTAGTGAATGGCGTTACCCAGTTACATAGTCACCCAAACCAGAACAGTACATCACCCTGTCTCCTATATTCTCTTAACCAATTTGATTATTTCATACCCAAGTGTTTTCAGGTCAACAGTCAGCATTTCCTTTCTTTCTTTTTAAACTTTTTATTGATTCTTTATGAGTTTTGCATCATGCACCCCAGTCCCACTCATCTCCCCATCCCCACCTGTCTAGCACTCCTTCTGCTAGTCCACCCAATGCTGTCATCAGCAGGAGGCAGGGTCAACTTTCCTGCCCCTGTACCTTTGGAGCCTGTTCACTTACACCCATATCTCTAGAGCTGGCTCCACTGCACTGCCCAGTCAAGGTTCTGACCCCACTCTCCCGAGTGCTGCAGCCTGTGAGAAGCTGGCCCAGCTCTCTTGCTCTCACACCCTTGCAACTGGCTCCCCCATGCTTTTGCCACCAGGTCATCTCCACAGCATTGCCCAGGTTAGGTGCAGGGCCTGCTCTCCTGAATGCTGCCACTGGTAAGAGATGGGGCCAGCTCTCCAGAGCGATGCATCCAAGGAGGGGCAGGGCCAGTATGCACAACCCCTGAACACCCACCTCTTCCCCAGCAATTGCCCTCTCTACAAAGGTCATCTCTATATTCTCTAATGATAATATGACCCACAGACATTGACACTGACCCCTGCTGCCACACAGCCAGACGCACATATGGCTCACAACAACAGCAAGGGCTGGTACCTCATCATGACCTCATAGGGTGAGGCTCACCACTCATAACAGGCCACTTTCCCCTATCCTCAAGTCTCCAGTTCCACTTTTCTTCATAATGATCGAGCTTCTTCATGTCTCTTTCTTTCCCATCTGACCACCATATACTTGCACACTGTCATGGCTCTCAGTGTAGGCCATGTGGCTGATGGGCTCCTGGGTGACATCCTCCATCTGTGCTGTGTGGCATGGGGGCAAGTGGGTGTCTATGGCCCACCTGTGCTTTGCACTGGAGGGTAGGTCTGTGGGTGGAATGGCAGTTCATAGATCTCTGCTGGTCTTCCTCCTCCTACATTGCACTCCCTGGGTTTGATTTGGTTTTTATCAGGCTTAGGCATAAGATAACTTTGGCCACCAAGCAACAAGGCATCAAGCTAGAGTAACTAAAGAACTGCTGTCTGCTCTGCCCCTGAGTGAGGTAAAAATAACACCACTAACAAAGTGTCTCTTTGCCCATTGCAGTATAGTGTGGTGTGTGTGTGTGTGTGTGTGTGTGTGTGTGTGTGTGTGTGTGTGTGTGTGATTCAGCCATTCTTAAGTCTTTCTGTGTCATTTGGTTTCCCATCTCTTTGTCCCCTCTAGAGCTCATCTCTTGCCTGACTGTAGCTTCCCACTGGCTTCAAAGACCCGTCTTCCATCCTGCAGCGGACGATGGATGCATTTTCTAACCGTATCGCTTTTCTTCAATTTCTCTCCATGGACTGCAGGAAAAGATCTAAACTCCTCGGCATCGCTGCTACCAAACACATTTGGCCTCTGCTCCCTTCCCCCGCATCCTCTCCATCCTCTGCTCAAAGCCATCAAAGAGCTTTTGAGGATCATTTGCTGTTTCCAAAGGTTGCCATTTGTTCTGTACTCTTAACACTTGCAAGTGCAGTTGCTTCTTCCCAGGAAACTACCCTCCTTCCCTGGGTGTCCACGTACTTCCATTTCTAAGAGGCTAAGTCTGCCTGGTTTGGGGCAGTCTTCCATTTAGACTCTGAGCTTGGTGGAAGACCTCATGCTTCACATCCCCAAGGACATTGTTTTCAAACCCGTGGCCTTATAATATTTCCCAATATTTTCCAGTTTCTTACTCCCTGAGACATACACTTCATTGAATATAGCACATATACACTTACATATTAAAACATTCTCTCTTTGATATTTGAAATGAAGCTATGGATTATATGGTCTACAGGATCTTTCTAACTCTAAAAGATCAGGAAAGACTTTCTGGTTTATTGAGCTATGTGGGGCCAAGGCATCACCTTATTGGGTTCTAAGAGCTGAAGACACTGAGAGATTCTGAGACCATTTCACTCAGTCAAAAATAGCCACACAATTGATTTACCTTCTTTTATATTCAGTGTTTAGACACTATCCTTAGTGAAAATTATTAAGATATTTTCCTTTGGGAAATGACTTGACTGTTTTATATTCATTCTCCACCTCCAGCTTCTTAGAATAATGGAGACAGAAAGATACAACAATTAAATAGTGTTATTCCCCCAAATCTACTTGCTCCAGTTCATAATCCCATTCCTGACACACTGTGACAAACAACTTTCCTACAATGACTCCTCCCTGATGTGTTAATGAGCCTCCCTGCTCACCAGACCTGTGCTACTGTGAGGATTATTAACTCTTTGGAGGAGGCAAGACTTAAGCAGTTATGGGGTCTGCCATCTACATGATCAGAGAGCCAAGATTAGTCGTGGGATTTTATGGACAATAGCTATCCCTTAGGAGTAGTGTATCCACTCTCTACTCCTGGGTGACTCTGATATTAACAATGATCTAATCATGAATGAGGTCCAGTCTTGTCACTAGAGAACTTGTTGATTAGAGGAGAGTAAAAGAGGGAGTGACATGGGACAGTGGAAAGAGAGCCCAGGAGTGAGAATGCAGAGGACCCATGGCCAGTTCATCTAGACGCATTGTAGAAGGTCTCTAGAAAGTGATGGAGAACATTTTAGGATGAAGCCTAAATAATTAATAATAACTTCCCAAAACTGAAAGGAAACCAGAATCAGAGGACTAACGGGATTCGGGAGGACTTTGTAAATGGAGAGAAGATAGCACTAGAAGCCTGTAGTTTCTAAGCCGCTCTCTGAGGGATGCCAGTAGGTAGGATAATGAGAGAATGAAGGAAAGAAGCAGAGCCATACCCTGAAGGTCCTCCCAGGGCAAGGAATCACAGGGTGTCAGGCATCTGCAATCCTTCCTGTTTCTGAATGCTAAGGTACTCTGGTGCTTGCCAACATATGGGCCTAAGTCGTCATCCAAGACAGTGGACATGGAGAAATAGTGGGGTATTGAGAAATTCTGAGGCTACCTCTGCCCATTTTCAAGTACCAGGTAACTGACTGCCCTTCCTCCCTTTTCTGTTCAGTTCTTTGAAAAACAAAATGTCGTGACTATGTGAGTAGAAAGTTATTAAACCACCACACTGAGAGGATTTACTTGAATCCTGGAGGCAACGGGGAGCCATTGAAGTTTATTAAGCTTGGAAGTAACCCAGTTTATGTAGCATCTTAGAAAGGTCAGACCGCAGGAGCAACGAGGAGCAAAACGCATCTGAATGCAGATGAAAGGTAAGAGGGCTAGAGAAGATGCTTCTGTCATGGTACAGCTGCAAGGCCCGGGAAGTCAGGCAGGCAGCCACATCTGGGCAAGATGGTAGAGGGTGAACCAGAAAGGAGCCAGCTTCAGCCCTTTGTGCCTGGGAGCCGTCTGCCTAGCCTGCCTCTCCAGCCTTGCTACCAAGTTCACCTCCCTCTTCCCTCTAAGACCTGTTGTTGTTGCTGCTGCTACTGTTTTTAAAAACCAGGCTATCCTGGTTTCAAACCTGCTCCAGATGTAAGCCCCTGCCACTCCATTCCTCAGCCTGCTTTCTCCCTGTTTGACCTGCTTCAGAGACCAAGACCACTTTATTCACCATCCCAAGTTTGAGGTCTGGGTTTCTCCCTCCGTTGTGGATACACAGCTCAGCTGTGATTCTGTCATTTGCTTCCTAATTACTCCTAATGTACTTCACTGCCTCAGACATTCCCTCTCACCTCTGGCGAGGGCTCCTGCCAGGAATTCCTAGACATTCCACCTGTCCCACTGCAATGTCAGCAACCCTGAGCGGGCCTTCCTTTCCAAATCGCCTTGCGTATTAACCCATTTACAGCCTTGCCTATGGTGACTCTTCCTGAGCTTTCCTTCTGTCTATCATCTTGGTCTTTACCAAGTTTGCTTCTACTCTGTCCTGCCCCTCTGCCTTTTAAAGGGAAATTGGGAATCAAACTCTCCCAAAGCTTTGTCTGACTAACAGGGGTGATAACTTTCCTCTTTGGTCTAGCAAGCAGCTCCTGGCTTCTTCTCATAGCACCCCCCCAACCCTGCGTTAGAACGGCCATTTGTCACTCCTTCGTCCCTCTGGGTGTCTGCTCCTACAGGCAAAGATTCCCTCCGGATTACTTCTGTGCAGCACAGACCACTGGGGTTGGCTCAGACTTAATAAGTACGCAAAGAGTATTTGTTGAAGAAATGAGTGAAATGATAGTAATGTGTGCCAAGAGCTTCTTATAGACCCAGCTGTGCTCAAATGATCTCCATGGCTCTGCACGCATCCCCGTCGGGGAAGGGTTATTACTAGCATCCTCCTTTGTAGCCGAGGAAGTGACGAGGCTTACTGTGTGTTAAGAGTTGGAATTCAATCCTAAACTTATCCACTCTGGAGCCTCAGCTCTAGATCACCAATGAATTTGCCCACTGGTGACAGCAAAGGTGGCTGTAACTTCAGGGCCTCTCTCTGTGGAGCAATTACCTCTGGAAATGCATGATGACAAATTTTAGGGTTCCCAGGCTCCCTCTGCTTGACTGTCAATAATCCGTTGTTGTTTTAAGTCCTCCTTCTTTCCAGATTATAAGCTGCCTGTCCATCCAGACCATTCAGTTTCAAGACTGAAAAGGGTGTCTCGGTTTTCCTCTTCCTTCTGTCTGTGGGCATTTCAACTGCCCTCCCTCAGCTCCCGTTCACTGAAGCTTCCAATTCAGGTTTACTTGGTGGATTCACAAAGGTGTATTCACCCCATGTATCAATGACAGACTCATGAAATAATTCCACTCGAGCCTAGCTTGATGGAACAATGAGTTTAACTAGGATTGCTTTCCTAAGTGTAGGTGGAGGGTATCCTACAAAAGGATTGGCAATGTAAGAGAGCTACACCACTGAAGAAAATGTCTCTCTCCTACAGTCACCACAGGGTTTTCCACCTGCACCCCCGTTCCCAAATAACAACTCGGAGGCTAATTTTGTTAATAAATGCCTAGGCCATAAGCTGGGCTTATTTTCAGACTCACTTGTTCACTTGTAACTTATATTAACCCAAATTATACTAATTCTATGTCTGCCACATGGCTAATTACCTCTCCTCAGTTTTATATGTCTGACTTCCTCTGAGTCTGGGTGGGGAATCTCCCTACCTGTTACCTACCTCCCAAAGTTCCTCTCTTTTTGCTGGTTGTCCCTCCCACCTTCTAATTCTGCCTTAGCTTACTGGCTATCAGCTTTTTATTGACAGGTGATGCTTTCACACAGTACACAAGAGATGATCCATGTACTAGCAATGGTTAACTGCCTATATACCCTCCAGGAGGTATGGGGCCTTGTGAGCTGCCCCTATGACTGGGCCCATCTCAGGTATCCTTCTGAGAGTTCACGAGGAGTGTCATTTCATACTTGGTGACAGCATCTACCCTTGAAGCGTGTGTGGTGTGGCCGCTTTTACATGCTGCATGAATAATAAATAATTCTCAAACCCTAGAGGCTGAAACCTCCCAAAACTCAAAGCTGTGCCGAAGTTTGGGTGTCCTCACCCACAGCAAACTCTCCCTCTTCTCTTTCTAGAGCCAGCAGCTGCCGACTGACCCAGGGCCTGGGAATTGATAGTGATTTTGCACAACTCAGTCATGGGACCTAGCAAGGAGATCCAGAAGTGCTGGCTGCTTGTGACTGAGAGTCATCCTGCAGTACCTGTGATCTGCTGCTGGCTTTCTGAGGGACACACCAGCCATTCCCAGGGGATTCTGTATAAGCCATATTCAGCCTTTGCTTCCCAGAGCTCAGCTGGTGTAAGCTCTTCACGAACCTCAGGCATTAACTTACAAAAGTAAGTTATCACAATGGAGTCGTTGTTTCTACCAAAAGCACTCCATGTACGGTGTTCTGTTAAGAGATGGCATTAGTGAACCAAACCAGTTTTTTTTCCATAATAGAATTTATTCAGCCATGAACAAAAAATAGACTCCGAAGTTTTAAACAGATAGAATTGAAAAAATATATAAGTAAGACAACTCAGGTTCAGAAAGGAAAATACAAATATTTTCTCTTTTATGCAGACCTTAAGTACTATTTTTTTTATTAACTTGAGTATTTCTTATTTACATTTCGAGTGTTATTGCCTTTCCCGGTTTCCGGGCAAACATCCCCCTAATCCCTCCCCCTCCCCTTCTTTATGGGTGTTCCCCTCCCCATCCTCCCCCCATTGCTGCCCTCCCCCCAACAATCTAGTTCACCAAACCAGTTTTTAATGACACTTGTATATCCCAAGGGGAAAAAGTGTATGTGTGTGTATATGTGTGTTTGTGTATGTGTTTGTGTGTTTATGTGTGTGTATGTGCGTGTGTGTGTATGTGCGTGTGTGTGTATGTGTGTATGAGTGTATGTGTGTGTGTTTGTGTGTGTGTGCATGTGTGCGTGCATGTGTGTATGATCTATGTGTGTGTGTATGTGTGTATGAGTGTATATGTGTGTGTTTGTATGTGTGTGTGTGCGTGCATGTGTGTGTGATCTATGTGTCTGTATATGTTTATCTGTTTGTGACAAGAATGAATCTTTCAAAACATTGACCTTTAATGAATGTCAAAATACTTTGGGGGAGGGCACTCTGCATATCAGCTTTTAAGAGTGAACTACTGTTTCCCTTAGGAAACACTTATGTGTACTAACTTCTTAATTTTCAATTTCCTTTGAAAAGCAGGAGCCTTCCAAGATCCCAGAAGAGGACAGATTTCCTACATATGTCACCTTAGCCCCCTCTGGAGGGACCTGCTGTCTCGGCTTTGTTAGGTAGATGAAGAGGCCAGCTGCCCCTAATGCTGATCCGTGTTCTTAAATGTGTTTCCAAGCTGCCAAATGGCACAGGGATGGCCCTGAATACAAGGCCAGGCCACAGCTCCACAGTTGGGAGGGTGGTGAACAGGAAGCTTGGCAAAGTGCTTCCTGATGGACTTGGCCAGGCTGGCACTGGACAAATGGCAGTGCCCATCGGCTTGCAAATCGCAGCATGCTGGAGGGACAGAAGCACAGAATAGATTTCAGACTTCCTGCCCCCGAGTGCTAGTGTGCAAATGGCCAAATAAGATACTTCCTCAAGCACGGCCAGCATCTGGCTTGTTTAATTCCGAGTTTCCTGTTCTGCCCACAGACTGCGGGTTGGCCATAATTCCCATATTACTTTTTCTCCTGGGTTGTCAGGTTTTACAGACATAGTTCTGTGCTCTCTTCCATGATTGGTATTTGGTCATGTTCCATTGGTCAGAACCCCCACATTGATTTTCTTTGCAGAAAACCATTTCCATGCCCCCTCCATGGCATGTCCAATCCATGTTTATCAGAAGTGAAAATTCTGGACTCCTCTCAATCCATTGCTCTTTCGTGAGAGCACACAGTCTTCTTTAATCTTTGGGCCAATGATGGATCCCGAGTTCTTTCATCTGGGGCATCTCAGTCTAAGAGAGGTAAAAGTGATCTGAAGAGCAGGATCTCGCTGCAGACTGAATCCAGTCATATGGTCACCTCATAAAGATGCTCTCTAAGCCTTTTCCATTCACCCCATTCTCACTTTCCCTGGCAGCCACGCCCATCTTATCAGCACAGATATTCTACCTGGAAATAAGGCCCAAGTTTAAGTAAAAGTGCAAGCTTCAAACCATTAGTGTGCCTTTAGACATTTCCAGATTTATAAGATCGTTTATAATCATTTATAAACTCCTGCTTTGTGTCACAATGCCTGGCTCATGGAGACTGCACTCTCAGGAGTCAGTCAGTGATGGAGTCACAGTGTTGGGCTCTTTGCTGGGTTGAAAGCTAACCTGGCAGGAGAAGATGTGTAGTTGAGATGCCATATCTGGCAGACCTGTGCTTTGCTGTCATGGCACAATACACCTACACATGGAGTCTGACAGCTCTTGGTGGTGTAGTAAGAACTGCTTGTCAGGGACTCTGGCTAATGGTTACTCTACTTAATTAAAACTGTCCGACAAAGCTGTGCCCATTTCCCATACCCTGCTTATGGAGTCTGAGTCAGGGTGTTAGCCCCTTAAGTCTGGAGTAATGAACACTGAAGGGAAATGCTTTCTCTGAGGTAGCCTGAGCTACCAAACAAGAGGTTCTGGGGTCTCTGCATGGATGGGAAGTTGTTGCCTCTAAAATATCATCTGGTCTGTACATGCTTTGGGGAAGCCTGTCTAGGTTGGAAGTCACTTCCAGAACTGGGGAACAACAAACGGACCACAGCTGTGGAAACACACAGGCGAGATCTGTTAGATTTGGGCAAGTGACAAGCAGAGACTAAATCAGGCACAAGCCCACGCTTGCTCTCTGACCCGAGAGTGACAAATGAGATATTGGGTTTTGGGCAGATTTTACCAGTGTCCTCACATCTGCGCCCAGCAGAGCTACCCCGCAGTTGTCTCAAATACCCTTCAAGATATATTTGGAAGAGAGGTTTTGATCTGCTCATCTGTCGTGTTTATGGCCATTCACTGTGAAACTTCCTCAGCATCTCTTTCTACTGAGTCCTAGAAAAATATGGACTCATAGGGAGAAGCAGAGACACCCCTACCTGTCATCCTATTTCCCTGGGTTCTGGCTCCATCAGTACCTAGGAGAACCATGTACCTGGCCTGTGGGGCTGGCTGTGCAAGGAGGCACTTGGGTAGGGGAGGGATGGCTGGCCTTGGCAGCCTTTATTTTGGTCCTCTTTGTCTAGTATCCTCTTGGAAACCCCTGGCAGGTCATTGCAATCAGCACCTCAGTGACCTTAGGTGATGGCATTCTCCTAAATCATGATGGCTCAAAGCTCTTCGCTAATGTCCCTATGGGTAGCAGCTGTCACCATCCAGGAATATTTAACCAAGACTTTACTTCAAACTCCTGGATAACTCTGGGAAAGTAAACACAAAGTAATGGACAGCACTAAATGCCAGGGACACCTGGGCTGCCTTGGTACAGCCAGAGGACACCTCCACTTAGAGTCCTCAATAGGGCAATGTGGGGGTCACCCCTCTTTAGTCTTAATTCTTCCAAGATGTAGTATCTTGACAGATACCAATCTGCTTGCATGGATATAATGTCCTTTCCTATCGTCAGGATCCTTGTTATCCAACTGTCATTATGGAAACTCACCACAACTTCCTATCTCTGCTATACATAGACTTGCAGGCAGAGAAAGAGAGAGAGAGAGAGAGAGAGAGAGAGAGAGAGAGAGAGAGAGAGAGAGAGGTCATGACAGTAGGTATGTTGTGTTCTAGAAGCAGTTAATTATCATGTAATAGAGGAGATTTGGAATCTTTGGCTAATCTTTCCTTTCTTTCAAAAGAGGCAAGACATACACTGACTTCCCATGGAACTGCTTAGCTAACAGACTGAAGATCCTTGTTAACAAAGTAGTGCATTTTTATAAGAAATGTGGCATCTGTAACAACAAAACTTATTCTTTTTTTCAATATTATTTATTTATGTGTACGAGTACACTGTAGCTATCTTCAGACATACCAGAATAGGGCATCAGATCCCATTACAGATGGTTGTGAGGCACCATGTGGTTGCTGGCAAATGAATTCAGGACCTCTGGAAGAGCAGTCAGTGCTCTTAACTGCCGAGCCATCTCTTTAGCCCAAACTTATTCTTTAATGTCTCTCCTGTCACTGTCTCTCTTGACTGCCCACCCTATGCTTTGCCATAGTGGCCTCTAAAGTATCATCTAGAGGCTGTCTGTGCTTTGGGGAGGACTGTCTAGGTTGGAAGTCTCTTCCAAAACTGGGGGACAACAAGAGATCACAACTGTGAAAACCCAGGAGCGGGGTCTGTTAGGTTTGGGAAAATGACAAGCAGAGTGGGAACCCAGTGTAAAGATACTTGAATGCTATTTTTTCAAAAATGGCCCTTAACTAAAACATGGACTTGCCTATAAGAGTGTGACACCTAATAGTAAGCATCCTCCATAGCACAAATGACGGAGTTCACAAGCTGGGGTAGTTTATGACTGTCCTGTCTGAAACCTGCATCTAGGACTGGAGATAACTATGTCTTTGAGAACAGCCAGCAATCAAGCTTCAGTAAAATAACAGCCAGATTTTTAAAAATAAATCTCTCAAATGCTGTGGTGGTAGAGAGTGGAAGGCATTATTAGAGGTGTGGCCTTGTTGGAGTGGGTGTGGCCTTGTTGGAGTGGGTGTGGCCTTGTTGGAGGATATGTGTCATTGGGGATGGACTTTGAGGTTTCCTAAGCTCAAGCCAGACCTAGTGGCTCATTGTCTCTTGCTCTTGCTTATGGATCCAGATGTAGAACTCTCAGCTACCTTTCCAGCACCATGTCTGCCTGCATCCTGCCACACTTTCCACCATGATAATAATAGACTAAACCTCTGAACCGTAATCCAGTGCCATTTAAATGTTTTGCCTTTGTCATGGTGTCTCTTCATAGCAATGAAAACCCTAACTTAGACACTAGCTAGCTATGTGTGTGGCTTGTGCCAGACATCAGAGATAAAGGAAAAGATTTAGCTCTTGCCTTCAGGGTACTTAAGCTATGTAGGTGAAGTTTATCTTGACTTTTGGTGTAATTATTTCTTTGGTTTGCTTTGTGGATTTCATACATATGTCTGCATTTATAATATAACTTAGTGTTGCCTACATTGTAATTCACATAACCAGAATGATACTGCATTGGCTGTGTTAGTCTTCTCGTGCTCAGTGTTAATATGTATTGGTGTATGTGGCTATGGTTGGTTTTCTTTGTTCTATAGCATTCCGTTGAGTGAAGATGTCCAGCTGATTTACTCCTCCTAGAGTTGGTATTTGGAGAGCAGTTCTCACTTAATGATTACTAGTAATATCTCTATAAGCACCGTTCTGTGTACCTTTTGACCCATAGGCATAAGAGATATTCTAGGAGTGGTACTGATGGGTCACTAGATAGACACCTTAAATTTTACTACACAGAAAATAGTCCAAGAATTGTAGCTGTTTCCATTCTCATAAATAGAGTCTGATGTAATCAGACTTGATTGTAGACATTCTGATGGACCTTCTCACTGTAAGTTGTGTCTACAGACATCTAAGAAACCTGACCTTCGTCACTTATGTATGTTATACACAACTTTTTCTCACAGTGGCTCTCTTTTTAACTCTTCTTTATGCTACTAGATGAATGCATATATTTTAAATACAATGCAGCCACAGCTATTGACATTTTCCTTTTATAGTTCTTATTTTTTAAAAAAACCCTTTCCTTATTTACAAATTACCATTACCATCAACTAAATCTTCTGCCCGTCTTCATTTTTATTTTATTCGAATAGTGCCTCAGTAAGTTATGTAGGCTGGCCTTGACCTCCCTCTTCCATCCAGGCATCCTTGAACTTGCTATTACCCTCCCTCACAAGCCTGAGCCACCAAAAAGAGATTTTTATAGGTTTTAAAAAACATTAGACTATTACCATGAAAGTATCTTGGGTGTTCTGTTTCTTCTCTTATAGCTATGAACACATTGTAGATCATCTTATGAAGGTTTAGAAAACAAGCTACAAGCCATTGTTGGTTTTTATTGGAATCACACCAAACTAACATATATGCTTTGGAGAAATTACATCTTTACAACAAATACTCTTACAACTGTTTTGGCTGTTGTAAAATATCTTTAGATTGTGTTTTATAATGTCTTCTGGGGACATTTCATTCACATATTCCTATTTATTTCATATTTTCAATGCTTACACTTAAAAATTATTTTGGTATATAATTGATCGTGGTGTGGTGCATAATTGGTCTTACCCACACTCTTCCTGGTTCTAACACTGTCTTCAGATACTTTGTACACGAATGTGCATCATAGAATCTGCAAACGATCCATTCCTGCTTCCACTTTTTCCTATTCATTACACTTTTCTCATCTCTCTTTTCCTGACTCGTGCTTATTAATCAACTCTTCCAGCATGAGGCCAAGTCCAAATGCAAAAAAAGAGCATCTTTCCCTTAGTCTAGGTCACACAAGAACAACCTAGAACACTTTACAATTCAAAATGATACTTAATAAAAGATTAATAACCAGAAATGAATAATATATGCCATGTATTCGTACAAAAGACATAGAAAGAGGTATGTGTGCATACCTATATGGTAACATCTAATTATCATGATAACATCTAGTTACCATGTTAGGGTAAGGAAGCGTCCATTAATCCACAGTTTCTTGAAATGTTTAAAATCATGACTGTATATTGGATTTTAAAACACCTTCCCGCATCTTTTAAATTAGCATTCCACTTATTTCTTTAAATATGTTAACATGGTAAATTATATTACTCTATCTCTTAAAATTAAGTGAACTTTGCATTTCTGAAACAAGCTCTAATTTTCGACACTTTGTTCAGTCAGCTTGATCACTCTTTTGCGGGGAGAAGAGCATGGAGCATTCACCTGTGTTCATGAGGGGCTGGCCCTGTAATTTGGCTTTTGCTCCACTGACCTTGTCAAATTAGGTCATCAAGACTTTGAAAATTCAAAATTAATTTGGAGTTATTCTTGGTTATTTTTTCTCTGTTCTTCAGACATTTTTATATCAAACTGAAATGATCAGGTTCCTGGAAGTTCAATACAGCATTCAATTTTCCCCAACTGAGCTTGAATATTAAAATCATAAGATTGATTCCTATATCGTTAGAACATTCTTTAATAATGCTTATTGTACTTTTATGGACTGTGTTTTTATATTGATAAATTTTATTTAAATTGCTATTATACCTCTCAGTTCTGAAAGTGACACGTGTCAAGACGGTTTGATAGACACTTCCTTTCATGTGCCGCTTGTTGAAACTTGCTGGTTTATTTCTCTTACGCAAAACTATTTTCTTTTATTTTTCCCTCTCTCCCTTTTTTCCCTGTCCCTTACAAACATGCAAACACAGACATGGCTACATCTTTTCTTTAACTATGGAGAGTTAGTTGTAGATGGGCTGATTGTCATTCTTAAAAACATTTTAAGTGTGTCCATGATGCCACTCTCGGGCATTGCCCATCAGTGTAACTCTACAACTTAATTATAGCCTGGGATCACCTGTACCAGGATCACATGTCCTCTGTATCACATGTCCCCTAGATCACATGTCCCCTGGGTCACATGTCCCCTGGATCACATGTCCCATGGATCACCTGTACCCGGATCACATGTCCTCTGTATCACATGTCCCCTAGATCACATGTCCCCTGGGTCACATGTCCCCTGGATCACATGTCCCATGGATCACCTGTACCCGGATCACATGTCCTCTGTATCACATGTCCCCTAGATCACATGTCCCCTGGGTCACATGTCCCCTGGGTCACATGTCCCATGGATCACCTGTACCCGGATCACATGTCCCCTGGATCACATGTCCCGTGGATCACCTGTACCCGGATCACATGTCCTCTGTATCACATGTCCCCTAGATCACATGTCCCCTGGGTCACATGTCCCCTGGGTCACATGTCTCCTGGATCACATGTCCCGTGGATCACCTGTACCCGGATCACATGTCCTCTGTATCACATGTCCCCTAGATCACATGTCCCCTGGGTCACATGTCCCGTGGATCACCTGTACCCGGATCACATGTCCCCTGGGTCACATGTCCCCTGGATCACATTTCCCTCAGGCCCCAACTGTCACAGGTTCAGCAGTGCGCTTGTCTTCGCAGATGCACGCAAGGATGCGGTGCCCAGGAAGTAGTTGTCGCCTGCTGTGTGATTTCCATTTCTCCTCTCTGCTTTATCCCAGACTGATTCCCAGGCTTGCCAGATAACGATAAATAATTTCAACATTGGACGATGATCTTCAGTTTTCTTAGGATTTATTTGCTTCATCAGAGTTTGAAATTTGCATACATTATTCATAAAATCCACTTACTATCTTTTAATTATCTTCAGCACACTTGGTTTTGTACTTCTTTTTCATTCCTGGGAGTGCTAATGTGTATTTTATTCCTCCTTTATAGATTAATTGTGGCAGAGTTTTGCCTAATTCAATATTTCCAAAGCACCATCTTCAGCATTATTAATCTTTTGTTTCCCTTTTATCACTGATTTCTTTTGTAATCTCTGTTATTCCTTTCATTTTTGTGTCCATGGCACTATTATAGTATTCGTTTTTGATGTTTTTATGTTGAGTGCTTAACTCATTAAATATAAATTAAGAAATATTTTCTAATGCACAAATTAGGCTAT
Source organism: Rattus norvegicus (assembly GCF_021556685.1). Taxonomy (NCBI): domain Eukaryota; kingdom Metazoa; phylum Chordata; class Mammalia; order Rodentia; family Muridae; genus Rattus; species Rattus norvegicus. The sequence continues at coordinate 106,445,403 of NC_141541.1, read as the reverse complement.
ACTCACTCTCTAAGCACTAGTTTATTAAAAACTGAATTAATATAATATATGGTATGTTTATTATATTCAATATAACAATATAGTTTATACATATGCATGTTATTGAATGTTTTAATCCAGGTGTTAGTTTGTGTGTTTTACATTTATTTTCATGTGTGTCTGCATGTGAATTTGTGCACATGTGAGTGCAGTTTTCCACAGAGACCAGGGGAGGGTATTAGATCCCCTGGATGTGTAATTACAGACAAGTTGTTAGCCATCTGACGTGAGTGCTGGTAAACAAACTCAGCTCTTCTAAGTATGAGCTTTTAGGCTTTGAGCCATCTCTCCAGACCCTCAATTGTATCTTTCAATAAAAAGTTGAATATTTATCATCTTTTTAAATTTAACAGAGAAATAATGGTGTTTGGTTATAGCGTTTTCACACACATGTCACTGTGGGAGGCTCACACTTACCTGTGCCCGTTAGCCCTTGTCTTTCTTAGCTTTTTTCTCTGTCTTGTCCCCTTTCTCCTCCTAGGGAGCCTTCCTTCTACCTCATGTCTGTTTTTATATTAAAATCTAGATTCGGCAGAGGAGTGAAAACTTGTAATATTTATCTTTCTGAGTCTGCTTTTGACGTAATGATCTCCAGATCCATCCGTTTGACCTAATTTCATTTATACAGACAGATATAGTGTACATATATTGGGTTCTCTCTTTCTCTTATCATAAAACCATCACGTATATGATATACTCCAAGCAAATTCCTTCTACATCCCTGGTCCCCACCCCCATCACACCTGCCCAACTCCCATTAGTCACACTTCCTTCCCATACACAATTTTATTTCTCCTTTGAGGTCATCCATAAACACATAACTTTTCACATGTATATACAACATGGAGCACACATACGAAAGACCGCAACATTTGCCTTTGAGACAGGGTGGTTTCCACAGTGCGATAACCCTTCCACTTGTGTGCATTTTCCAGCCTAAGTTCATTTTCTGTACAGCTGAAAATGCCATTATGTATAAAACCACATTTTCCTTATCCATTCACTCACTGATGGTCAGACAGGCTGGTTCTGAACCTTGGCTCTTGTGGACAGTGCTGCAGTAAACACAGGGAAGCAAGTATCTCTTGGCGTGCTGGCTTGGCTTAACAGTGGATATGGTTACTTTTACCCCACAACTTCAATAGTATTTGCTATATGTTGGCGTGATGATAACCACTCCGACTGGGATGAAACCTAAGCTTCAACTGGGCATTTCTCTGATGGTGATGGGTGGGGAACTTTCTTCCGGTGCTAACTGGCCAGTTGCTTTTCTTATTTTGAGAACTACTTGTTCAGTGAATTTGCCTACCTATCGATCAGATGGTTTGGTGTTTATTTTTCCTGCTGTTTATATGTTCTAGATGCTAACTCATTTTTTTCTGTTCTGCTTTTCCATTCTCTAGGTTGTCTGTCGCGTAGTTACTTTGCCGGAAAAAGGCTCTATTTATTTCCTTTCTTTTTGTACTTTCCTGTTGGAATGTTACTTTCAGACTCTACTGGGCATAGTCACATCTCTGTCACAGGGAATCCAGTGGACTTACACATTTTAGCAGTTTATAGCAACTCCATCCAATTTTCAGCCCACGTGTTGGCCTTGAACCACAGGGAACAATCCTTCCAGCCCACGGCTTCATTATCAGCTAGCTCGAACCTTCTGAGTTCTAAGACTTCATAACACTCTGACTGTAGCCTTCCCTTATATCCTGGAGGAAGGTTCCAGCAGTTTCCACCAGCTCTGTACCCCAGTCATCACTCACCAGCTGTTGAGGCAAGTTCTACTTTCTCTGGTGATGTTTGCATCTGAACCCTAAGAAAGGTGGAAACTCTCTTGTGGGAACTATATATAACCAACCCAAAGGATATCAGTTGTCTCTCACGTTTGCTATATCTATATAATTAACTATTCTCTTTGACTCTTATTCTACTTCTCTGATAATCAGCATCTATATTAATTTTCTTGTTGAAATCACTGTGGAGCTTGAATCTGTGACTCTCAACATTTCTGGAACATTAGAAATGTTGTTTTTATATTGTATGTACCGCTCTCTCATGTTCTGGATTCCACTAATTCAGGATTCTTCCTTCATCATCCCTGTCTTGTCATCTGACTCTTGTACCCTTTTATTCTCATCATCTTGGTCTGAATGATCAATATTTATTTGACTCTATTTTTTTTAATGGAAAACATTGTTTTTCTCAGCCATATACGATCTGTTGATTACTTTGCCCATTTGGGGTTTTTTTGTTTCAACAAATATTTTTAGTTCTAACATCCTGTTTTAGGCAATGTAAATGTGTGTGTGTGTGTGTGTGTGTGTGTGTGTGTGTGTGTGTGTGTGTGTGCATGTGCATGCGCTCTCGTGCATGTAAGGCAGAGAATGACCTTGGGTGACATTCTTCAGTAATCTTCTACCTTTTGTTTGAGGCAGGGTTTCTCATTAGCCTAGAACTTCACAAGGTGAGCTAGATTAGCTGGCCAGTAAGTCCCCAGGGACCTACCTATCTCTGCTTTGCCATTGCTAACTTGTTCCAAGTGTGAGGCAGCATATCTGGTTTGTGATGTGGGTTCTGGGGATCTGAACTCAGGCCATCAGTCTTGGGAGGACACAGCTTAACCAATTGCATCACTGCTACCTGTGGTGTTTATTTTTTCAGTGATATTTCTGATTGTTCACTAGTGGCCCTTTGTTTTTCTGATTCTTCAAACTTATATTTCCTTGTGTATATGCATTTTAATTGTTTAGATTTTACCTCTCCAGATTCCAGTATCTGGTGGATTTGTGATCTGTTGTTCTTGCTGGTTCCTGGTCAGGTCTGAGTACTTAGTTTTTAAGTCCAGGTTGCTTATTTAACCTCAAATAGCACCTGTGTCAGGTCTTTAAGACCCTTGTGATGTTTCATTCTTTGGTGAACACATTTGTTTTTGCCACCTGACAGTGATTCAACTGTTTTAGTTTAGCATGCCCAAAAAACATTGATACACACACGCATGTACACATGCATGTGCACATACACACACACAGACACACACAGACACACACAAACAAACACATATACAGACAGGCATGCACATGTGCACACACGCACGCACGCGATTGCTTGGAAGGATGCTTTACAGATGAATGTTCAAGGGAACTGTTTTTTTTATTTGCCAAAGGATGAGGTTGAATCATCCTTTTGTGTCTGTGAGGGAGCTTAGCCTCATCTGGTGTCTTTGTAAAGCTGTTATTTTAGGGTAGAATCAGACTTTAGGTTGTGAATTGGTGAAATAGGAGGTGCACCTGTTGCCAAAATCCCTCCCACCACCAGATTTCACTACATTTTGGCCCTTACAGAAACTTTGTTTTTGCCTTTGCTCAGCCAAATGGCTAGAGCTGTTCTATTCTGTCTGGCTCGTACATATCCACCTATCGTACTGCCGAAACTGGAAAGATTGCAGTTTGTCAGGCTGACCTTCATTTTTCCCATCCGGCATTAGAAGCTGTACTTGGTTTAACCATTGTATAATATTTCTTTGAGTGACACCATCACGACTAAGCTCATCTTCCACTGGAGGCATTTGCATTTCCCTTGCTAACTATGGGAAATCTTCAATGAACATTATGTATTTGTTTTTAATAAAACATGTCATAATTTGACATCATGGGTACAATTTTGTCTTCTCTGAAGGAGCACTCAGGAATGTGACCTTATTTGGAAGCTGCCACTGTGTATACAGTTTAAGGTGGGTGAGGTCAGTGGTATATGATGGGCTCCTCCATCCATCAGTATGGTTGGTGCTCCTATAAGTTAGCCATGTTGAAGCCCACTAGATGGAGAGAACAAGTTTATACAGATAAAGGGATTGTCAAGACTGCCACACAAGCCAACAGACATCTAGGGCTACCAGAATATTCTTCACAGAAGCCAAGGCACCCCTAAAGGCTTCCAAGAGTGTGGTCCAACCATCACCTGGACTGAGAATTCCCAGTCTCCACATTTTGGCAGAATTTGTCTAGCACTGTTGACCAGACAGTGTCTGGCTCTTTGTCATAGCCATTTTGTGACACTAATTTGCTGGGGCTCAATTCGGCTTTAGGAACATTTATGAGATAGTCTCTAAATGTGGTACCAGGATGTTCTTAATGACTGTGCCTGGATATTCCCAGTGTTCCTCATTCTCACCACTGTATACCACTATTAAACCTTTGTAGCTTTTCTAATTTGGCAAGTGGGAAATGATACATTCATGCTCGAATTTCCATTTCCCTGATGACCTGTGATATTTAACATCCCTCTTTGTTGTCTATTTGCTATTAAGATCTTAATATTAAAAGTAAATTTTTCTTATAGTCCTAATTGTTTTTTTTCTTCCTTAAGGATTCCTAGAATCCCTCATAAATTCTCAGACCAATCCCCAGTCACACTTGTGGATACTAATTTTCACCCAGTGGTGTCACATTTCACTTTATTTTTAGTATCAAAATGAACTCGCGACCTCAACGTCCTGAACATACCAGTGTTCTTCTCAATAATTCATGTATTTTGATGCTTGTTTAAGGATTTCTTCCCTATCTTTACTATAGAAACGTTCTTCTAAAATTTCCTGGAAGATTTACACTTAAGCCTCCCTCCCATCTGGTTTCTTTCTTTTACCACTGACTCTGGAGTTCACATCCCTCCCTTAAATCTAAGTAGCATTATGATTCTCTGTGTGTCTCATCCAGTTCTTGGCTCTCTGTTATGCTTCTTCTCTCTCTATCCACCATTCAGTGACATCACCCGATCTTAGCTACAGTTACTCATTTTCCGACTATAAAGTGGGACATGCGGCTGGGAAGCGGCTGCGCTTCTCCCTTCTGGGATGTGAGCAGGTTGTTATCTCCCACCACCTCAGCAGCATCACCCTCTGTAAGCTCTGCTGGGTGCTGCCTTCAGTCCTAAATGTGTTGGTTTCGTTTTTAGTTTCCCTGTGACTTATTAACTGCTCATAAGTGTCCCTCCCCCATTCCAAAAAGGGCCAATAATTTAAAAGAAATTTTTTGGTTATTGTACGTTAGTAAAATGGTATTAAAATACTATCAATGGGATATATGATTCCTTGGTATTTGGGGGCCTTGCTTTGCAAATGATCAACTGGCATTTGGCAATAGAGTCATATTTCCTCTAATAGCTAATTGTTACATTTAAGTTTATCGCCAGAGAAAAGTTACAAGAATGGTCTTCAGATTCCCTCTGGCCTTACTAACATGTTGGTTTGACTCCCAAATTTCAAAAATTGTACAATGATGCTTATTATGGCTTTTCAAGTGGGTTTTTGATGATGTATTTTTGTCTTACACATTTTGGGATTAAGTTATTAAGTATATGGGAAGCATAGAGCTACTGTCTTCCCAAAATATTGAAAATTCCATCTTCATATAGTAATTATCATTTTGAATAATTTTTGCCTTAAATTCTATTTTATCTAGAATGAAATACAGCACTTAAAATGTATGCAGGATGTGTATATATATATATACACACATACATGTATGTATTTATATATTTACAATATTTGTACATGATACCCATTAAATACACATATAAATATGTACTCTAATTTGTTGTAAACTTTAACTTTTCTGTGTACTTTAGCTTATAAATATATCACCTATAAACAGCTTAAGGCTGCATTAAAATAAGCTTCTAATCTCTATAATTAACACCTGAGCTTAATTATTTTCTATTTAATAATAGTGTATTTGAGTGTCTCACTTCAACATATTTTGTTCTAATACGTCTTCTCTCTGTGTGCTTTCATAAAAGTATCTTATGATTTTTATGTGTGTGAATGCATGTGTGTGTAGGTGCCTATGAGGACCATGAGAGGGTGTTGAGTCCTTTGGAGGTGGAGTTACGGGTGGGTTGGGAACTTCTGCGAAGAAAATGCTGGTGCCTTGCAAGACCGACAGTCACTCTTACCCTCTGCGCCAGCTCGTCAGCTCCTGTGTGCTTTTTCTCTTTTCCTCTCCTAGTAAGTAGTTCTCAACTTGTGGGTCTCGACTCCCAAACAACCCTTTTACAGGGTCACCTGTGACTATCAGAAAATACGGATATGTGTACTACAGTTCACAACTGGAGTAATGTCACGGTTTTGATACAGCGGCTAAAATAATGTTATGGTTGGGAGTCACCACAAGATGAGGAACCACGTTAAAGTTCACAGCGTTAGGAAGATTGAGAACCACTGATCTATTGGCTAGATGGTGTTCTTCTATGTCCCTTTTCTTGGTAAGTTTTGCAAGCTGAGCGACTTGTTCTCTCTACTTGTTAATTGCTCACCCACAGTTTTAAAAATTACATTTATTTATTTGTATTGTGTGTGAGAGTGTGAGTGTGTGTGTGTGAGAGTGTGTGTGAGTGTGTGTGTGTGTGTGTGTGTGAGTGTGTGTGTGTGTGTGTCACATGCTATGATACACACACTAGGGTACACTTGTGGAGGCCAGAGAGCTTACCTTTTTCTTCTACCATGTGATTTCTGGGTATCGAATTCGTGTCATCAGGCTTGGCAGCAATCACCTTTACCCACCGAGCCTTTCGCAGGCCCAATTTCACAATTTTGAGAAGAACACTTTCATGAACAATGCTGACAAGGGATCTGCATTTATGCTTTCGAACAATACGTGGAAGTTTTATTTGATCATTTTATTATGATCCCTTTGAGTTTCTATGCTGCGTTTTGTCTAGTATTTTGCTGCTGTTGTATATACACCTTACTCAAATCACGAATTATCTTGACTATATTTTTAGATTATTTAAGATCTTGTTCTGATCTCTTAACACATTATCTTCAGTAACTTAGTTCATCTTGAACTTTCCTTCTATACAGCCTAGCGTCCGTAAATTAGCACCGGATATCTGAAAAATCTATATCGCAACTACTTTTTAACAGAAACTTTGACTTATTAGATGATTTATTAATTGTAGACCTGTGTTAATCACTTTGATCATATAAATAACTAATCTGTTTCTCTAAAAGCTTTAAAAGAAGACTAAGTCTTTGCTTGCACAGCACAAACATTCATATTTTGTAAATCCTCAACTTTCTTCAACATTGTTTGTATAGCTGCCTTTTGAGCCCCGCCCCCCAACCATTCTCTCGGGGCAGCTGCAGGATTAAATCTTCAGATCCACTTGAAGGAAGCGCATTTAGGTTGGACTTTAGTAGCCTTATTTAAGAGCATTCATTCTCCAACTCTAAATCAAAAAAGGAAAATAAAAAGTCTCTTTGTCAGCGACGTTAGCTTCCGGTGCTAAGCTACTCCTGGATGAGAGCAGGAACAGAGCCGCACATTGGCATTTAGGCATGCCGTCAGGATTACAACCTTCTTCAATTCCTCCACTGGCAACTACCCACCATCCATCATGGGCCGTCCGCACTGCTTTCACTAGTCCCAGATGTTACAGAACGTTGTGGGAAGGCGATATAATACACCGTTCCCCTTTGGGCACATGATTCACTACTCATAACCATGCCAACCTGGAAAAGAAATTCTTAAATACTGAGAAATTGAAAAACATAAAAATTTAAAATTACTTAGGTGAAATGGTTTCCTCAGAGCACTCTTGCAGGCCAGCTTGTCATCCTCAGCCGGGGCCTGAAGAGCGGCCTTTTTCTCTGAGCTAGGGAAGAAAATTTGTGGCCTCACTCCCTTCCGTATAGAAAGCAAGTCCTATGTCCCAGCACAGTCGGCCGCAGGCATCGGAAGCCTCAGTGTTTGTATATTTATGACTTTGCTTTCTATCAAGACTCAAGAGAACCAGAGTCTAGCCCAGACCATGACCTCAAACCAGTAATGCAACTTTTTTTTTTTTTTGCTTCAATTTCTCTAAGGAGAAAACGAAAGCACCGCTCACACCCATTCGCATCGAGTACTCTTCAAAAAGGCTGCCTTCTCCCTGCTCCCCAGGCCTCGCGGAAAAATCCGTCACCGCCACAGTCAAACCCCACGAAAACAGAAATTCTAGACATTTGTAAGAACAGTGTCCACTTTAGTGGATTTTCAGCAGACTGCTAGGAATATAGTAAAAATAACGAGCAATAGAGGGGGACAAAGTAAAGGCAAAACATTTTTTCATTCATTCATTCATTCATTCATCTAATGGCTTCCCATATCGTGCTCTGGTATGCGGGGGTCTCTACTCTCCTCCAGTGTGATTTCTGATAGGATAATGCTAGAAACGAATGAAAAAAAAAGCAATGGCCGTGAGTACACTCAGAACAAAAGGACTGACGAGCAGTGGTTCAAATGTTTCAAAGAGAAGATGCTTAGAGAGTGCCTGGTTGGCCTCGGTACAGCTGTGAGGAGTGATGGGCAAGAGCAGAGGTTTTGATTGATGGCAGCGCTGAGTGGATTTGGTGGAGAGCAAAGAGGGAGATGCCGTAGTGGGTGGCTTCCTTTGCAGGACTGTGACAGTAAAGCATTAGACTGAAGTACATTAACCATTTGCTTTCCTCCATTCTGGTCACCCTGAATGTGAGGTCAATGTACGTACAGGCTTGGCTTCTTCTGAGACCTCACTGGCTTGAAAGTGGAGACTTCTCTGTCTTCCTGTGGGCTTCCCTCGGTTATTAGTGAGCACAGCTTTTCTTATGAGAGTCCAGCCGAATCAGATCAGTTCTCATCCATTTGTCCACTGTGTATCAGACCCTGTTTTTAAAGACCCCTTCTGAAGTACTGAGGATTAAGACTTCGACACACAAATGTGAGGGTCACAGTCTGAGTCACAGCAGTAGATGATATAATGTGAGCAAAGGTGTCATAGAAGGATTGGTCTGGTCTTTACTGGTAAACAGTGAAGACACTGGTTTGGGGGCTGTGGGGGTGGAGAGCACTTGTAATGGAGTCAGTGTTGGGTTATCCATGGACGTGGGGGTCAGTCAAGACAATGTCTTGTGTTTTAGACACAAAACTTGAGTTTTCTGCTTATAAGCATAAACAGGGCCTTGGAGGATGGAGGAGTAACAAAGAGCTAGATTTTGATGATGGAGCTGCTGGTTATTTGAAAGTCTGGTGAGAGAAAGGTAACTTGTGACAGGAGACTCATTCCAAGATCTTAGGGGTAAAGGAAGAAAATAAGAAGGAATGAATGCCCCGAGGGAAGGACAGCCCATGCTGACAGAAATAAGGAAGAGATAGGACTCCTATGTGGGAACGTAAGTCCTGATAGTCATTGCCCTGCAAAACTTGTGCTGAGATTATAGTGTGGTAAAGCAAGGCTATATACCTACATCATGTCATGGCTGTTCAAACCCTACAGCTACAGCTACAACCACGGGGAGGGAGGAAGCATTGCCCCACTTGGTTAGAAAAACATTAAAGCCAGGCAGCCCTCACTAAAAATCTCAGCTCCTACATTTGTAGAAGGTGTCACAAGCTGCATGGCTTTGGGACTGTCCAGACTGAGAATGAAGAAATGACAGACGCATTTGCAGACAAGCTGGGACTGGGTAGGTTGTGTGCTCGGATGGGGAAACGCCAGCAGCCTAGAAGCAGGTGTTAGGTACTGATGAAGGGGGTGACTTTATTATATACATCTGAATCTAAGGATGCAGGTTAGCTAATCTTAGTAAGGTACTAGTCCCAGACGGCTGTCATCCTGGTAGAGGAAGTTGTAGCTGATGCTTTCTGCACACATAATGGACACCTATATTCTGACCAAGGGAATTCCTGTCCATTTCCCTGAGCCTGGTCTGGGGAAGGTCTTGCTATTGCCATGGGTCTGAAGCATGGGTCCTTGACGTGACAGTGATGGTGCCAAAAATACACATTCACTCAGGACTTCATTGACTGCCCACAAGAAGGTTCCTTAATCTTCTAGTGTAGGTCATTTAATACCTTTAAGCTTTAGTTTTCTTAGATGTCTAAATGGAAGTAAGAAATCTCTTTTTCAGTCTTTTGCTGGTTTCAATGAAGTAGAGTATACTGTGCCTACTTTATAAAAGATGGGTTCCTTTAGTATCCCTTAATGGAGCAGAACTCTGGAATGACAGGCTGACTAGATTTAGGTACTCTCAGCACACCCAAAGTGATCTGAAGGACGGTACAGGCTGGTGCTTCCCCAGCAACACTGACAAGGTTGGTGCTGCTGGGGTTAGTGTGGCCCCATCTGTGTCCACACCCATCTATATTTTACCTGTATAGAAACACATGGTAAACTAAGAATCAGTATAAGCTATCTGCAACCTTTGCCCACTGAGTGCCCACCATAACTACCAGTGGTTAAATTTACTGTGCCCCTCACCTAGGGTAGAAAGAGAATTTAGCTGCTTGGTTCTCATTTAGCTCTGAAAGTAACCAGACTTCCTTGGTTTCTGAAGGAAACTGAGGTATAAATGGTAAGGAGCTTTCTCAGGAGATACCCAGAAGAAAACCACAGTTGAACTGTGGTCAAAGTCCCAGCCTGTCTGAGTTTAGAAGGATGTTACCAAGCTCCACTGGTCCCATCTTTATAAACCAATCCCATTCGTTATTCTGCAAGTCTCAAAATTTGAGCTACTCAAGGGGGTGGGTACTTACATTTTAATTACCCAAGACATTTTCTTCCTTATTGTGGTGAAAATGAGAATAAATATGTTGTTCCCGATTTATATTAAACCACCCCAAACCTTAATGGCGTATGTAGTGGTTTGAATATGTTTGGCTTCCATAGACTCATGTATTTGAATGCTTGACCCCCAGGGAGTGACACTATTAGGAGGTGTGCCATTTTTGGAATAGGTGTGGCCTTGTTGGAAGAAATGTGTCACTGTGGGGGTGGGATTTGGGGACTCTTGGTGCTCAAGCTCTGCCTAGTGTGAGAGAGATGGGCATCTCCATCTGGCTGCCTTCGGGTCAAGATGCGGAACTCTTAGCTCCTTCTCCCTCACCATGTCTGCTCGGACCCTGTGATGCTTCCAGCCATGATGATAATGGACTGGACTCCTGAAACTGTCAGCCAGCTCCAATTAAACGTTGTCCATTATAAGAGTTGCCTTGATCATGGTGTCTTTTCACAGCAATAGAGCTCTAACGAAGACAGCATATGCAACCATTTGGTTGTACTCTTGAATTCTGTGGCCAGGAGTTGAGTCAAGACCTAGTAGAAATAACTTGATTTCATTGCACAGTACCAAGACTACATCTGGGAAGATAAATGTCTGGAATAGAGGCGGATCCTGGGGATGGGCTGATTTCACAGCTAGCAAGTAGATTATCTAGGACGTCTAGGATGACTCAAATGTCTGACTTAGCGCAGACCGTTGATCTTTCTTAATGAAGCCTTCCACACAGTCTTCAAAGCTCCCATATAGTGGTCTCGGGACTTCCGTGTGAGAAGCTGGACTTCATACATAAGCATCCTAGCAAACTAGGCCGAAGCTATTGTGATTGGCACTGAGAAGTCACACAATGTCACTGATGCTGAAGTCAGGGTTCAGATTCAATGAAAGGATATGGAAATTCTGTCTCATAGAGGGAAAAAAAGGTCATTGAATTTTACGGTCATTTTCACAGAGAATTCTCCAGGATATGTGTGTGTGTTTATATCTACAAGAAGAACACAGGACAGCATTTAGGAATAATATCTCGTTGCAATGAATAACACATGGGTTTTGTTTTCCTTCCTTCTTTCTTTCTTTCTTTCTTTCTTTCTCTCTCTCTCTCTCTCTTTCTTTCTTTCTTTCTTTCTTTCTTTCTTTTTTTTTCTGATCAGGGCACCAAGACTGAACCAGTAGGACTTGACCTAACTGGGTGACTGGGATAAAGAAAGGACAGACACACAGACAGACACATATACAGAAAAGCTGGGGTCAGGTAGGCCATGTGCACTCTGATGGAGTGACACTGATAACTATTCAACAACCTAGAACCTTAATGTGCTACGAAGAGACAAGGGGAAAAGTTAGCTAGTCCCTGTAGCAGGTATCTGTAGGCCACGGCCTCAGGCTGTAGACATCTGGAGGAAGAAGCTACAATTGCTAGATTGTTCATACACTGCCAACACTTGACTCAGACTTAGAGGAGAAGGTTTTGTTTTCCCTCTTAACCTCCTCTTGCCCAGTGGTGGTGGTGGTGGTGGTGGTGGGGAGGTTTTGCCATTCCCATGGGTCTGAGGTATTAATTAGGTCCTTGACATGGCTATGCCCATGTCAACAATAAAACCTACTTAGGACTTCATCCCCTCTTTATACATTTACCCAAGGTTTCCTAACCACTGCCCCACCCCCTGCACAAAACCAATCAATCAACCAACCAGCCAACCAGCCAACCAACCAACCATCCAACCAACCAACCATCCAACCAACCAACCAACCAACCAACCAACCAACCAACCAACCAACCAACCTACCAACCAACCAAATCTTAATCAACCAACCAACTAAATTCCTATTGTAACAGCAGCTTCTATCTTTGTATTGGGTTTTTCAGAGTAAAATGTGGAAAATTCAATGATAGATTTAGTTGCTGTTTTTACCTGCAGAGATGGTGTTGGGGAAACATTTGCAATTCTGATTTTTGAGCACCAGTTTTCCAACTGTCTTATTTGAGTTTCTATTGTTGCAACAAAACATCATAACCAAAATTTAAAAACAAAACAAAACAAAACAACAACAACAACAACAACAACAACAAAAAAAACAAGTTTGGGATGAAAGGGTTTTTTAGGACTACACATCACCAAAGGAAACCAGGACAGGAACTCAAGCAAGGCAGGAACCTGGAGAAAGGAACCGATACAGAGCCCATGGAGGGGCTGCCTACTGGCTTGCTTCCGCTGGCTTGCTCAGCCTGCTTTCTTATAGAACCCAGGACCACCAGTCCAGGGATGGAACTACCCACAAATAGGCTGGTCCCTCCTCGATTGATCCCTAATTGAGAAAATACCTGAAAGAATCCTACAGAGACATTTCCTCAGCGGTGGGTCCTTCCTCTCTGATGACTCTAGCTTGCATCAACCTGACACAATACCAGCCAGTATACCACCCTTTTCTTCAAACTTAAGTACTTTTAGTTGAATTAAACGTAGGTCATGCAGAGAGTTTCCATTTAATTTTCTTTTAAAAGAATAAGTTTCCATAAGTAGGTATAATTTCTTTAGTTTCTTCATTTATTCAGCTTAAATTATTCAGGGGCTATGTTTTGGGGCTTAATTGGACCAAACATTAATGACCCTGATGAAAATGAGGGAGAATGGCTGTGTTCATATGAGATCTGTTTCTGTGAGATTCCATTTTCTGGAGCAAGGGAGATTCTTATTTGTTAAAACTATTGACCCAGATGAAATGCTGGAGATTGCTATTTTCTTGCAGGTGGGGCCCTGGATTAGAGGTTTATAGCAGCAAAGGCCTCTAGCTCATGAAATTCTGAGTGAGGCTTTTAAACGAACAAGAACAAGTCAAGGATAAAGAGTGTGCCCCAACAAACTCAGAGCTGTGGACCACCATTTTGGTGGTAATTGGTTACTTAAATGGTCATTACTCAGAGGTGATGAAGGATAGCGATTTAAAAAGTCAAACCCCAAAGCTACCTTTTCTGATCTGATCCAATTTTTTTTTCATTGCTGATATTTCCCCCGTGTCTCTCCCCGATTCCATCACATATGGGGAAAAGATAGAATGTGGAATTAGGCAGATGTGAATTGATATTCTGCTCAATTATGTGAACGATGTTGATACGTTATTCAAACTTGGGGAGGTAGAAATCTGATCACAATAAAGTGGGAAATAGCAACTGTTGTTGCAAGAATTAAAGGGGGCAGGAAATATACAACCCCACCGTTACTCAGTCTAGCACTGAGGGAACGGGATCCTTGGGTTGCTGGGATGCTTGATGCAATCCTTGTATCTGGAGTAGCCCAGCAGAAGTGCATAGTACAGTAGTGTACACACAACTGACACACCCGGAAGCTCTTGTGGTCTGAGTATTTTTAAGATACATTTTCTTACTTTCATTGACTCTCACCCAGGTTGTTTCGTCTTTCCCCAACCCAAGCAAGCCAAATCATGGTTTGACGGGCATTTCAGAGCCTTGTAAAGTAGGTGAAGATGGAGACCTTTTGCATTTATTAAACATTGACCATGTGCAGCAGATTGAGCATCTCATATTCATTTTTCACTTCTTGTAATGACCTTATGCTGTGGATTTAGTATTGCCTAATCAATTACTCCCAAACACAGTGACTTAATGGAACAACCATTTATATTTTTTAATTGTCAGCTGGACAATTCTGATGTGTGCCCAGCTTGGCAGATCTTGCCCAAGCTTGCTCATGTGTCTGTGGTCAACGTGTGGGTCATTTGTGCTGACTAGGTTGAAGTAGCCATTAGCTGTCTGCGACAGCTTGTCTATGCCACATCAACGTAGACCAAGGTCTCTGACTCTCCTGCAAGTTTAGCCTGAGTTTCTCCTTGGGCAAGAGTCCAAGAAAGAAAGAAAGAAAAAAAAAAAAAAAAACCAACCAAGAATGCTACTGTCCAGGTCAAAGCAAACCACACAGCCAAGCTATGAGTTGGAGTGGGAGAGCGTTAGAGGGAACAGCTCCAGAGAGGCATGACTAAACAGAAGCTACTGCAGAGCTTGGTCTAGCAAACGTTCTCGCCCTCCTTCACAAGAAGAGATGGGTGATAGCCATGTTGTGCCTGTTGATAAGCACTCTATCCCTACTATGTTTCTCTGTGCTATTCTTCCCTGGTCATTTCCTGCCTGGGGATGTTTTATAATTAGTTCTATGTTCTCCTTCTTGTTATTTGGTCCGAATTTGAAACTTCATGTTAAATATTTGGGACCAGTTGACTTTAACAACAGTTAGCATAGGGACCACTCCCCCGCTCACCTCCCCCATGGTGTTTAGTCAGTAAGGAGGTTCTCACTTGAGTAAACAAGGGGAGTAAATATCAGCAGAATGGGATGGAATACAGAGGAAAGAAAACGAGTCAATTCTACATTACTCTCATTCACTGACTTCTCTGACTTTGTCTGGTCAGCATTCATCTCTGCAAGCCGTTCTTTCTGGATAAAGACTTTAAAATCTGAGAAGGGTGAGGTCTCGATGTTGGTCTGGTACTTGGTAGCTCTTTAAGTTGGGTGAAGGCGTGACCTTACTTTGCTAAGCTCCCATTTGCTTGTGGACTAAAGGGGACCTGCACACAAAGTACATAGCCTGGGTTGACTTCCCGGAAGCCACCAGGATTTGCAGCTGTTCATACGTACCTCTTGGTGTCTCAAATGTTGACGTTTGTTTTCAGACCACACAGGGAGGCTGGGCAGCAGAAGGCTCTTAATGTATTTTATGGTGTGGTTGAGTACTCCAAACTACACTTATTAATTATGAGATGCTGTTCCGTCAGTGTTGCAATATACACATTTGGCTAATTGATTTGTACAGGCTCGCATCGAGCAACATAAAGAATGTTCAGGTCCATAACGTGGGAACCATAACTGCTTTCATCCCCTTTGGCTTCTCTGAGGGAGACAAAAAACCTCATGTCCTTCATTGCCTAACCCTGCATCCACAGTAGTTTAGTGCTCAGAAAATGTCTTGAACGAATGATAACGAAAGGATAATTTTGTTTCTGTGTTTTTCTGTTTACCTCATTTTCTCAGCTATACATATGATCCTTGGATTGTGAGAAAATAGCCCATCTACGGAAATGCAGCCAGTGATTTCTTCTGAGCCCTTTGTTGATTTTGCTGGGAACCTCCTTGATCCTCTGGAATCCTGAGTGCAGTTGAAGTTGTAGAGAACAATATGAAACCCACCTCCAGGGAGAGTGTTCCCTGGCTTGAGATTTTAGAAGGCATCACACCAAATGACATGCTCTTTACCTAGGTAGTGACAATGTAAAGGTGGCAACTTCTGAGTGGGAAGTTTGAATGTGGTTCCCACTGAAGACTGAAGGTTGGCTTTTCTGACTTTAGCTAGTCCCTTTGACTCCAGCAGTGGCTGTCCCTGCTTCTCTGAGATGGCGCAGAGCCCAGGCATTGCTACGCAGGTCCTAAGCGATCTCTGCCCTACAACTCCAAGAGGCTCTGGCGTTTTGCAGCTCTAGCGAGCGCCTGGCGCCCTCCCCAGACCAGGAGGCATAGAGCGTCCATCCCTAGACCACAGCCAAGGGCAGGGCCTGCAGAGACACCATCCTGGCCCCTCCGTAGGGAGGTCGGTTCAAAGGGCGCATCACGGTAGGGTCGCCTGTGTCTCTACAGAAGGTCCTCAGGAAGCGGGTGATCACTTGGTGGTGGCGCTCGCAGTGCCTCGCGGCGGCAGTTTGGAAAGCCGCAGGGGGGACGCCAGGCCCTAAGGCTCCCCTGGAGCCTCCCGCAAGGGTGCCCTCCGGAGCGGGCGCCTGACCGAGCCGGATCACAGGAGTGAGCGGCATTGGGGATGGCTGAGGAAAGTTGGGGGCCAGAGCTGCGAGGCGGGGGAGCGCGCAACCCCGCGCCAATGTCCGCGCCTCATGAATATGCACGAGCCACCTCCCTCCCTCCGTGACGTCACGGGCCGTCCCGGGGTGAGCGCCGGAGCCGCTCCGGGTCCGCGCCAGTGAGTGCTGCTGTTGCCGGCGAACGAGCGGCGCGGCGAAGGGCAGCCGAGGCGGTGGGTGAGGGCGGCGGCGGCTCCTGAAGCGCACCCGGCAGCTACAGCGAGGCGGCGAGGCGAGCACCAGCGGACACCGGCAGGCGAGGCGGGCGCGGGCGGTAGGCGGCGGCGGCAGCTCGGTGGCGGCTGAGGCGGCGAGGATGCTGCCGGGGAGGCTGTGCTTGGTGCCGCTCCTGCTGGCGCTGGGCGTAGGGAGCGGCGGAGGCAGCGGCGACGGCGGGGACAGCCGGCGGCGCCGCCTCCTCGCGGCGAAAGGTGGGTGCTGGGGAAGTTTGTTCCTCTTCAGGAAGGAGGCAGAGCGGGCTCCAGGGTGCAGACCCCGGACTTAACGCGTGCAACACCCACCCTTTCTTGTGGCAGCCTCGGCTTCTGCGCGCACTGTCCTCGAAGTCAGCGCCCTAAGCCGTGGACCCAAGAGGTTCTCCAGCCCAACCTCTGGGCGGGGTCCAGGCGCCAAGGGGAAGAAGGGGAGGTCTATAGAGTACAGAGAACTTTGGGGTCCTGTGTACTGGGATGGGAGCATCGCGGGTTGGCTCAGGGATGCTTGGAGCAAGGCAGGACACGGGTTCTGTAGCGGGGGCTGGGTGGGTGGGTGAAGCAGGTGTCTGTCTGCTTCTGCTTTGGGGGCAAGAACTAAGGGCTTCAAAGGAGCAAGAGGAGCTGAACCACTCCAGCTTGGGGATGGCGTGGGAACTTGTAGGCTCCTGAAAGCCTTGCCCACACCCCGGCGCTCCGCAGGCTCCGCAGAGCCGGCTCTGGCTCCCCAGGGAACGCACGTCCTTAAGATGGGCAGAGTCCGGAGGAAGCGCGGGATGTGATGGTTCCTACTGAGGTTCACACTCTGCTTTCCTCCGGAGGTCTGAGTCTCCGAGCCCAGAGCTCCTCTCTGGTCTTTCGAATTAATCTTGACCTCTCTAATCCTCCAAGATTCTCCTGAACGCTGGTGTTATCAGGGGAACCTAGAAGCTGCCAAGCCCCAGACTTTGACAGCTGTCTGGGAGCGCTGGGAGAAGCGCAGGTTGGGGAGCCCGCATCTGGAGGGCGGGTCTGGAACAGAAGGTCATGCGGTAGCCATAGGCTGGGAAGCATCGCTGGAGCCAAATTAGTGTGAATGAGGGTGGGCTCAGAGAGGCTGTTGCTGATCGCAGGACAGAGCGCTTGACTTAAGTGGTAACTTGTTGATTCTCTGCGCGGTTGACAAGAAGGGCGTGCTTTTGGTTTTTGCCAGGTGAACTGGGGATATGTGGTCCTTGGAATTCTGTCTGGCGATATTTTGAAGACAGAGTTTTTGTCCTTGTTGGAAAAAGATTCACAAGTAGAGACAGCTTGATTTAGAGGCTTGCTAGCCGAGCTAGGATGGACTGCACAGCATCTTGGATCTCTCTGGAGACTGGGGAGTTAGAGAAGCAGGCCATTCAATTCGGAGTTGTCTGGACTTTGAGAGCTGCCTCTCCTGTCATTTGCAAGTGATAAATTTGGGAAGAGAGGTATTCCTATTCTTTTCAACCTATTAATTCCTGGTGACATAATTTGGAAAAGATTTTATGCACAAGTGTCCTCTAACATTCACCTTTCCTCATTCTTAAACAAGGAGTTTCGTTTTTGAGAGGACAGAAAAATTCATCCCCAAAATATCCTTTTAAAAGTGGTATGGTAAAAGGTAGTCTGTATGAAGAGACCAATGTGATTTGCTGTTGTTCTGGTGAAAATAAGGATTAAAAAAACGAGTGTCCAAGCGGTCTGTTCTTCCTGGATTGACACTTTGACAGGCAGGCAGATTTCATTCTCCCGAGGTTGTCTTTCACATTGTTGCAGACCAAGTGGCATATTTATAAGAGGGTAGGGAGCTCACGGTGAGTAAGGATTAGGGAAGGATTAATCTGGGGAGAGAACTCGGTGTGGTGTGTTACACGTTGCCGAGTTTGCTGAGAACGGGAAAGGAGAGGAAAGGGAAAGAACGGAAATCAACAACAAATGCAGGCTTCCACGAATCTAGATTACGTGAATAATTATATATATGCATACATATATAATGATTTAAATCTGTAATTTTCTTCACTTAGAATATATCCGTTTCACCTTTAAAGCCGTTTGTCACTTTACTGTAAAAGTTTATTGGCCTTGAGAGTGGGCGCTACGCTGGATTCTCCTTGCCGTTCCACCTCAAACCACAAGGGGGCTGCAAAGAGCACCATTTACCATTTATTTATTTAATTTATTTATTTAGAAATAAGTAATGTTTGGTCACAACAGACACGTTTATTATAACAGTTTATTTAACATTTACAGGGTAGACTTTCTTTATTTTAATGCACTTGAAGTTTACATTTCTAAATCATATAATCCCTGAGGACTATTCGGGAGGAACAATAAAACCGAGTTTTGTATGTAACACGCACTGCCTCTGCTAGCGCTGTTTCTAAGGTTTCTACCATTTCTATTTCCATCCTCAAAAAGGAGAAGACTCAGGAGGGTCCACGAGAGAGACTGAACAGAGGGATGACTTTCTCAGTGCACTTCTGAGTCCATAGGTAGAAGACAACAGGGAGTGCGCATTGGGCAGTGAAGCTGAGTTGTGCACACCCTCTGAGTTGTGCACACCCCCTGAGTTGTGCACACCCCCTGAGTTGTGCACACCCTCTGAGTTGTGCACACTCCCTGAGTTGTGCACACCCCCTGAGTTGTGCACACCCCCTGAGTTGTGCACACCCTCTGGACCACTGTTTACAAGTGCTCTCTTGGTCTTGGATGTGGATGGCACGTCTGCATAGTAATGTATTTTGCCTTTGTATTTCTTACTTCTTGCTTCAGGGGACCTAGAAGCTAATTCCCGACAACGGCTGGGGTTTTCCACCTAATGTTGAGTTTTTAGTGCAACCATGTTCCAGAAGCAGACATAATAAAGTAGCCGGGCAGTTGAAACTGCTTCTTCATCCCACTATGCCTAGGATACACATAAAAACAAAAAAAAACCCAAAAAACAAAAAAAACAAAAAAACAAAAAACCAAAAAACAAAAACAAAAACAAAAACAAAAACAAACCCTTGCTGGAGTCCTTTAAAGGACCAGGTTATCTGTACCCGGATGGTCTGTGCCTGGGGTCCAGCACCTAGAAAGAGAACGCACGCTGAGCCCTTGAGGTTGTGAGATCACTGGCATTTTATTAAATTTAATACAGCCCTTCAGGTGACTGGAGTTCATTGTCTTTCTCTGATACATGGTGCCTTTCTCTTGAACAGTTTCCAGGCATTGTTCATAGTAATGTGTATATAACCTGGTCCTTTAAAGGACTCCAGCAAGGGTGAGCATGTATGTAAGCAGGCCTGTGTCTGAGGTGGGACTCAGAATGCGTGTATACCTCTGGGAACCAGGGTTCTGGCTCAAGGAAGCAGTTTTATTCTTTCATTCACAAACTGGAAACCTCCTTTGACTAGTGCACAATATTACACATTGTAGCATCTGTCCTGAAAGGGGGTGTTCACTCCTGTGGGGAATCGTCCTCAGTCATCTTGGGCAAGTAGCACATGGCTCTTTAACAGTCCACAAAGTTACTTCTCCGGGTGAAACACAAGGGCCCAAATATTTCTCCACATTGAACTAGAGTAGACTCTAACCCTAGTCACCTCTGGTCTTATGGTTAGAAGGTCTTCCTCTGCTTTATTCTCATTAATACCCAGCTTGGTCACATGTGGGCATCATCTTCTCTAGGAACTTTCCTGGGATGACCCCTCCCAGAAAGGCACACCTCTGCCTCAGGCATGCAGATGTTTCCTGGCCTGACCCCAGACTGATCTGTGGGTGTTCAGGGCTTCTCTGTATTGTTTGGGCTGGCCTTGAGCTGTGGATGAGCATCCAGGAGTTTGGCTTAGCGTGCACACCTGCATGCTTTCCCAAATGGTATCCAATTTTTGACAGAGACATTTTAGATTTTTCTCCTGTCCTATAAAGTAAAATTTTGAGTGCAGCTGCTAGAGAAACTTGACTTTGAATCTTGGCCCAATTATTCTCTCATTAGGTGATATTAAGCAAATGAATTTATCCTTTGAGTCTTGACTTCCACATCTATAAAGTGGGGATACAGAGCCCTGTCTTGCAAGGTGGTTGTCTTAACAGTATTCAGAAAGCTTCTATTTCAGATTGTGGAGTAAAGGACACTGAATACACAATATAACTTTGATTATCAATCCTCTAACACCTGGTCATAGTAGTATCCAGGACTTGGTGAAACTCCCCTTGTCTGACTTCTTTGAAATTGAATAGCTTTGTCTAATTAACTAAAAACTGGATTTTGCTCTGTCTCTCTTTGTATGAGGACTGTGCATGTATGAGCAAATACCGCATACACATACAAACATACACATACAAACACATGCACATACACACAACTGATGTAAGTTGGGAAAGCTCCTGCATCCTTTACTGCTCTATGAATGCCTTTATAGTTACCTTTTAATGGCCAGCCTGAAACTTAATGCAGAGCGAGCTAAGAGTAAGTACGGCTTGAGAGCGTGTTGTATACTCATAAATAAGCAAGGGCATCTCCATGTATAAGCAGCAGAGACGTGGGAGGCTCTGGTTCCTGGAGGAGTAACTCATGGTGTGATTTGGCTTATAAAAACAGATCAGCATCCAGGCTGCTACTCCCCCCAACCCCCAGCTTGTGGTCCTAGATAGCAGGTAAACGTTCCTTTTCATCAATAGCGCACCCAGCATCTGAGATGGTTTGTACTTACAGCGCTGAGGGTGACCCAAGCTATGAGGACTAAAAGACAGCTTGAGACCCATTATCACATTCTTCTTTATTACTTAGCCCAGCACTAATTGGACCCTGTGGAAATGGTTCCATCGGAAAATTAGGTTTTCAGGAAAGACCACTGGGAGGCCTTGGAAACCATTGAACTGAAGCCATGGGCACTCTGCAGAGCAGAGGACAGAGCTGTGGGGCAGACACAGATAGCAGTCAGAAAGATGCCAGTGATAGGAGTTATAATTATCCAAATATGCCCTGGGCTCTGGTATTTAGCCTGATCACCAAGCACAGTTCCGGGCTGCCATTTTCCTATCTGAGATGAGTCAAGGCAATAACATCAACTCCAAAACAAGAGGTAGATTGTTCTTGGGCCCCCAAAGACCTGTGAGTGGGGGAGGAAATTAACAAGTTTAGAAGTCGAGGGAGCTTTATGGAGAAAATGAGAGGCGTCTTAATGGGTAAGTAGAGACTGGGTAAGTAGATAGGGGTGGGTACAGTAAGAAAAATGCAAAGTAGTAGGGAGGCCCTTGTGTGGTGGAGTGACAAAGGTGAGAAGCATGCTCACACAACACTGATTCCATTGCCCGAATCCAGGCTCCTGAGCGGATAGAATGGTGTGCACTGACTGAGAACATGCTACCTTGCAGATGCTTTCTTAAAGCGCTTGTCACAATTTGACCCTCATACAAACTCTAGGAGCAGAGATCAGAAGCTCCAAGAATGATTTGAACTTGTTCGAGCTGTCACAGAGGCAGCCGGACTGAAATTCCCAACCCAGAACAGTATGGCCACCATGGACTCCCTGCTTGGGTAGCCTCACTTAGCAGAGTGAGTTGAGGAGAGCTTAAAGGAGGCCCTGAGGAAAGTCATGGAGGCTCCATGGGACCTAAAGGAAATGTTGTTCAGAGAGTCCTTCGAAATTGCTGCAGGAGTCTGCGTTAGTGGAAAGTCTCACTCGCTCTTGGCCCTCTTTCTTGATTTGGAGTGAGCCTGGTTTGTCTCCTTTCCCCAAGGCACTCCCTACCTTGCTGTGTCTCGCCCCAAGCAGAGAAAGCAGCTAGCTGGTCCCTGGACCACTCCTTACCAAGGGTCTGCAGCAACTGTCTTTAAGAAGGACCTGTGCTTTTCTTTAAAGAGCCCCAGTGTTTCTAATATGGACGGCATTCCATGGTACCTCCCGTCTTCTCCCGATGATCTGCTCTTCCTCGGGAGCTTTGCCCTCCCATGTTTCACCTGCTCCTTGTTTTCTCCCCCTTCAAAGTGCCATCTTCCTGTTTCCATAGAAGACTGTGACCTCGGATCTCTAAAGGGAAATGTGCCACTCATCCCTTTGAGACTGTTGCTAAGCACTGTATTCAAGAGCGCGCCTCTCCAAGCACTTGAAAGTCCTCCAAGGCTCAGCCGTGCACCTCAGAGCTACTTCCCGAGTTTGGCCTGGCCTTTTCCCTGTCAACTCACAGCTTCTGCTTTGTAGGAGTTTAAAATACCCGGATGAATCAGGACATTAGCCACACACTAAAATGTGTGAAGGAGTCAGACCTTGATGGTGCCCCCTTAAATTGGACTTGGAGCTCGCAGACACTGTCCTCGCTGTGTCTGAGAATGTTTGATCAGTTCAATTATGACTTACTTCTTTGGCGTTGTTGCATTGAATCGTCATGTGATAATTGCCAATCTAAAATAAAAGCACATCACTTCCGTGTCTCCCGCCATTCTCCACGATGTCTGTTTTATTATGTGGTTAAATAAATATGCAGCCTTCTTTTAATTCCAAGTAGAAATCCACCAGGGTGTTAGGGAAAAGTTTTGGTTTTCAGTTCTCATGGTCTGAATTCACCAAATGGGCTTCAAGGTCTGTGGGACCAGAGCCTCTGGGCATCTGGTTTTCTGTAGGTAGAAGAGATATCCATGGTGCCCATTTCTTCTACCTCAGAAGTCCCAGGTGTCCGGATAGATAGCTCTGCACGTCCTTTGAAAGGATGAAGTAGCTAAGGAAATTAAGTGATCATATTTAAGAAATTTGTTTTGAGACTTTGGGACTCCAAACCCCCAAACAAAGCCTCAGATCTTTCTCCCTTCATCTTGTCTTGTAGACTCAGTTAATTATATTTTCTGAAGTTTGAATTTAGCGAGGAGTCCCTCCCCAGTTCTCGGATGCATGTGCCACAGTGCTGGTGGTCCCCATGGTCATACATTGAATACAGCTGTGCCAAGCCCAGAATTTTCAGGGAAATACCAGCAAAACCTGTTAATATTATGTCAAGCATTTTTTTCAATTTTCATGGATAACTGCATTGCAGCAAATTAATTAAAACAGATAAATGTTAATCTAATGCATGTCCCCTTGTAATTAATGAACTATAACCATTACAGGAGCCTTTGATTTATTATCTTAATTTATAAAATGTTGAGTTTTCCTATAAAGTTAGATATAGTAATAGGAGAAGCTGACCCATATATAGCATTAGGAAAAATAATCACATTTCTATAAATTAATCACTCTCTAAAAGGATATAGTTCATTAACACCATGAACTGAAAGTGTTAGATGTAAATTAGATTAACCTTTTTAGTGACATTTCCATTTATATTGTGCATTCTCCTCAAACTTAAAGCACTTTACATATATTAATTCAATTAACCCTCCCCAGACCTTCGTTAAGTAAGTACATATATCAAAGTTGGAAGGGAGGAGAAAGGGAACCCATCAAAAATATTGAAGTCCCCGCCCTAGGATGTGTTATTTATGATCCCTTTGAACAGCAGTTTCTCTGGACTTCCATAGCTTGAGAGCATGGGTAGGTATTCACGATTTCTCACTCCTGTTGCCAGGAACCACTTAGCACCCTATATCTGAAGCTAGAGACACTTCTGCCTCATTCTCAGGCCAAATGCTGCAAAGAAACGCCTGGTTTATTGAGTAAGGTATACACCATCCAACTGGTGATGGATCCGGTCTGTTCAAATGCGTGCAGGTAGAGCTTCAGGCCTTATGGGAACATTCAGGGCGTTGTCTTCTTTGGGGTCAAGCTGTACTTGACCATCTGGATTTAAGGGATGGACTCTTCATCAAGCCATTGGGAGTTCCATGGAGAAGAAGCAAGGTGCAGATGAAGGCAAGGGGTGAAGCTTAAACTTCATGCTTCAGGTTTCCGCTTCAGTCGGCCCTGGGGAGGGACAAGACTTCTATTCGTTCATCTGCTAGAATGAGGACCCGCTGCCCATTGAGCTCACCCCATGAGCTCAGTTACCTGTTTCTCAGGGCGGGTGTGCTGAAGCTGTAGCTTGCCAGTAGGATTACCCCATCTTCCACAGGACTCCCGGTGTTAGGAAGTCTTTCTGTCATTGCTAAGGCTCCTGGGGACAGGAAGGGAATGGAGGGTCTTGTGGCTTAGAAGTTTGGAAACACCCACAGGGAGTTAGAGCGTTTCCCCAGCTTGAGTGCATTTTTTCCATGATAGTCGTTCTTTTTCCAGTTCTTCTCGTCCCTTCAAGTCCTCAGAGCTAGAAAGCACTTGCTTATGGATGGGTTTAGACTTCCTTCTACCAATGCTGCCTCTTGGAAGGCGGTAAGTCTTATCTAACAGTCTGCCTTGGAAGGAAGGTGCCAAATCTGAGGGAATGGCGAACTAAGAGGATGAATCACTCATGACTCGTCACGAAATGAAGGTAGAGGGGCTAATTTTGGAGTGTGGAGGGTTCTTTTCCATGAGTCTGAAGTTAGACAATCACCATCTTTGGTCCTTTCAACCTCGATGGAAGGAAAGATGAAGCCCACAGGGTCCCAGGGTTTTACTTCTTCTTTCTATGTCAGACTGCCCCTGGCCACCCTTGCTATCTGGGAGAGATGGCGAATAAGGTTTACAGGGAAGAGCTGAAAGCCGAGGTACTTCTCAGGAAAGGAAGAGAAAGGCTGCTAGAGAAGGGGTGAAGACTGCACTTGCAGGACACCACATTTTCAGAGTTTTAGTTAACGTTTTGTTTCTGGTACTTTTGTTTGTGGGAATGTGGGTTCTCTTAAGGCAATTCATAATCAGAGTGAAGGAATTCTACAACCAGAGCCTGGTGCCTTCCCTGCCTTCCTTTTTATTGTTCATTTTGTTTCTTTTCCCAAAGGAAATCCAGTCATATGTGTTATTTCAGTATCGGCATCAATCTCGGGATGGTCATTTTTTGATTACTAATTTTAGAATTGTATTTGACATTTCAATGATATATACTCTTCTTTTAGTTAGAAGCAGTGAAAGGGGGTGCTGTTATTTTTTTTAAATCACACTTCTATTCTTTCTCCCTTTGAACAATCTCTTGCCTTAACTCCAATCTTCCAGAAGTTTAATAGCAGCCCCCATGGAATAATTCTCCTTAGGAGGGAAATGGAAGCCAGGGAGTAGCCAACAACCTTTCTTTGGAGGCGTAACTCTTTTCTGGAATTTTCTGTAACTTTTAGGAAACCCAAGTCCCACCATTTTGTTCCTAAAGTGTACCATAGGCTGCACAACTATTGCCACAGCCTTCAGTGTTTCTCCTCTCCCATCCTCCCTGTCCTGTCACAAGACTGCCTGCGACAAAGACTTCAGAATCTCTCTCCTTATACTGGGCCCCAAGGCTTGCTTCTGGCTGCTTCCCTGAAGCCACTCCCTAAGACACTACCAGTAGTGACTAGAGTCATCACCAGGATAGCTTTATGTTTTGTCTCCTCAACCCACAGTTGTGGACAAAGGCACTGTCTGAAAGTGTAGCGCTGTCCACTGAACAGAACAAGCCAATGCTACCAAAGACATGGGTTTGTGATGAGCATCGTCCTCACACCCTATCACCAGCTATACACTTCCAGCTTAAAGGACTTCTGCCTGGGGAATTGGGAGCTGCCACTGCTCTAGACCCGAGTCTCTGAGACCCTGGTATCCTTAGGATCTACTTCATCATCTTACCGGGAAGGAAACATCTATGACCTTGACAAGCGATAATAGCACATGACACCTGCTCTCATCTTGCCCCGTTTGGGGTCTTTGATTCACACGGTTAACACTCTAGTGTCATGGCAGACTGTCTGGAGCAGTAGAGGTTAGACATGTGTGGTAGGCAGGTGTGGGTTGTGTTTAAACCGCACTCTAGTAATAACAGCTTCTGTGCCCCCCCCCCAGCCTCTGTAGGACACATTTTCTATTATCTAAACTGGGTTGGCAGTGGCCAGCTGCCTGTCCTTTGGAACAAGGCTCTTTGGCCCATGCTGAATGGCAGCTGTGGTGACTCTTAAGTTTCTGAGGTTAGGGGAGGGTACAGATGCCATCCTGTTCCTTCTTTACTGGAAACTCTGAAGCTCGGGGCTTGGCTTCTGTGTGGTTCTCAGCACTTTCTCCTCAGCACAGATGTCTGTAGGACCCTGGTTCTCAGCATCGGGCATCCTACATGGGAACTTCAGTGCCTTTTGTAAAGTTAACCACCAGTGAAGTCACAGCATCCCAAGCCCTACCTTGTGCTCTGTAACACAGAACACCATATACTACTGAAGAACACTGTCACACACCGGTGAGAATTGAGCTATCACTGGCTGCAGAGCTGAGGTTCTCCCACACCGCCCCTTTAGGCCTCCTTGTTCCTATCAGCCTTCTGTTAATCCCCAGACTGTACAAATCTTAAGTGGATAAGTCACACCTGCTTTCCAAAACAGATCGTTAGAAACGATTTGCAATTTGTAATATCGGATGCGTGTGTACAAAGAAGCGAAGATGAGGTTCTTAATTGGAAAAGCTTTGTTATCAATTAAAGTGGGATGGCCGCTTGCAACGAGGCCCGTGGATTTCTAAGCCCACAGCTAGGGCATCAGGGAACAGAGGCTGAGCTTTCTGGGTTGTGTATATATATCATCGTCTACAGAAATGTACAAAGGGAAATCTCTCTGAAGCCAGAACATTTACTTTGGGATCTAAGGAAATGCTGGTTCAATTCTGGGCATTAATGCATGACTTTATGCACAGGGAAATACTACTTCTCTCCATCAAACCAAAGCCCAAGTCTTCTGAGACTGGCAAGAGGCAATCTCTCCTAGATTACAGAACCTAGAGGTGTGGGCTATATGTGGCTTGCAGTGGAGGGTAGATTCCTGGTATATATGATTTTGCCCCTTTCTCCTATGGGTATGAGTTGTTCTCTGGGTAATCCTACCATTTCCCACCTATGCTAGCTCCAGATCAACCCAGGGTTTCTCTCATCCCACAACTGCGGTTCAAGTGGGAATAACATTGCTTTACTGAGGCTGGGGCGTGGATCAAGCAGGCTTTACTAGTTTTAGAGTGTGTAACAGGAAGTAAGCAGAAAGGATCTTAGAACCAAGAGTCAGCCTCCCTCCCCCATCATACATATTTTGCAGTGATACCATTATTATCCTGAAATGAAATTTACAGACATTTAAAAAAAAGTATGTGCATAATTTAACAAGTCATATGCTGCATAAACTGAGATATAGAGGAACTACAAGGATGTAATGTGTAGCATGTTCCAACCCGTACTAAAGGCCTACCCATATACTAAAGGAAGAGTAGATGCTTATTGTGAATCCACAGTGATTTCATGTGAGCCACTGTGAATTCAGTAGCCACCAGCACATTCACGTGTCTAGTATCTAGGTGCTAATGACATCATGGAAAGGAAGGTGGTAGTGTGGCTTTTACAACTGGTGAAATGTTTCTGGTAACAAGCTAAACAAGGGAAGACACATGCCTCTGTTCTTAGGACAGAAGACTCTGGCTCTGTTAGAGACACACAAAGAAAATCCAGCTGACCTGTTCTGGTGTGGATGCTGTCAAAAAGAGAATGGCACAGCTTAGGTGATGTTCAGGCACAGAGGTGATGTTCTCACCCCTGCCCGCACCCCAAGATACCAAAGCTTAAAATGTACACACGTTTTATAAATATATCCTTTCTGGGACCTGTCATGGGGTAAGAGGGAGCTGGTGGGCAAGTGAAACAGGCCGACTTTACTAACAGTATTGTGTAGTTCTCTCCTTCAGCCTGGTCCAGACTCCTACTGCCCTGAATTAGAGCAGCTATGATCACTTGGTTAATTTACTTACGAGACAAGGTCTATGAATGTTTCCTCAGGGAAGGAGATGGTTAACCCCTAGGTTCACAAGGCTCAGTAACCTCTATGAAATCTCTGTGAGGCTCGACACTTCTCCCAAATTACGTAAGAGGTGAAAATATGAACTGGGACCTTTAGAATCTCAGTAGTGTGGCTGCCTGCAGTTGCTTTATCAATAATGCAGATTTGCATGGGTTGTTCATGCCAACAACTCTTCATGCCTCTAAGTCACATAGGGGCATCTTGGTGGTGCAGTTTATCAAGCATGCATTAGAACATCATTTAGACCAGAGGACATTTTCGGGGAGGGGCATGGTTCAATATGGTGCTCCCGCTTCTCTCATTCTGTCCTTAATTCACAGAAGTGGTAAGTGGGACTGGTGGGCCACGGCGTGCCTCATTCCTTTGGGGTGGGTGATCTCCTTTGCGTCTGATATAAAACTAAACATTTAAAATGATCTGGACTAAGTCTGCAACCAAATGTAAAGGAGAAACTGTGAACCTGGCTGGAACATACTTTTGGTGGTTGCCATCCATGTAGAAAGAGGAGCTCAGCAGTGTGTTAGGTCACACCGATGAGACAGTGGACTCAAACGACGGGATGGACATGTGGTCAACACTTACATTCCAGAGATGAAATGTCCTGTTGATGACAAGCTTCTGTATACTTTCATCGGAAAGGTAGAGGAAGGAAGATTTTGATTTTGTTTTGTTTTCAAATCCCTAGGAGACAGGGTCTCTCTAGGTAGCTTTGGCTAACAACTCATAGAGCTCTGCCTACCTCAGCCTCCATGTGCTTGGATTAAAACTTCCATTTCCCTTCCTTAGTAGATTGAAGTGTTGCTGAGGATCAGACTATTTTGCCAAAAAAGATTCAGCAACTTAGACATGAAATGCAATTTGATGCTTTGATTTAATGGGAATACCACGTTCTCTTACTAAGTGGTTTGGTAACATTTGGTAGCTCTGTAATATTTGACTTGGAGTTGAGTTTATAAAAATTTTAGCCTAATAGTAACTTCAGGCCACTGAGGGATGCATGTATTTTTGAAATGAAAAGACCTGGTTGACATTCTGAATCCAAAGTCAACATCATTTCTTA